>NW_024582447.1:98532-166729 GCF_018398535.1 Haplochromis burtoni
ACACACACACACACACACACACACACACACACACACACACACACACACACACACACACACACACACACACACACACACACACACACACATATATATATATATATATACACACACACACACATACATATATCATGTTGTTTTGATAATTCCTGTCTGTGTTAGTACAGTATATGTTACACAGTCTGATAAAAAATAAAAAACCTAAACACTTAGATTCATGCTAAGGTTACACATACATAATTGACTGAGGACAACATAAGATTCGAAAACCTTGGTTTAAAAGAGTTTTCAAGATAAACCAAATACTTCTCAAAAAGTGATCTAGGCTAAGTTTAAATGATTTAGTTGTTTCCACACAAATCTAAAAGCACCCCAAAGTTCAGGAGTTTCAGGCAGTCTGTTACTCGAACTTTGAACAACACCAAACCTCATTCACCCCCAATTAATGCTAGAATTTATTAAATATGTCCTGACATTACACCTCTTTATCACATGAAAGCATTTTGGAGACATAGACCATAGTACCCCTTAATTATAATTGCTGGGGTGCGTTGTTGACCAAAGCATCTGAGTATTCGAGAGCCCTTGGAGGGTCTAGAAGAGGATAAATCACTCCAGCAGCACTTACGCTTCCCTGAGTGCTTCCAACATACCTGTATTTCTACAAGCGCAGCAGGCTTAGGGTCAGAGAATGTAAGGGCTACACACTGAACAAGATGAATTGCGGTAAAACAGTAAATCCTCGTGGCATCCTCCAGTACATAAGAGTACCTAGAGCTCAATAATCTTGGCATATAGCCCCCTTTCAAACCAATTCCATTTCCCATATGATGTGAAAGGCTGGAACATTATAACACTTTGGCTTATGATACAGAAATCCCAGCTTTACCTGTGCTCATCAACTGAGAGGTCTGTGGGTGTGTTGGTTAATTTTGAATGCCAACCCAAACCAGCCAAGGATGAAATATCTTGCTTGCAAGCTGTAGGGCTCATATAAATGAAAAGCTGTATCACTGTCATGGACACAACACAAGGTAATAAGAAACTGCAGAGAGAGCAGTTCATTAAAACGTGAATACATGGGGACATATATGGACACTGATGAAAGAATATTTCATCACCATCAGGGGTTTATAAAAAGGCCCACCACTCTGCCCACCACGATCCAATAATCTGGATGTAGAGGATTTGCACAGAGTAAGATGGACAAGGGAAATTAAGGCAGGCACATTTTACCAGATCATATTGCCATGATTTGTTAATAAAATGCAAAGTGACAGGCTAGATGTGAGACAGCGACTAAAGCGCGGCGGTGATTTAGACTTAATCCGTCATTATCCCGCCTTTGAAGTGACCTCACTGTGCATGTTCCCACTGTGACCCAGAAGCATACTCACAGCTTCTTCATTAGCTGGGATGAAACAGAGCCAGTTCATAGACGACTTTGATGTCCCGTCCTCCTCACACAGACCAGTAGACATGCTGACACACGCGCATAAATGACACTTACATGCACGCACTCACATCACAGATATTCTTATCGCTGACTACACTGAGCCATGAAAAAAACATGGTTTTAATCAATTATGGCTCTCACCTTTGGGGCAGCACATTCATTACATATGATAGGAGCAGCTAAGGGACAATATTCCGAATGTGTGCTTAGATTGAAATGAAAGAAATTGTATGGTTAGAGGGTAGACAAAGACTGCAATTTCACTCAGCTGAACGTCGTTGGCTTGGATTTACATATGTGCACACAAAAGGCCTGCACTGAATGTGATTTCACTGATATAATTTATGTGTACCCAGCGATTTATCATCCTTACATCACAGCATGGAAATCAAGCAGGTGACCTAAAGAGATCCACACATGTTGCCTTTTAAAGGGTCGCTGTTCTTAAAGTTTATCATGGAAATTGAAAAAAAAAATCAACAAGACACAGTTTGTCAATATGCAAACCACTGACCAGTACAAGGCAAGTGGGTATGACATTATATATAAGCTTAAAGACAGATCATATGGATTCCCATACACAAGTGTGTGTGTGTGTGCATAGGTAAGAGTGCACTTACTTTTTCACAGGACTCTATTCGGGCCTGTGAAAAACTAAGTACACTCTTACTGCTTCCATGGGAATTAATAGGGTAACAGCAGACAGGTGCTGCTAATCACATCCAGTTGATTAAATGATCATCGGCAAGTGTGACCACCTCCATAAAGGCAGATGTTCTGGCATTTTTACTGCTCTGGAGCATTCAGATAAGTGTTAACACAAAGCCACACTCTTCCCAGGATGTCCCAGCAAATTCACTCCAAGGTCAGAGTGTGCAAAGAAAAGGAAAAGCCAAGAGATGCCTCTCAGTCACTAATGGCCTCAGATGGCATGTTAAATGTTAAAGTTCATGACAGCACAATTAGAAAAAGACTGAACAAGAGAAACTTGTCTGGAAGCTTCACCATGAGAAAGCCTTTTCTTTCTAAAACAAACATGGCTCATGTTAGGTTTGTAATGTTGCATCTGAATAAACCCACAAAATGTCCTTTGGACAGATGACACCAACGTGGAGATGCTGTGCCATAATGTATAGCACCACATTTGGAGAAAAACAGATGCATCAAATCGGCATAAACACCTCATACCAACTGTCAAGCAAGGTGGTGGAGAGGTGGTCACTGAGTCTAACACATCAAGCAAGGTGGTGGAGAATGGCCAAAAAATTAAATAATAAAGGTGTTGCATTGGCCCAGTCAAAGTTCAGACCTCAAACTGACCTCAACTGATCTTGGCATACTGTAAACAGATGTCCACAAACATCAATGAACTAAGGCTACGTCATAAAGAATAGTAAGCTAAAATTCCCCCACAACCACGTGGTAGACTGATAGTCATACAGAAAATATTTACTTCAAGTTATTTCTATTAAAAGTGATTTTACAAGCTACTGCATAGTGCATCTATACTATATACTGAAGTTTTTATATACCAACAACCGTGCTAAAACAAATCTATGTGTGTATCTGGTGCACAGACTGTGAGGGTCTACCAGTAACAAAAAAGGTGTGAGCACCCATGCAGTTAGCTGCACGACACACGTTTTCTGCACAGTGTATTGGTAGAGTTCTTTCCCCAGGCAATGGCCCGTCAGGCCAGACAAGGAGGCCGGGTGTTAAAGTGCTAGCCGGGTACACGGAGTAACAACAAAGCCATCTGCCCTGGGAATGCACACATCCATCTTACTAAAGACAGCCAGTGAAGGAAAAGACAAAGGGGGGAAGAGAAAGGAGAGAGAGAAGCAATGAAAAAGAAGCAGTAGGGAAACTAGAAAAAAATAGAAATGTAAAAACAAATTTGTAAACATATGTATGGGCACGCTGCTGGTGGTGGCAGGGAGCTGCAAAAAGGTGAATGAGCAGACTACTGGTGTGAAAGAGTCCCGGGAACTATACACTTGTTTTCGCCTTTCTGCACAGATTAGATCTTTTCGTTTTTCAGCTTGCCTGATTGCACAGCTGCTGAAAGCCGCTTCCCTCGTTCACTATAGACGGTAAAAGCCAGTGGCATATGATTGGCTATAAACTAAACCTTGTGCTGAATGTATATGCCTGCAACAAAGTAACAGATGAGAGCATATGGTATGAGAGTATGTCTGGAAGTGGGGCATGCCAGAGCTGATGGAGGGACCAAGTTAGTAAGTGAAAGGATGAGAAAAATTAAGCCAATTTTAGACCAGAAATAAACATATTTATATCCTGGCACACACAAAAAACAATAATCTTTATCAGGGATGTGGCCTCTTTTATGTAAAGTGTAACAGGCTGCTAGGTGGACTGTTTAAGTGCGCCAGGAATAGCAATTCAAGTCACTGAACAGGATTGTTTTTCTATGATGTTGCTGTCTCTTGGAACATTTTTAATTCAGTTACATAACAAATAACAGGACTTGCGTTGGAGACTCTCCAGTGAATTTTCTTTTATTTATTTGTTAGCAGGTATCTGTGTCTGTAAAATGCACCCATACATGAATGCATCTTGCCAACCTAACTTGCTTTGACAGTGACTCACAATAGCTGTAAACACTGAACATCATGATCATAAAAATACAGGTAATTTTTTTTAACGAAGCTCTATAATTCATGAATCTGTTTGCAAAGCATAATGTCATCCTCATTTATTTTATTAAGCATGACATCAGGTGAGAGGACAGCAGTAAGTCCCAGCTCCCACTGTCATCCCTGCTTCATAGCCATCTGGATGTGACTCAAAACACTGCCGTCAGCATTCCGGGCTCAGTGATATCATCGCAGCATTTTCCATTTGTTTTTTTATTTTTTATTTTTAGAGCATTTCCTCATCGTTGTATAGTCTGAATATATATCCCACTTATATAGCGCTCTTAAACTCGCTTGCTTTCTCTCTGACTCTATATTACCTTATCAGACTGAGAGCTTTCAGTTGTGTTACCAGCCATTAGCTTTAGACAGTGGGTAGCTACAGAACAGAGTGAGGGAAAAGTGGCCTCCTGGTGGCTCTGGGTGATGTCAGCTGTAAAAAGGCCTTTTTGTAACACCAACTATCCGTGCAGGTTTCAAGGCACATGGTGCCTCTGTATAAAATGACCTTCAGCAATTTTCAAATACGTTTCTGATACAAATGCTAAGAGATTTCGTGTAACTAGGAAAAAGGCACTCAGTAACTGCACAAAGCTGCCCCATACCTTATCATACAAGGCTGTTGTACAAGTAGCACAACTAACATATGCTACATTTACACTGTTTCCAAATACGTTAATTTAGCTGGGTAAAGATTAAAAAGCAACACGTGCAGTATTGTCTAAGCGTCTTGAACCATCCCTCACTTCTTTATATTTTGTATCCAAGGAGCCAGACTTTCTTGTAATTCTTGTAAAAAGTAATGATGAGTATTAAAGCTTTTTCAAAGTCTTTAAAAGCCTTTCTGTGGACATGCTATGGCTGCTTTTTCACTCATTTTCAGTTCAGTCCTTGTACCTGACCATTTTTAAAGTTTTTGTGTTTTTTATGTCACATACTTTAGCACTGACCTATATGAGTCAAGCATAAAAAGACATCTAACTCAAGAGATGAACCTAAAGCAAAAGCATATAATAATTAGCCAACAATGTGGCATATCTCAGCATGGTGTGCAGTGTGTTCTTAACAAGGTTTGAGGAAATTGGACGAGTGGAGGACAAATGAAAGTTTTTGCATCTACTGTTTGCAAAGGCCTACATAAGAAGCCCTCTGAAGGTAGAAAAAACAGGGAGAAAAGGCTAAGGTAAACCAAATTACAGAAAACTGGAGTGAAAAATCAGTGGCAAAGGTATCATGTAGTGATGAATCCAAATTAGAAATTTTTGGTCATTAAGGAAGCAAGTGTTGGGGGGAGGGTTGTCAAGACTGGATTGGAATTATGAAGACAGAAAAGTACCATCAGATTTTTATCCACCCTGCAACATCATCTGGAACGTGTCTGATTTAAGCATGACACCGATTTCAAACACACTGTCAGTACAGTAAGTATATTAGTTTGAAAAACACACAATGAAACTCAATCAGTCATGGACTTGCCTCCCCAGAACTCAGACTTCAACATTATTGAAGTAGTTTGGGATTATCTTGACAGAGAACAGAACAAAAGGCCTGGAAAACTATTCCTAAAGACTACTCAAAGAAATTACAAGAAAGTTGCCTATAATAAGGGAGTTGAGATAAAGAATACCCAATACTGACTTTCAAGCTCATTAGATTGTACAAACTCTTTCTTTCCATATATACTGACTTTCCATGTATGTTTGCACATGTTTCAATAAATCACTGCAAATAGTTCCCATAGTTCCCCAAGCAAAACATAAACAAATGAGGCATGGCTCAAGAATTTTGCAGAGTATTACATTGTGTATGTAGATGCATCATGTGTTTCGCTGAGTTCTATAGATTAAATGAAAACACAAATCTATAATTTATAATCACTGCAATTATATAACAACTAGAAAACCGAATCGGTATATACCCATTACTTCCAGACAGCATTGCGGACCCCTGACTGAAACCAACCTGAAACATTCAAAGCAAGCGTCAAGCTTCGGTTAAAAGCAGAATGTGTGATTTACAGAAACATCACACTGAGAACAATTGTTCAGCTCTGTGAGTCAGTCAGAGTGCCCGCCGCGCACGATGACTGACGTGTTATTGGCAGATGGCTAGACTCCTGCCCTCCATGGGAGGCTTCCAAACAAACAGCTCCTGGTTACACTTAGGTGATTTTCACATCAATATCGATCAATTATTCACATATTTGTGCTATCTGAAGAAAAGCAGCTGCACTCCCTTTCATATGTGCTAGACCAGTATTCATTTTGTAGGAGGTGAAAGGAAGGAGCACCGCTATTCCCTCGCATTTTATCCCACATTTATAGTGAACTAAATTTCGCAACATCACAGCGTGATATAGAACTGTGATTAAGTGGGTCAGTGACTCTTACTGTCAGCATTACAGCCATTAGCTTTTATGGAAGAATACATCAAGTGCAATAGTTCTGTATTTGAGGTAACATGCGGAGAAGTCTGCTTTATCCATTTTTGAAATGTCTTTTGACATAAAACTGAGGTCAACCCTTAAACTTTTCTCAATGCAGTGAGCATTTGAAGTGAATATATAACACTTGAGCAACACTGTGTGGGTGTCTAAGCTATAGTACATGCTGGAGAGGAAGATGTGGCTGTAGCAAAGTGCTGTAGTTACACAAGCAACTGTGCTTTGTGGATTTGGCAGTACTTGAGGGTGATCTAGTTTATTATTCCTTGTTTAGTCAGCCTCTCTGGACTTTTTCCTTGAAGTGCTTTATATGAAGTATAAAGTAAAGCACTATGACACTATTTAAAATGAGGTTTGCTTTAGTACATACCATCACACACTTTCCCTCCCTCGTGTTACAGAGAAATATTAAAGCTGTGCCCCAAGGTCAACAGCAATAGCCCTCATTCTACCCATCACTGTGCCCTTGTGTTATTCATGGCCAGCACTATGAGAGGCAATGATTCTTTTTTTTTTTTTTTTGGGCCACTCCAATATCATTAAGTTATTAGTTGATTTCAGTGGATTTAATCAGCATAGTAATTCCTCTCCATGGGAAGATAAGTCCCTCTCAAGAGCAGTTACGCCGTCCACTATGCCCGCTGATTAGACACAAGCCCCCAAAATAATTCATCAGAAAACTGCAAAAAATAATTTATCAAAAGTGCTTCTCGCAAAGCCCGCTCAGGACCTTTGCTTCTTAATAATTAAACTCTGCAATTAGGCGTCTTACCATGCACCCAGTGTGAGGCTCCATGTAATATTCATAACCATACATAATTATGCAATATATTCACTGGAATAAGAGGCCATATATTCACGCCGGGGCTGTCAGGAGAAAAGACATTTTTATTTGGTTTATAACACTGTTTCATCTTATACATGAGCAGCTGGCTTCTTGAGACAGAAGAGAATGAGGACGTCTGGTCCTTAGCAGTGTGACACTGTATTCTATGATTCTGAGAAACAGAGAGAGGGTTGCAAAGAGAGGACAAGAGAGAGAGAGAGAGAGAGAGAAAAGGAACTGAGTTTTTCTTCTTTTTTTTGTGGGCATGCTCCAATGCCACAAATATCAAAGTCTGTTAACTGGACACAACAAAGACATACCTGAGTGGTATCATACACTGACCACAGTCAATGCAAGATACGGAAAGAGAGAAGAGGCTTTAAATTAAAATGGAGTGGAGACAGGGTGCTGTCTCAGGATCCACTGTATGATAAATTATACATAATGCAGTATGGCAAAAAACTGTAAAAAAAGAATAGTCCCAAAGCTCTTGATCATGCCTGAAGCAAATAAGCAACAGCAGCGGTCTGCAGTGGACATACTGTGGACAAGGTTGGCTTTCATCTTGAGACACAGTTCAAAGCTATGGGGCTACGCACAGAACAAACTAGCAATCAAAGCTCATGTGTAACTGGGCAGTGGTGCACTTCACAGAGCCTGTCGTCTCAAGTGTTGCGAAGATCACACACAGATGCCTCTTTCACATCACAATGGCTGATTTCTAACACACAGCCTTTGGTCCTTCTTATTCTTCACCATGGTAAATTATAGAGAAAAAAAACATACTGCTATTGAGACGCGCAGCTTCTTGAAGGCCACTCACGACATGTATATGCTGAATAAGAAGAAAAGCATATGTTTTCTTCCAACTTTGAAGAAAGGCTGCTTTTTGTCATTGGAAGTGGAGACAGTCTGATATTTGATTTAATAAAAACTGAAAGATAATAAAAAGCAAATGAAGAATATGCTATATATTCTGTAGTAAACGGGATTAACAGCCATTGAACATGAGATTATTTACTGCCAAAGCTATAATCAGACTCTTCGTACGGGGATTTCATAATCATTTCCCACCAGGTAATCGTAACGTGCACAAATTGTTATAATTTGTACATGCTGTATGATTAATGAACGCTGCTGTGCTTTATATGCAGCTCGACTACACAACAATATGTTTTGTGCATTTGAACTAAAAGTTCAATCGATGAAATCATTTATAGTGTTTGTATAAAGCATACCTCTGGAGTGAATCTCATGCAGATCTAAACAACTAATGTTGAAGTTTCAATTTTCTTCCTGTAAAAAGAGTTTGAAAAAGAAAAACACAAAAACTGGTAACCATGCAAAATTTTGAAGTCTTACTTCACATGCTAATAAACAAAGCTTGTGTGTGTGTGTGTGTGTGTGTGTGTGTCACAGTTCTATTCTTTTCCAGAAAACAATGACCTTTTCAAATATGACACAGTTTTACTGTGGGCATAATACAGATGTGATTAACATAAATAAGAGTTAAAGTCAAATAGGCGTAAAGGTCGTCACTCAGGACTAGTCTCGGGTCCACGAGGTGATTTACAACAACTTAATTTGACTGTGTGGAGTAATTTATCTGTGACAGAGCAAGCCGTGGAACTGTGCATGCCGCACGCACATGCAGGCAACAATATGCCATGACTGCACACATCCTATATCTACCCAATCAGTCAAGATGCTTTACAACTTCTGTCAGAGGGCCTAACAGTTCTCATAAATTATAAAGCCATTGTACATGGTGCCAATAACTTTTGAAGGAGAATCTCCACCAAACTGAAGCCAGTTTCTCTTCCTATTATATGTGGACATCAAGACGCAATTCTCCTGAGTTAAAAAAAAAATGTGGAAAAAAGCAGGCCAAATGCTTTGATGGTTGATTTGCTCTTAGAAAACTGTGCCAAAAAAACCTTCTAGGATAAAAACTCGTTCACATATTGACATTTTGATGCAAAGCAGGTGGCAGGCAGGTATGATTCTGTTAGAGATAACTTGCATTTCCTATCACATCCCTATTCCCTCCGCTGACTCTCCAGTTATGCTGTGCATCTGTGTCATCTGCAGATCCACTGTGACAGCTGGAGAATATGAGGTATGAATGATGCAGAACAATTCATAAACAGCAACAACAACGCAATGTGATAGGGACAGAAAAATGTGGATGTGGGTCTCAAGTCGGCAAGCAATAACGTGCTGTGATTTATTTCGAATGCCCCCTGTAGTGCCCACTGATATTCTGCAGGGAAATCACTCACTGGAGTGTACGGGGTTGCCTTGCATCCTCTGCTACTATCAATATGAAGATAATTGAAAGAGAATACATGTATGTACACAAAAATCATGTGCAGCTGTATAAGAGAAACATTTAATCTAACCTCCTGTCTGTTAGATAACTCTGTGCATATGTGAGTGTATATGGATGGCAGATGAGGGAGGTAGGAGGCCCGCTGTTAGCGCTGGATGCAGTGATTTCCTGGACACCGACAGAGTGAACCTCAAACTGAAGGGCAGACAGAGATAACCACCTGCAGGGATTCGCATCCTGCTTTATTTAGTCACCTTCGGAATTTCCTCCAGGGACAGAAGACGATATTGTGAAACCAGTGAATGGTCCTAAAAATCAAAGCCAATGTTCTGTAGGCAATTATAATGAAATTGCTTGAACCAACTGCAAGGCACATTCCCCAAGAAAGAAGAATGTCATTGTTTTGGTTGAGGTTCAGCTAGGTTACTCTCACCTCCATAAAAAGGGGGGAAAAAGTTTTTTCATAATTCATTCAGATATGTTCTTTTTTTAATAATTATATAAAGGCCAGCTCATGTAAAGCCAATTAAAAAAAATTTTTTCCTAATGGTAACATAAGTATGTATGATTCTTATTCTGTCTGAATGGTTCAAGATTGCAAACAACATGGGAAATATAAAGAGTGGTGAACAATGCCAGCCCTCAGCATGGCGCACCTTGATGTGCAGGTGCCTTTAATACTAGAATAAGTCATCTTAGATTAGGGAGTCAAAAAGAAAAAAAACTCAACCACATGCTCTCCATAAAGCACGCTATAAAGCTCTCCCAGATGTTTAGAGGTGGTTGCGGTTCCAGCGACATGCAATGTCAGGGAGGAACTGGTAATGCCGAGTGTATTAGCGGTCTCTTTATGGGTGCATTAGGTGCTGTGGAGAGGAACATGGGGGCTGCCACTGATCTCCTACCAGGCTTTATGCTTTGATGAACATACCCTTGAAAAACAGGGACATCTGCGACCGTGTTCTGCCGAGCTTGGAAGACGCCTCCCTCTCTTTAGCCTCCTGGAAAACATAAATCCACTTCTCATATCATCATCTAGTCATATTCAATGCATATGAAGCGCTAATCAGTTAATCTGTCAGCTTTCTCCCCTTTCGGTGATATATCAGATTTGTAATACTCTCCCACATATGCAGTAAATCTCTGACAAAGCCCGTGTTTTTGAAATTCAGCGATGGGGCTGCGAGAAGTGAAGAAGTTCACTTGAAAACAGATACCAGGGAGAGTGGAGCACTGAAAGCTTCAGCGCGCTCCCATGTGTCATCTCTCTCCCTACCACTAAACAGTGGCCTAGACAGGAAGCCAGAATAAATTTCCCCAGTTCATTGTCCCCGCTGAGGACTAGCAGAACATCTCAGTCTGATTAATGGCTGTACACTGTCTAATGAACAGTAATTGAATGGTATAATACTGCAGGTCCTTAAAAGCCCAGAGGAGTCGTCGTCCTCCGCTTAGCTCTCTGGAAAAGCAAGGCGGTGACATTGTCTAGAGTTGATTATAGTTGACCTTGCATGTGGAGACTTAGGTCTATGAAATGGCTAACCTAAGCTTCATGGAAGAGCAGCAGGAAAACAGATGAAAGACAAATGCAACGGAGAAAGAAGAGGAATGGATCAATGGTGTGGTCAATATTGATTTGATTTTTTTTATCACAAAATTCTTAAGGAGAGGAAGGCAATTGATCAAGCATACCTAGTTTCATTGGCATTTCCAACAATATTAATTAAGAAAAAATGCTTAGCCGACTGGCTGATAAATCAGCCGATACTGTTAAATCAAAACAAATGATAATTGTGAACACAATATTACACTGGTGAGTACAAATCTACCCTTGTCCACATTTCCTCAAAGTGTATGACATCTAAAATACAGACAGAGTAGGCCGTCATGAAATCAATCAGATCCTTAACAGAGTGCACTCTAAAGGAAAAGCCAACCTGCAGAGAGCCCAACAAAAGTCAGTGGAGTGAGTGTAAGAGCAGCTTTGATAAATGTGCATCAAGCTCCAGCCCGCCATCCTTTGCTTCCTAACACCAAGATAGCCTGTGTTCACTCTCAGCGGACATCTCCACTTGGCAGAGACGCTGAATCTCGTTATTCTTTCCTTGGCCTGGACCACACAGGTCAATACCACATGCACAGCACCGCCTCACCGCTGTACTGTCTGCAAATGTATTCACTATTTAAATGCACTGCAATAAATCATTTAAAGCTTCAACTGAAAATGTAATCATGTAATTGAATTTGGTCATCAATATCTACCATATACATGCACGTATACAGAGTACACGGGGCATTTCACGAGCATATATGAGCACCGGAGTGGGAGGAAATCTGTCTGGACTCAGCTGAAAGTATGAGTCATAGCAGTGCAGTTATCCCTCATTATTATTCACAGCCCTCTAAATGATGAGGTTGCTGACAACGAGACAGCGACAGCTTGTTTGGCCTCAGTGGGAAAAAACAAGTATGAGTATGCATGAAGGATGATTAGACGTTAGGTAAGGTAAGTCTTACCTGCAGAGCTATTATTTTTGGCTTGACAAAGGCATTTAACTATAATGTAAGTACAGTGCTGATAAAACATTAATGAACATAAACAAATCAAAGTTTGGTAAGGCAGCCGGTCTGATTAAAAGTGCTGACACACTTTTACTGCAAACTAGAGTTATTTTTGCTTAGGATTTGTTCTTTCAGCTAAAATTCCATCTTATGCCACTCTCCATTCGCTGACAGATCAAAAGCTACTTGGCAAGATGATTATTGCAAACATAGCTGAGTCCATACAGGGATTATCATTATTATTATTTCCCATTATCTAATGGTCACTCCACCCAATCCATAGTAAATCTGAATCAGCAAAATTCATGTATGACTAAAAGTGATAAGTAATGAATTAAGCTATTGATGAGGTCTTTAGCCAGGGTCATAACCGACCCCCAGAAGTCAATAATTATCCCACGAAGAATATCTTTATTGCAAAAGTGCATACGGCAGCAAAATCATCACCACACCAAAACATTCCCCTACGGTGTAATTGCCACTGCTTAAAATTATAGTTTTCATTAAAACGAAATGTTCTAGGTTATTGATTGCTTAAATAAGACTCAATATCTTCTCATTTCAAAGCCGAATGAAATTGCATGGAATAGTAATATCACCCAACTATTGTGTGCATTTATCACAGTTACACGGCTTCATATCGCTGTCCCTCGAGGATTATTAGAGCAAAATAAGTTTATTTAAATGAGCGTAATTTCGGGGGGACCACAGATCCGTGCAACAACATCTGTATACACAGCTCACTCGCCACTTCATCAATGTTAATGCGCACAATAACCAGAGTAAAGGACAGACATCAAATACAACTGCATATTATTATTATGGGCCTCTTTTTCAACCATGAAAACTCCATGATTTGCAGTATCTGGGGGCGACAGCTTGGCTCTAAACGCGTCCTACAAAAACGTAACTGAGACACAGGTAATTTAAATCCTTTGTAGTACTAGTAATGTGTTCTGTACCTTTTAATGTTCCCTTCTGCCCCTTAGAAAGATTGTGTTAGTAAATAGCAAATACACCAAAATAACCATGGAGACAGAAAAAAATGTTACACGTGCATTAAGTGAAAGTATAGTTGCTGAAAGCAGGTCTATGTGACCCTATTGCAATTATGGAAATGATCATTACCATAATTGCTGGTTAGACCATTTTTTATGTGACCTAATCCAAAAGGAAATGAGAAAATTGGACATAATAATAAAGTAAAAATGAACTGAATGTGAAATACTAACTGCATTAAACTAATAATAAGTGTACTTACATTTTTCCCGGAATCTGTGGTGGAAGACCTTTGCGTACTCGAGTCATCTGAATCACGGAGGGAGGCCTTGCAGGAACTCGCACAACGATTCCCATCTTCATACTCCTCTTCAACTATCTTGGCCTCAACCTGCAGGGAGGGGAAAAAAACACACAAGATCCCCTTTGGCTTACACTGTACTGTAGTGCTATATTGATTTTACAATATTTATATATTTATGTAGCTTGTTCTGCTGAGCATTCATGAGCCCTTATTCTGAGCAGAAAATAGTATTATACTGTACTAGAAGTATATTCGCAATTCCGTTTGATGTTGGGAAACATACAGAAAGGTAAAGCTTAATAGGAAGAACACCGATGGGGGTGAGAGAGGTTACTAAAGCTGCAGGCACGTCTTTCATCTAACCCTTTCATTTTACATCAAATGCAAACAGCTTGTTGTGATGATCAACTTGTATACTTTAGTGTGTCTCCAACGACGAGCTGTAAAAATTATAATAACTGACATATAAAGCGTAATAAAATCCGCAAGGAGCCAAGGAGCTTTACATGTTTCTCCATGTTCACGTGGGTTATGTTTTTCTCTGGCAGTGCTGTGTTTTCACACTCAAATCACTTCTTATTTCCTGTCTGATATCAGACCAAGCTGTTAAATAACTGTGCGCTTTAAGGACCTCATCAGACTGTAGCGCTACAGTATGGGATTATGTTTTACCTGATCAATTGGCAGATCCACCTTCAACTGGCGGTCTTCCTGCACCTCTGCTGCTCCTGCCATCTCACTCCTTTTGTTTTGTGCATTGAACACGCTGCCCTCTGAGAAAAGTGATTAATCACAATTACCTCATCTGCTGGCAGTCGCCGTCTCATTCTTCTACACACTCGCTTTCTCTCTCCTCTCTACTCCTGTTCAACTTCACAAGAGATCAATGTTGCTGTCAAGCCATTTATTTATTTATAGTGGTCCCCCAGACTTAAGGGCCACAGAAAGCCACAGCTGCCCTGCCACAAATATGGCCAGCCGGCGTGAACTTTTGGTCCAGGGTTACATCCTGACAGTGACAGGCTGCTCTTGATGCATGTGGGGACGTGCCTCATACAGCAACGTCACCCTTGTAAACAAATTCCTTTTCGTCTGCTAGATCTGATACGGTGTAGAATGTGAATAATGAAACATGCTCTTGAACTTAAATCTACTTCAATTGCCCTAAGTAATTTAATTTAAATAATAAATAACCACACATGCAAGATTTATCATCGAAAACACTAAAAGACAATGTAAACAAAAAATGCCTCTGCTTCATGTGTTAAGTGAAAAGAGACATTTACACAACCACAAAAAAGCTTAGAATTACTTTTTTGTCTAGAAATCTATAAAAAGTCTTAAATCTCTGACCTCATTCCAGATTAATCTTGTGAACACTGCACAGAGCTATTGTCTGTATGAAGGGTTTTAAGAGCTGATATAATTATAAAGAAGACATAAAACTTTGCTTTTTAACTTTAGGGACTTTGCTAATGTGGTTACAGATACAGTAGTAAGCAGAAATGTGTCCTGAGAACTGAGTATCTCAGTCACAACATATGAAATCATGGCAGGATTCAAACAGTAGCAATTAGCCTGCGAATGCTACCATACCAGTATGTGTTTTTCAAGTGAAGCAATCGTACTACTGCGCACAGATGGCACAACAACAACTGCATGAGTAGATACAGACAGTGTTATTATTATTGATATACTGAGTATCACATTTAAAGCACACAAAGAATATTTGTCTTTACTTCTGTCAGTGTTGCTTAAGATTAATAACTCATTACCATCTTGATTCCCGCATCAAGAGAAAATAAGAGCATTTTTGTTTCCCCCTAGATAGTTAACCAGGCTTTCAGGATACGTATTCAACAAAATGGCCTGATTGAATTCATCTATGATTTAAGCCCCCTTGATAGTGTTTGAAGTCTTTTTCTTTATTAATATTCACAGAAAAGAGCAGTGTTCCTTTGAAACGGCGCACAGCTCTGTTCTGTTTGGACTTAAAAAGAACAGGCTGAGATTCCAAAGAAATCTCCTTCACCTGCCAAATGGCAGATTTTCTGCATTATCAGCACAGACTAGGAGTTACATCTCTTTACTTACACACACAGAAGACTTACAAATGTACAGTTGCAAACACAAACATGCTTTACACAAAGCGCATAGATGGTCTTCAAAATCCAACAGGTTTCTTTCTGTCATCATAGCGAAGAAGAAAGTGTTGAAGAACAACAACAACAACAAAAAAGAAAGAAAACAAAAACTCTGCGGACAGAGGGGCTAGAGAGCGAGGCAGTAAAGACAATATTTCTATAGTGCTCTGCTTACCCACTGGGGGGAAGAGAACTGGGTTCTTGGACACCTGCCCTTGTTGTTTGGTTCTCTCTGCCTTGGCTGTGAGTTTCTTTGTCTGGCCCCTGGCTGTGTGCTCAAGGTCTTCTCCAGAGCTTGTCTGAGCAAACCACATGGAGGTACAAAAGAGAGGAGAGCAGAGAGGCCCGGATTAAGGTATATGTCCTCACATTCGGTCTGTGATTCATCATTGACTTATCGCTCGTTTTGTAAAGAGGAAGAAGTAAAACAAGAAAACAAGACAGGAAGGCTTGTTTCTCCTCTCTTTTCAGCAGCTTTTTTACATTTTCCATTGACCTCAATTTTTCATGAGCTGATATGTTTTGTAACTCCCCGCTGACTCCTACTGTATTGAATTCATCTGGTTCCAATACATCCCGTGCACAACCTATCAATCACTAGGGAGCGTGGCAAACTAATCATTTATTGATGAAATAGGGCAGCCATGAATTTCTAACTGCATTTGTCTTATTTATCAACCCAGATCAAACAATGAAAATCCAAACAAGCTTAAAGGGAAAAGGAGGGAGTCGTAGGGAATAACTTATTCTTCAGCAGCAGACAGCAGAAGGTTATTGATGGGGAGGGGAGGAAAAAAAAAGGTTTGGGACTCAGTTGCATGGTGGGAGAGCAAAGGAGTGAGAGAGGAAGAGAAGAGAGAGAGAGAGCAGTGGGGAGAGTTCAGTGATGTTCAGACAGCAGGGTACACATCTGAATTAATGCTTCCACAAAAGGCAATTTTCTCCTCGCAGGCTCCTCATCCCCTCCGCAGGTAGCAAGGTGAGGTATGTCTCCCTTACAGAGAATGAGAGACACAGACATAGAGATCGAGAGAGAGAGCTGACTTAATGTGACTTTTCAGCTACAGTGCTCTTTACTGCAGGATCCCTGGGCTGGCTCGGGGGATAGTGTAGTGATCTCGGGCTTCCACCAGAATACACTTCTGGCAGTGGTGTTTGCAAGCTCACTAACATGGAGTCCGGGGAATAGCGGCGTTGTTTCTGCACTTGTTTGCTTACTTTAATGCAGAGGCAAAGTCTGTTGATATTCTTTTGAATTTATACAGCCGTTAGTGGGCTGAGGGAGAAAAAAAAAGTAAAAGAACAAAAGAAGTGTGAAGTTTGGCTGCTATAGTCAGAGGAGGAGAGTTGAAAGAGAGTTCATGTTCTAGCGCGGCGGTGTCCGCGGCCGCATGAGATCAAAGACAAAGGAGCAGTGGCACCGTCGCGGTGATAAGCTGCTAATTCAGCTCCTGTAACCTCGGTTCATCTGCGAGTGATGTGAAACAACTTTGCGATAAAGTTTTAAATCAAACTCTATCTGGCCCATCAAATATTGAGGAGCTTGTTTTCTTGCTTGTGGTGAGATGTAAATAGATGGTATTTAAATAAACCGAGCTCAATCCAAAGCTGTCTCGCTCAGGGAGAGTGGCAAGCAGGGCACAGGGGAGGAGAAAGCAGAGGACGAGGGGTGCTGAAGGAGCCGGAAGATTGCAAAAACAAGCAGCAGCAGAAGTAGAAACACGGCAGTGGAAAAGCTGAGGTCATACAGTATAGCCTCTCGGTCTGCATTACATATCTACAGTACCAGGTCCTGCGGGAGCAGACAACTGTGTGTGTCATCAGGCTCCAGAGAAATAGAGAGAGAGAGAGAAAGACAAAGAGAGTGCTAGAGTTAGTGTGAAGGGGGCTCAGGAGGGCTGGACAGCAAGTAATCTGTGGCTCTCTCGTGTGGCCAAAAACTGGAGTCAACAAGAGGACACGGTGATATGATAGCCAGGGGAAAAAAGGGGGTCCTAAACAATTGGACTGACCAGCCTCCAGCCATACTGACTGTGATATCAGTCTGAGCCACTCCCAGGGCCGAGTCCTCAGTGAGTAGACACACTGGCAGCAGCGAGGGGGTAAAGTCTTCCTCGGGGCATTGCTATTTCCCCTAACCAATGAGCTCATACATGGGAAACAGAGGAAACGAGGAGAAGCAGCAAATCATCAATGATGTCAGAAAGCACAGATATTAAAGGTTTAGTCAGCCTTTCTGGGCTTTTTTTTTTTTTTTTTTTTTTTTACACGGGGCTCTTTATGTGAAGCACATATAAAGCACTGCTTAACTGCCATAATAACGATTGCCATAATAACTAAGTGTACTGCACGATGCACGCCGTTGTTCTCTTTTTCGCTTTGTCTCTTTGTATTCCTCTCTCCCCTATTAATCTTCTCTTTATGCTATGTCTACCTCAAAAGTTTCTACCTCATCATGTCTGTAAAACACTTAACTCAGCATATACAGCATGCTTGCTTCCAATGGGAACACGATGTGCTGGAGAGTTTCATTATTACACTCTGCAGAGCTGTCAGTTTAGTCGGTGGTTGCTCCACACCAGATGTCCCGTCCAGCAGTGCAGAAACGGGTCCGCCGCCGGTGCGGACAGGACAGACACGGCTCCCGTGCAGAGCAAGGTTACATTTTACACAACCTCAGTGGGCATGTTTAAAGGGTCTTTTTTTACGGGCGTTTCAAATCAGACTGCTGTTGTTTTGTGAGGTCAAACTGAAATTAATGATGGACACGACCCTATAAATGTACGTGTAATCAGTAAGCTAAACAGCTGACAGATCAAGACAGATTGGGTAATTTTTTGTCACTTGCATATCTCCCCCTCTGAAAGGCCCTTATTAACTGGTCAGATCATGTTTACAAATTCATGAGGGATCAGACACAGAGGCGAGGAAAGTAAAATGTGGCAGCCTCATGTCTAGTGAATGACTAACACTACACTGAAACGAAGGTTGCAAAACACAGGCATAGCTCTGTCTCTGTCTCCACCTCATGGTACTAAGTGAAATGGCAAAAGTTGTGGTTGTTGTGTCTTATTAGCTAATGTATCAGATAAGCAAAGTTGCGTAACAATGTAATTTTCATCTACTGCTTTATGGCTGCATAGCTGTTAATATAATGAAGAGATCTTTTATATATAACTAATAAATATTCAAATTATTTCTAAATTCAAAGGCAATCCAATGCAGATAAAGCTGGAGATAAAGCAAGGGACATTTTTCTATATCTAACAAAAATTGACATCTGCCAGAGCACTGCCATCTTTCATGGTTATAAAAATCACATGTCAGGCACATTTGTCACAGTGGGGCCCATCTCTACCTAGACCTGCTGAGTGGGCATGTTCTCATCTTCATCACGTGATTTGGTGTTCATCTCGGGCCCACAGCAGCGCAATCCCCGTATGGGTTCGCAGCATTTCACTGTCAACTTAATCACAATACAAATAGTCCCAGCTCTTGTTTGAATAAGAGATTTCTTTTTCTTTTAGTTTGCTGTAAACGAAGTCCCCCTTGTGCATATGATCTGTCTATGAGGCTCACTGCACTTGATCAAGTGGGCCAGCCTGTCTCTGTGGGAATTACCCATCAAACTGGAAAGCAACGGTAACTCAATGCCTCCTGCAGACAGTGATTGATGATAGTGGTGTTTCATAACGAATTGCGCCCCCATAACAAGTCTCACACGTGGGAAATGTTAATTGAAATGCTGTGTGTGCAAAGATACGCTTTTCAACTGTGAGTCTAACAAAGTGTTACAACAATGACCCGGAGGGAGTTCAGGGGGAAAAGGGTACCAATTTAGCACGTTAGGAGAACGTGAAGGACCAGATGGCAAAGTGCATCAACACTCACCACATTCTTTGCATATCTTTTGATTTTGGTACTGGGCAGGATGCCTTGGCTGCAGGGAAGGAAAGGAAAAACAATACTGACAAACACATTTTTGCTTTCTTTATCGAAATAAAATCAAATCCAGTGTTTATTCTGGACATATAGAAAAAGCCATGAAAGATCACATCTCGTACCCTTCAGTCATGTTATTTTCCCTAAGCAAATCCCTCCTGGGGACACACTGGTAATATGGGAGAGCCTTAAACTTTTCTGAACCGACTGCAACATAGTAGTGGTTGTTCTCCAGTTCAGTGGGACCGGAGACAGGGTGTCCGTTTAATGTGCAAAGCCTGAAAGCTCAAATAAAGAAAAACAACTCACTGCAGTAATGTTTAGTGATAGTTTCAGCTACGTCTTTGCCTGAATGAAATCTATTGAATACATCACAACCACACATGGTCTCGATCTCTAATTAATTGCAAAAGTCCCTCTACTCTCCTTCCCAAGTATCATTTTTTTGCATTTAAATTGACTGTAAAGTGTCCACTAATCACATTACGTTCTAAATTAGAAGGCAAGAGGAAAACAACCTTCACTGATACTCCAGTTAACTAGTTTAAAAATGATGTATGACTAAATGTCCTGACATTACCTGAAAACAGCACCCGTGCGAAGACGCACTTTCTCTGTCACCATAGCTAAAACGTTTTCCCAGCTTCTAAGGGTATACTTTGGGATCCGTATTCGAGCCGGAGGAACCAGCACTTCTCCGTTGGTGAAGACGCTATGAAACAAAACACGACACACAAAGATCCATGAATAAATAAATGGAATTGTTTCTTGCATTGCACAGCACGGCAGAGAACATTATTCTTTTAACACCGTGGAAAAATATGTATGCAGTTTAAAATCAATACTCACTTTATTGTGCAAGACTCATCAGCAGTTCTCTTCCAGCGGGCAGAAACTACTATCCTGCTGTGAACAACAGGTTGGATCTGAAAATTTCATAAAGGAGGAACTGAGTGGTTTTTTTTTTTTTCAGCACGTCACTCAAAATCTAATCTTATGTGTCTGGACAGGACCTTCATGAGCATCAGCATTCAGGCAGAATGGTTAAACTTAAAACAAGGACACGTGAAAAAAGTTTCACTATAACTGACCACACACACAAAACATTGCTCCTACCTGTTCTTTTTTCTTATTTTGTGGCTTCTTGGCTGCTATTTCACAATAACTTGAAGGCAATAAAAAAATCAAATTACCTTTAGGTACAAGGAAACTTATGCAAGGATGTGGGTGTAAGGCATCTTTAGATCTGATAAAACTAATTGAAATCAAATAGTTATATATGTAAAAGTATGCTCAAGATCAGTGCTCTGCTGACTAGACTAAAATACTGGGTCCAAAAGATCACATTTAAAGACAGATTAGACTTTATTTAAGATAAGCTGACATATTCAGAGCGTTTTAATGAATATTAAGTACCAAATCCCCTTGCCAACAAATGAAGCTAAAGAAAAAACCTGTAGATTCCAGTATATACAAGTAAACTCAGACAGGACACCCCTAAAACATGACACTTACTTCAGTTTCTTGAACGCCTCATTTCCGGCCGCGACATACTCACTCCCGTGCTGAAGGTCATCCAGATGGTGAACTTGGTGGCCTTGTGTGGCGGTGTAGAGCCTCCTCACAGCGCCAAAAGGTGCTTCAATCCCTTTGGTCAGAGATGTCAAAAAGTTGTCAAAGTATGGCACGTACCGCGGATTCACAACTACTTTCCTGCCGGGAAAATAGGCATCTCCGTTCCTGTAGACGACGATTATTTTTGTAGGTGGCAAGTCACTTCTCCCTGTTGTGCTGGGCATACTTGTGTTAGCTAATGGGAACGATTTCAAACAACAAACAGCGGTGGCCCTTGGTGTCAGAAGTTAATGTGTCAGCTCTGTTGGCCTCCGGAGACGTAACTGGAGACAGCTTCTCAGTTCTTCCACATGAGAGGTGTAGTGTTAAGATACGTATCCACGTCTCCGTCGTATCTTCTATTGTGTAGCTAAGGTTAATTTAGTGTTCGATACCAAACCTCTGGTGCTACCAAGGCAACCAGTGGGGTGACCCAAGTGGGTTTTACATATTTAGCTAAACCACTCATAGGTCTGTATTAAAAAAACAAACTCATTTTTAATTTTCATTACCAGCTGGCTGATTCATGGTATTTAACGAGAAACTAATTGACACAACACAGCGGTGAATTTCATTGCTTAATAAATTTATTAGGCCACTACCCAATGTAAAGTACGCTGTAACAAAGCATATGTCGTTTATTTTTTATTATTGTTATTATCTTCATTTTTTTAGATCCCAAATTGCTGTTATTTACTTTCATTCCTGAACAGACAGAAATGTTATGGTGAATTCAATTCAGTACTTTTTAGCTTTAAACGTGTTTTCAACACATTTCTATTTTCCCCCTTTTTTTCTTACGTTTATGGCATATTATAAATGGGAGTAACTGCGGGTTCAGAAACTTGCCCAAGGATACTTTGGCATGCATAATAACTTTTTTAAGCACTGTACATCCTTTTGGGATGCAGTTTTTTCCCAGGTTTAATCCGCTAATATAAAACACATTTACTGTTTGACTTCAATCTTCTCTCAGTGTTTATTTATATACACTCATAACATATGTAAATGTTGAAAATAATGAAATCTACACATATTCTGTCTGACAAAGCCAACTGAAGTTTAGCACAAGGCTACTATAGATCTTTCCTCATGATCCATGCCATATGGTTTACCATTTATGCCCTCCTCCAAAATCTATTGTAAGCGTATAACGGTGATAATAAATATAATAGAAAGCCAAAGAAGTGTATTCTTTTTTGAAGAAAACATGTATCCCATTCAAATTTTTGACAGACTCCTATTGTATATTACAACTGTAGCAGAGTGACTGCAGCCCCTTCACTTTTAGACAGAGCTGTCCAAACTGTTTACTACAAAGGTAACCAGAGATTGCTGCAACAATGGCACTTAATTGGTTTATGGCGGACAACTCCTGGTCAATTAAATACATAATTCATCTCAGCATTAATTATTCATTTCTTAAGGGACTGGTGTTCTGCTTTATTAGGAGAAATGCATCATGCATATTCAAATTCCTCTTCTTAGAGGGATGCAATAGGATATCATCTCAGCTGGGACACCCATCCTAAAACAATAGCTGCCAGGGCCGCAAGACATCTCCTATTAGTCACACAACCAAACCGTTGGAGGATTTTCAAAGATGAAAATGTCAAACTAATCTAAGGTATGTTATATCTTGTTTCTGTCATTCAGCAAACAATAGGCTGTCATATTATTGTCATGTGTAATCTGTTATTTTTATTTTAAACTTTAGGTGGCAAATTATTTTTATATAAAAAAAAACTGACAGCATTAATTTAACACTACAAATCGAGAATATGTCAATGTGCTTAGTATGTGATCAGGTTTTAGTCATTGCATCAAATGGTTTTCAGAATTTTATGCAAAGTCATAAAAGTCTCCAGCAATTAGTTCTTATCAGTTCTTAGCCAGGATACATGTCGTAGGGTAACTGTGATTCAAATTGTGCTTAGCCAAAGTGTGATATGTCATGTCAGGAATCAAGGGGAAGCAGTGGGTGAGTTTCCTTTGGCGCTCTTAAAGGTCAGTGCCATCCATTTTAAAACTCCCATTTATTACAGCACACTAAGGTGCAGAGTGAATGTTATAAAGATGTAAGGTGACTCCGGTGTAATTGCATTGCTCGCTGGATAATACATGAGAACCTTACCGTGTTCACTCGTTAGGATGTTTGCATACTTCAGAAGGACATTGTCGCAATGATTTGACTTTGATATGATTCATGTTTAACATATTTAGCACATATACCAATTACTGCTTGGTATTTATGCAGTGCTACAGAACAGCCTAAAATCAACCTAATAGAAGAACAACTGTAAACATTAAAATTAATGAATTTCCTGGCTTCTGCACTTTTAGCATGACAGTTATTGTTTTTTTTGTAACACCTGTGCTTTCCTTAACATAACAGATAAAATGTGGAGCAGCCACTGACTTCAGTCCCCTGTAAGGGATTTTTGCTGTAAGATGAGCTTTCGCCCACTGGGTGGCGATGGTCCATGTGGAAATTACAACAGAAAAGTAATTATTTTGTTATTTTACAATAATATAAAATGGGTCACTTTAATGATTAAAACATAATGTAAGCCATATAAGTATTTTGCGACATGCATGTATACATGTTCATGGTCGCCAGTCTATTGCAGGGCTAACTCACAGAGACAAATAGCTGTTCACACTCACATCTGACCAATTCAGAACCAGCAGTTAAACTAGCATGCACGTCGTTGGACTGTGGGAGGAAGCCTGGACACCAAGAGCCCAACTTCTGCACACAGAAGCCAGCCAGTGGATTCAAACCGAGAACCTTGTTTCTGTGAGGTAGTAGTGTTAACTCCTGCAGCTTTGTGTTGCATCATTTATCGTATATTTCTTCCATAAGTTTGCTTTAACTGCTGCAGTAAATAAGCGCAACTAGTTCAAGAGCAAAAACTAATGTGCAAAAAAATTATTTTTAAACTATGTATAAATGTTTATTGCACAGCACATGAATGTGGAATGCATGCTGTATTCTGTTCCTCTGATTAAATTCACTCAACTGGAATGTCTTTTAATTGTATTTTTTTTTTCTACACAATCCACAGCTCTCTATATTTGCTTATTTACACTGTTTGTCTATCGTACTGCTACAAATATTGCTCAGTGGATTTTCTGAATTAAATAAAAACTCAGTTCCTGGCATGCTTTTGGAAACACTAATTTATTTCAGTATGTATCAAGGACGTAAAAAAAAATATTACAAACATTTGGATATTTTGTATGTTCAGAAAATAAATAGCTTATTAGCTCATAAGCAAAAAGGAAGTTGAAAGTATACTACTTTGCACAACTTGCGTATCATTTCGTATTCATATTTACAGATAGAGGATACAGCAAAATAATAAGATTACAGTTTTTGCTCCATTACATTTGTCCAGTCTGCAGTCTGTTTAACATATACTGGCCTCAGATGTTGTCCTTGTCAAATTCACAAACAAAATACATTGTCGGGTGGCACGCCACATCAGTCCACTCCCCAGAGGTCACCATCTCAGCACAGTCCTCATCATCATAGGCATTGTTGGGTTCTCCTTTTCTCCATTTGCTGAAAGTGGTCATGGGAGAGTGATCTACGTAGGTGAAAACACCTTCGCGCTCGAGGTCATGAATGCCAATGTAAACTCTGCTCAGGCCAGCATCGGTTATGTACCCTGCGATGGCTGCGTTTGCTCCCTCATCCTTCGGCATGACCAGGTGCCCTCCCCTCGTCTGGCAGTAGCCCTCAGCCTCGGTGTAGCGCTTCGCTTCCTTCACCAACAGATAGACTTTACTGTCTGTTTCCTTAATGCCAGCAACAGCTGCAGGGGAGGGCAGTGCTGAAAAATGAGCACTTGTATTTCTATAAATTTCACATTGACATGCCCGCATTTTCAATTCTATAGGACAGGAAATCAGCAAAATACCAAAACTGATAAATATTTTTTTTAAAAAACAAAAGCATTTTTAAAGACTGCAAATCTTTTACCATTTTTAATGAATTTTAGTTCTGAGGAAAGCTGAGCCACAAGAATGTCCATTTCTCCAATCATCCTTCTAATTGGCGCACACTCACAGGGAACCCCTGATAAGGCAAAAATGTGTGGGACTATCACAAAGTTGACTTTATTCATTTACAGATGTGTCTGTCTAATCCTGCTGCCATCTGTTTGACAAACAAAATAAGATGGTTTTAGAACCCACCTGGCTCTCCGTCTGGGCCCCTTGTACCAGGGTCACCTGGATCTCCCTTGGATCCTGCGTCAGAGATGTAAATATTTATCAATCATAAAAACACACTAAACAAATAATTGATGCATTCCTGAAAAAGTGTGCAGACAGTACATCTCTGCTTCTTATAGCACCTTTCATTCCACTTGGGCCAACTTTTCCATAACGTCCCATAATGCCTTTGTGTCCTTTGACCCCAGGTGGACCTAAAAAGAATGCAACATGAGTAAATTGTTCATATGAAGATAGAGACATACTGTATATCTTATAGTCAAGACAAACTTAAAACAGCACAAATGAAAGCAAAATTATATATATTAAACAATAAATCTTTACTTTCACTAAAGGTTAATTAATTAAAATGATGAATATGCTTCAGAGAACACCCTTCACTCCTCATTAAGGTCTTCCATAAACACTTGTCCACAGCTCTGGATTCCACAAACCATTTCTCATTTGACCTCTTACTCTAATATAAACACTTGACCATTTCTGGATGGCCTGGTAGTGATGTAACGGCACATTATCAGCCCGAGAAATGTGATCTTTACCCCAGTTTTTCTTGTATTAGTGGTAGTAATGAGAAAATGAGGAGATCTATAAATGTGGGCATGTGGAAAATATTCTCTCTTTAAAGATTTGCATTTTAGGGGAATGCACTTTTACTCACAAAACAAACAAACACATTCTATAATATATTTTTTTGGTGCAACTGCATAAAATATACCAGTCTCCCCTGGCGGACCAACTCTTCCTGGTCTCCCAGGTGCTCCCTTTTGTCCTTTTTCTCCGGGTTCTCCTTTTAGAGCAGAAGAAAAACAATTATTATATCAGATAGAGTCTATTCTTGGTTTTTAAGGTGTCTGGTATGCATTTTGTAAGAAAGAACAAAGAGCTACATGCCTTTGAGTCCAGGGACAAGGATCTGAACAGTGCAAGACTCCTCTGGCAAGTGTTGTCCATATGATGTCTGCATTGGTAATAAACTCATCACTACAGACATTAGTATCATTGGCAGTAACAGTTTCTCACCGGTCATTCTTCTACATGGGATGATTAGGGGGCTATGCTGGAGAAACAAAACAATTTAAGGAAATGCTAATATAAAAAAATCATTCATAAAAAGCAAGGCTTGGTTTAAATGTATCTGTATATTTCAGAATTAAAATAGTGGAATTAGAAGTGAGAATTCCCTTCCACTGAAAATAAATAAAAAAGAGACTGCAAAGCCGCATTTAGAACTACATTTGCATAAACCAAGTACACACACACACAGCTTTTTAGTAACTCTAAGAAAGCGTTTTTACTTGAAAACTATACAGTATTTCAAAATCGGAAACGCCTACCTTTAGAAGTATTTTCCAGACAGAAGTAAAAAAGTAATGCCGATGGCCAAAGATTTGCAGGAGCTTTGAGTGCTGGTGGTCCTACAAGAGCATTTCATGTTCCTCTACACAGGCACCACAGAATGCTTGTGATAGGACTTTTGTAAACAGTTCACAGATAAACTCCAAAGCATTTGGGCTCCCCACAGATAATTAGCTGGGAAAGCGGTCAAGAGATTGACAGCAAAGAGGCCTGATAAATATACTGACTCAACTTTTTAATGCTATCAGATAATTGGGAGAGTTAAATATATAATGCATTTTACAGAGCTAGCATGCACATTGATTTAGTAACAAGGTAGCATCTATTATTTTAGCAAGTCGCTGTAGTATTTTGGTTTGTATGACAAACCAGTAGTGGTGATTATCATTACATATGCTGTGGTCCATATGAAATGGTTACAAGGAGAGTTGTTTTTTTATGTTATGTCTATCATATGATGTTATTTATTTAACATTAAGGATTTAAATCAAAGGTGTAAAACATAAGGCTCGGGGGGCACATTTGGCCCAGGAAAGACTCCAATCTGGCCTGCTAGAGAGCTTTGGAAAATGTGAGAGAGGGCATCGATTTCTACGTTTTTACTGTTTTGTCATTGCTTTTACAGTTTTTCCTACTGATAAAGAGCTCTCCCATCGCTATCCTTACTATACCAGAGTAATTAAATAATTGATTTTAAAAAATAACAGTTAAAACACAGAAGAGTGCCTGATTTTTCACTAGCTGCTGTAAATTTCTATGTTTTGCAGTGAGTCAACTATTTTGTGAATTTCTGTGAATTACTCTTCTATTATTGTAATTACTACCATAATTTTTTCTGTAACATTATACATGTCTTTATTTGTGTGGACAGATTTCTTTCATTTACTACAGCAATATCTCTTTATCCTGTAGCAAAATTGAGACAGCCGTTAACTGTTTAATGTATGTGGCCCATGATGCAAAATGAGTTTGACCTCCCTAAATTAAATTGTTTAAATAACTTAACAAATAATTTAATAAAATAACAACGAGAAAGTATCAAAATAAAAACACTATTTTTTAACACAGAAAACGTTGAGTCCTCACCTTCTACAAAAAACCTTCCTTTAGCTTCAGTGGAGGATTTCACTTTATGCCATGCATTCTTTCTATAAGTATACCAAGTTTCATTCACTACACATTTCCTACAAGCATGTAGGTTTGAAATTATTGTTTATTTGTGTTTTGCTTAACTCTGTGCTCCTTGGTGTCTCTATTGCTCTCATTTCCTCCAGTGTGCACTGGGATTCTCGCCATCATGAACCTTCTAGTGCATCCCTTCCATGTGAACTGTAATTACATGGGATATGGTTGCTTATATGCCATATGAGCACATGGGGGAGACATTGTCCATCAGGCAAAGCAGTAAAGCTTTGATCTTTAATATAAAAGCTAACCAGACCATTTACTTTTTTAGTCTGCTATTCATCAGTCAATATAACATTGCGTTAAATCACACAAGATCAAATTCATTAACTGTCTTAACTCCAAAGTGGTTGGATACAAAAAAAAGGTAAGAGTTTTGTAGATTGGTGTTGATCTGGGGGCTTTAAAAATAAAAGCTACATTTTAGTGCTTGCTGTCAACTACTGTCCGTAATCAGATATGATCCAGTACTGGCGTATCAGGTGTCCTAATTAGATTTACAAACCGAGTGGCAGCCTGTGTTTCAGTTGTGGATTGGATGTCTCCTTCAAAAATCCCCCCAAAAGTTTCAGATTACCTGCCACTCAAATATTCATGAAGCTCGAGGCAACATTTGCAGTCTTTTCTTCGCAGCCACGTGCTCTCTGCTAATCCTCTGTTATTTTTACAAGGATGACAGACCAAACAAATAACCCATCAATTAGTGAAATAAAATACCTACATTCAGGCACTCAAACATTGCATATTTAAAATTCTCCAAACCCACGTGGTGATGTAACATGTTGAAACTTGTGATTGTTTATACGGAACTATTTTTTAATGAGATTCACATGCATTAATACATTGATGGAAAACAATTCGAATATAAAAAGTATTAAGTGATATAACTGAAATTATTCACACTCACGATCGCCGACCTTAGCTGTTTTTGTTTAGATTTTTACAATATGGGTGGCTTTTTAATGTTTAGTTATCAGTATAAACCATAAGCCAAAAATAAAAACGTCACAGGATCTTACGAGGGACACTTTAACGCACCTTTCGCGGTGAGGGTGACGTCACCGGTGTTCACCGGAGCTCGAGCGTAGCCTGTCACCCAGACAGCCCGCTGCTACCTCATCCGTCCTGCTGCAGGAAGAAACACCGACAAAGCTGGAAAGCTGGACCAGTGCTGCACACATACAACCGAATGAGGAGCATAAAACGTCTTACTGTCACCGTGGACGTAAATTCAACTGCTTGAAGGATTTCACTTGTAAGTGTGTGGTTGTTTTTTTGTCTACCTGTTAAGCTTTTTAAAATTTTATTCCAAATAGCTAACGTTACAAGTATTTTGAAGTACTTTGTCTGATTTAAGAGCAATTTGGGAACTGAGTTTTCTGTGGGCTTCTGTTTAAACCTGTACTTTTGACTTACTTCCACTGGTGTACTGTTTGGTGTCTTGGTGCAGTAGTCGTGACTTATAAGGTGCTTAGTTCCATAAGTTTCTTTGAAAAAGTTATTTGGGGTTAATCGTAATTATGAAAACCTCATTTTAAGGTTGTCTCCAGTAATCACAACAGCCGACAGTTTAGCCCACATTTCGTTTCTGCTTGATTGCTATCAGGAAATTCTGTCCTAGATATTTCTCCTGTACATAATTTAGCCGTGATGCGTTTAAAGTGTCCTCACGGGATTAACAAACGTAAACCAGGATTCTTTATTCTTATGTATTTATTTATTTTATTTTACAATTTCTTTCTCTGACATGTCACTTTTCATTCAAATGTAGGCACACCACTTAAACTAAATGCTTTCTTGGCATGCACTTCTGAAAGTGTACCCTGTGTTGTGTGTGCATCTTTCATCCTGTTGCTCTGTAGCCATCGTCCAATGCTTTTTCCATGCCTCCCTTCCCTGAGAGAGAACCGGAAACAGGAGGCAGGAAACACGAGGGGTGTTTCACCGCGTACTGCTTTGACTCTCAAGCAGTGTTCATTTGTGTGGGAGAGTATATATATTTGTGTGTGTGTTTTCATATTTCCTCCTCTCCGTACTTTCTGGCTCTCTGTTTCACTGGATATGTGACACCCTTCTGATTTGCATTGTCTCAAACCTGCTCACTGACTTTTATTTGTGAGGTTTACATCTCACTTCAGGCGTCTCACCTCTCTGTCTGGATTAGGGTCAGATACTAAGAGGATTTGAGGCTGCAGAGTCAAAGTTACTCATGAGGGGCTGGTCTCAGTTTTGTTGTACGCAGCCAAGGATGCAGACAGTTTGGAGGGCTCTTCTAAAAGAGCCCAATATAACGCCCTTTATAATGAATGGAACTTGGCTTATAGAATGTTCTGGCAAAGTACGGTTAATTTTATTGTGGTTTTCCAGTATGCAAAGTCTTTCCGCTATAGCAAAATACATGTAGCCATTTAAGCTTTCCGTGTTCATGAACCATTCAAGTGACTGAATTTCATTTGTGAACAAACTGAATTTATGTGTGAACAAACTGTAAATTAACTTGAAAGGAACTGTGGGATAGTTATGTGGTTATCAGTTATCTAACAAAAACAATCTTTAGGATTCCCTCTAGCCTTGATCTCACACTTGAAGGTTAGAGATAATAGACCGGGAATGTCATTGTGCGTTTTTCTTCTGCTTATGTTAGAATGTGATTTTCTATCTATCTATCAATTTATCTATTGAGATAGATATTTAAGATACAACTAGGACACTAAGCTAGATCTATCTACCCATCCTAGTACCTGACCTGCTACCTGACTTTAATGGTGCAGAGTCTTTGCTGTTATGAATTCCGATGGTTACATTTAGGAGTTTGATGGAACATTTATCCTTTGATATATGAACTCTTTCCTTTGCTGGTCTGAGTGCCTACTTTGGACAAAGACATCTACTGTTGAAAGTTTAGTATTCCTCTATAAATATAAATAGATAGGCCACATAACAATAAACTGAGATAACAGCATGTCTTTTTCTTCAATGCCTTTCATTATCTGTGGCAGCAGATTGTTTAAAAATGTAGAATATGCACTTTATTATACATAGCCAGACAGTGGATGTATGTGTATTTTAATGGCCTTAGCAGTTTAGCCATGTGTGTTTCCTCAACCAGTGTAGTTGTGTTTAGAAATCAACCTCATGCACTTCCCAGACATAGACGTACTGACCTGAAGGGAAATGCGTTTGGTAATAAAGGAGTAAAACTGTGATCTTTGGTCCTTCATTGCTATTGTCATGTAAGAAGTGGTAACTAAACTGACATAAAGAAATCACTTGTTTCAGTAGTTGTTATCTGGGACATAGAAGCAATGAAAGTGTCTGAAATGTTAACATTATCTCATGAAAAGGATTTAATAATATATGAAGTGTGCTCATTTTTCTTATTGTAAGTCTAAACAGAAAAAGAAAAAGAGATACCTAAGTTGGATCAGTCCTAATGCTGAGTGCATTCACCTGCTGAACTTTTAGTTGTTGTTGAAGCTTTATCAGCAGTTTCCGTAAGATGTCTACTTTGACATTTGACCTCAATCCCTGAAGCTTATTGGATACTCAAGCATAACATCAGCACTTTTGCTTTGAGGAGCTCTTCAGTTGTAGGATTAACTCAGGTTAGTTAATCCTACAACTAAAAAGAAACTTTACTTGACAGATTCAGACACATGTTATCCACTCAGTGATCATATGAATCTTTAAAGAATTACAAAATTACCTTACTCAGCCTCACTCATAAAGCTGTGCATTTGGTAAAACTAACAGTGTTTAAAATAACCAATAAATAGAAAAATTAAGTACTGTACTTTATACCTCACAAACCATTAACCAGTGGTTGTAGCGTACCATATTTAGCTTCTTAACTTGGTGTACCACTGAACCCTAGCAGCACACTTGCAAAGTGGATTGTTTCTCTTGTCAGATTTGTGGGGTCATTCGGGGGAGTGTTGTCTTCACTAAGATTGCAGCAGACAACTCCTTAGAAATCCTCTCTCAAAGGACCAGCAAGCACCATCAAATTGTCAGATCCCAGTCATGCAATGCAAATAGGTAGAGATCAGATATAGCAGATCAGTTTGATCATGAATTCTTGTATTTATTTATTTCTATTTAGGTGAGATTTCACCATAGTTGGTAGGCCTAGTTGCAGGCTACTTTAATATTGTCTTCAAGTGTGAAGTAATAGCAAAATGTTATAGTTCCCAAGGCTTTTTACAAGCTGCAGGGTGTAATGAAGACTTTGGCAAATACCATGCAAATACAGAATAGATGGTAAACAAAAACGTGGTGGCGGTTCTGAGAAGCTGCCCTCACAGGCAATTGAAGTTCTGACGTCAAATTTACGATAGTGATATCAACTTCCGTTTTGCAGTTGTGGAGACTAGGTGTAATACATAGTAAGTGGCCATAAACCTAGAAGTAGACTCTGTTTGCTTAAAGTAAAATGCAAAACAGTGCTTTACATATTTATTTTAATTTACGTCTGTGTTCCTCTTTTTGTCTCTCCCTTGCAGAGTTGTGTGCCTGTGCTGACTGGAGGTAAATCATGGAGGATGGGAAGCCAGTGTGGGCGCCCCACCCCACTGACGGGTTCCAGCTGGGCACGATCACTGACATAGGAGCCGACACACTCACCATAGAACCGCTGAACCAAAAGGGCAAGGTGGGTTATCACACAAGTAAAGTAAAACACACGTGTACACACACACACGCGCACACAACATTACTTTTAATATAAAAAATTATTCCAAATGACTATTTTTATTAGGAATGTGAAAGTAGTGTGTTGAATAAAACGTTCAATAATTTTATTAAGCGTGATTTCAGGTAGAAAGGCGTTAGCACAACAATGTGTACAATGTGAGAAACATGAGAGACCACATGTACAGAGACATGAATAAATAAAGGGCAGCAGCAGGTGTGCTGATAGTGTTGCCAGGAGGGAGAGCTGCTCATTAGGAGGTAAAGGCCACCTGTTACACCTGAGCCATCATGTATCCCCAGCAAGCAGGCCTCTACTGCTTACAACAGACCTGTGCAGTAGCAGCTGCTTTTGCCTTTGTTTTCAGGTACTGGATAGCGAAGTCATGCTATAAAACATAGTTTGTTGTGGCAGGCAAATGTCTGTCAAACCGTAGATATCGTGGCAAGGTAACAAGTTAGTCAACAAGCGCCCTCAAGATAATTTGCATATTTGCAAAAATAAAAGCGTTATTATGAACTATAATGTTAGCTCTGTTCTGTGTCCTATGCTCACGCCGTGACAGTCTGACTGTCATCATACATAACCCCAAGACCCAAAATTAGCTAAATTCAACCATCATTCCTTTATAACGTTACTATGAAATGTAGTGATCATCAATGTTAGAGTTCATGTAATATCAGCTATTATGCATGGTGGTTGTACAGGGAAAACATTATATGCATTGGTGTGCATCTATGGCATATAAGAATCTACACTGAGAATTTATTTGTATTTTTATTTTCTTGAGATAAAACATGTTAATTTCACATGCTAAAGATACAAAAAATGTTTAAAATGGTAAATGGCATCCACCCATTCACACACTGGTGATGGCAAGCTACAGGGGCACACTGACAGAGGCGAGGCTGCCGGACACTGGCGCCACCGGGCCCTCTGATCACCACCAGTAGGCAACGGGTGAAGTGTCTTGCCCAAGGACACAACGACCGAGACTGTCCAAGCCGGGGCTCGAACCGACAACCTTCCGATTACAAGGCCCCGATTGCATTAGAAGTGTCCTGAGGCTCTGGATATTGCAGTTGCATCAGATTATGTCCATGTCCTGCACTGATTATATTGCCATTGGAGGCAATAACATTAGCTAAAAAATATTGTTGACTAGATGGTCAAAACTTTGTATGATAATAATCAGTTTATGCCTTCTTACAAAGCTTAAACTCTCATTCACTGAACAAATGAAAGGGCAGTTGAGTGTGTTTTTTTTCAGTGCTCTGTTGAACTCATTAGTGCCTCAGCTTTCTGCAAGACTCTCGGTCTGGCTGCCTGCTTTCCTCTGTCAGTTTACTGGTTGGACATTTCTCGCATGATTGTTATTGTGGACGACCAGTTTGTGCCAAGACCTGTTAGCGGGCACACAAAGCATATTCTCGTTACGCTTCCAGTCAGTTTTTGGCAAGAAACCATGCGTCAAAGCACAAGATGGATCAGTCTCACACAGATAAGCAGTTGTTTATAGTCAGTGTGTAGCAAACATTAAATATATATAAAAGAAACAGATACTTTTAATATATACTGTATATAGCAACTCACTGTTGATGTCAGTGTCGTTCTTGCATCACTGAATGATGGTGCCAAGTTGTCTGGTTACTGCAAGATCAGCAAATAACCTTACCACCATCCCTACCAGCTGTAACCCACCCACTTACTCAGTCAGGTGTTCAGATCCTGTTCTCTCCCACCAAATTATTCATTATCCTGCCATGTCTCTCCTTGTTTCTCTCACAGCCGACTTGTTCCATTGAGTTTATTTCCATGAACTCAGACTCATAAACAATAGAGTGAGAATATCAGTAACTAATTTAGCCTGGGAACATGTCACACTGAACATCGTTACTGTGATCTTTAAGCATGGTAAACTTTTCATGTTTATTCACTCTTGCTTAACTGTTTATGATGCTTGAGAACTCTAATAAACATTTGTTTTGTGTCATAAGCTCTGTAAACTGCAAGGAGTAAGCAACAATTAATCTAGTGTATAATGTTGGTCGGAAAAAGCAAAGACAGCGCCACATGTAGCACACCTGTCTATCCTGGAAATGATATTATGTAAATGTAAAAGTGAAACTGTTCACGTTTTAGACTTTTCTCGCTCCGATGAACCAAGTCTTCCCTGCTGAGGATGATGTCAACAAGCATGTAGATGACAACTGTGAGTCTTCACACAAACAATATTTGTTCAACATATTGGTAACGATAAAATGTTAATTATGTGTAACCCGTCTGTTTGCAGGTTCCTTAATGTACTTGAATGAAGCCACTCTCCTCAACAATGTTAGAGTGCGGTACAGTAAAGACCACATCTATGTATGTTGTTATTACCATCCACACTAAGCTGCCTTAGCACAAGTAATAATACGCCTGTCCTTTATGCGGCATATGCTTCATCATGAGGCGATAGAGTAACAGGGTTGAGTGTAAAAAACAAAGGATCAATTTTCTTGTTTCCCAGTGGGGAATAGTACCAGCTTGTAAAGAGTGAAGGGAAGCTAGTAGTCATGGTCAGACTGGCAATCCCAGTTCTGACTTCAGTCACTCACTTAGATAATAAGGGACAGCTGGTAGATGAGAAAATTAGAATGGATTATCTCAGCAGCCTTCAGTGGGGTGTTTTTCACTTCTTCTTCCTTTAATTGATTATTAAGACATATTTATTTGTAATATCTAGCAATTCACTCAAATGCAGAGACCCTAATCATGCTTTTATTTATTTCTTCCACAGACGTATGTGGCAAATATCTTGATAGCTGTTAATCCATACTTTGACATTCCAAAACTGTACAGCCCAGATGCCATCAAGTCATACCAAGGGAAGTCACTGGGCACCCTGCCACCTCATGTCTATGCTATAGGTGAGAGCTCACACATGCTCAGTGTTAAAAAGGGGGGTTCAATATATAAGTAACTGAAATGCACATGTATAATGTATTATAATCATGAAGTGTATTCAAACTTGCCGTCTTTTGGAAGTAACTTTTGTTACATGATTCTTTTAAGCTTAAAAGCTGCACTTTAAAAGATTGTCCGTGCCCTGATTTTGCCATTACATTACTACTTATTTTATTTTTGTGTGTTTGGTGTTATGTTTTATTTTAGCGGACAAAGCCTACAGGGACATGAAGGTTTTGAAGATGAGCCAGTCTATCATAGTTTCAGGTGAATCTGGTGCAGGAAAGACTGAAAACACCAAATTTGTTCTCAGGTAAGAGTCCGTATGAATTATTTTACATTCTAGCCCCTGTTTTTCCTTCACATTTGATCTTTTCCTTTCTAATTCATGCGAATATGAAGAATGACTTTAGTTCAAACCTGTTCACACTCCCAATTGCTCCTGTATTGAATTCAAAGAGAGCCATTGGTAATATCTTCGAAATCAAAAACCATGCAGATAATGTTAAAAAGCCTATTGTATTAATAAATTATAATTTCACTATTTAACATAGAACTATCTAAAGTTTAATTAACTATCAAGTTCCCATTTAATGTTGATGGATTCTAGAACGTTTTACCAGCAGTTTTAAAGGGAGAGCTGCTGCTTTAAATCTTAATCTGACTTTTATTTTTAATGGATTTTAAACTTTTCAGATATCTGACCACATCATATGGAAGCGGTCAAGACATTGATGAGAGAATTGTTGAAGGTACTATATTAAAAGAATTCAACACTTATTCGTAATGTATTAAAGTTTTAATAGAGAAGGTGATCTTGAGTGTATTTTTTTTTGCAAATGTCAGCAAATCCCCTTCTTGAGGCCTTTGGAAATGCAAAAACAGTCCGAAACAATAACAGCAGTCGCTTTGGGAAGTTTGTAGAAATCCACTTCAACAGCAAGGTAAGCAATGTAAACGGATTAAGCTCTAGTTTGTTCTGTTTGTTTGTGTTTCATCAGTTTTAAAATTTGCACTGAAGACTTGATTTTTTTCCCTTGTGCTACCAGAATGCAGTTGTGGGTGGATTCGTCTCACATTACTTGTTGGAGAAGTCAAGGATTTGCATGCAAAGTAATGAAGAGAGGAACTACCACATCTTCTACAGACTTTGTGCGGGAGCATCTGAAGACCTAAAGAAGAAATTACACCTTGACTCTCCAGATAGTTTCAGGGTCAGTGGGTGCAGAGGTTTTTATTAATTTGCCAACTGCCAACTGAAAGAAGTTTTTTATTATTATTAATTAGCTATATTGACACTACAAACATCTTTTTGGTATTTTTCTATTGGTTAGCATTTCTGTGGAGGCCCACTAGATGTCACATGAGGTTATTTTTAGCAATGTAATTGTCTTAAATCCAAGACATCCTCCCAAGTGTGATCAAAAGCCCTTCAGTAACATAATAGTTCACAATTGAATTTTGGCTCTTTAGGATGCAATTATCAGCTTAGTAGGGGAGAGAGAGAGTATTAAAGTGTTTACCATGGCTTTTACTTTCCTCTAAATACTCTACAAAACAATGGTTAACAGAACAACAAGCATTTCAAGCTGTTCCCTCAGATGTTTATCATCGTATCAAGTCCCTGAGGCGACACCCACATCAACAGAGGCAATTACTTCATGCAATCCACTACTAGTCAGCTGTGGAGCAATATTTGGAGACAGCAGAGTAGATTTTTTCAGTGATGAAAATCAATATAAACATCCTCAGTAGATTTGCCACCATGAATAAATTGAATTTATTAAAATACTAAACATATTAAAATGTTTCTAAGTGTTTTTTTTCTCTGTTGCAGTACCTGAACCGAGGATGCACCAGATATTTTGCCAGTAAGGACTCCGACAAACAAATCATGCAGAATCGTAAGAGTCCTGAGGTAATGTCGTGTCCTGACTTAATCCTTCTGGCCCAAAATATGAAATAATAATTAAACGTTGGGTATTAATCTGAATTCTGTTTTAACACTTAAATTACCTTTGTAAGAAGAAACAAGGGACACTTTAGAGTTCTTTCTTATGCAGAATGAAAAATAGATATTTTTACGTTCCCAACAGTGAGGAAAGTTCAAAACAAATCCCAGATTGTAGCTAAGAAAGTATATTGCCAAACTGAGTTGATATGCAGGAACTTGTTGATACCAATATTTTATGCCAAGATATGTGAATTTAGCAAATTATAAATAACACAAAAAAATAATGCATTGTTCAGAAGACGTCTAATTAATATGGAACGATTAGAAGTTGGTCCCTTAGGGACTAATTATTATGTTCATTTTACTTCTTGTTTTTTTTATAAATATCTTCTACGAAAATTTCATTCAAAATGAAAGAGTCATGAAGAAAAGCTTAATGAGAACATGTATACTTTGGTTTTAAATGATAGTTACTTGATGTTAGCAAACTGTGTTCTTGCAACAGCCTACTAGTAACAAATTATTAAAATTTATGATTTAAAATAGGTTCTTTGCACCTTATATGTAGTCGCAACATTAGTTCATCCCTTGGGTTTGAACTAATGTTGAATGATTTTAATGCTTGAATGATTCATAAGTCAAACTAGCACTAAATGTCATAGGTGTGTTTGTTTATATGCTTGCAGATGTTTTTTTCTCACTAAATTTTTACTTATTTAATGATGAAAGGCAAGTGAGCTCTGTGGATGTAAGGAAAAGTGTGCATCACTAGTAAATGTGTGCTGCTAATTAAATAATTGTGTATTTGTTTGTTCCCACCACATTTTTGTTATATATAGGACAATAAGGTGATGTTTCTTTCTGTGTGTTACTTTCTGTGCTTCCTGCTCTTTTTCCTATGAGTTTCCTAAACTGAAGACTGACACTCTCTGGTTTTACATGCTGCTGTTTGTAGTTCAAACAGGAAACATGAGCGCTTGCTTCCTCTTCTTTGCGTGTGCATGCCTGGTTTGGATTTGCTTTGGTGCAGATGGTGTTTAAATAGAAATATAAAAAGAATCAACTTCTGCCAGTTATACAGTGCAGTGGAGCATAATTAGAGTGTTTTTTTTTCCCAAAGAAGTACAATTAAGATTTCATTTTGAATGTTCTCTTTTTTTTTTTGAAAATTAACCTTAATAAAACATGAAAAATTAAAGGATTCAGTTCCCATCACTCAACCTGTGCTTCTTATATTAAAGTATAATCAGGACTCAATATTTAGGCATAACTCTACACGCCTTGTTATAGTAACTATTACTATATAATTAATCTCCAATTTAGTTTCCTGATGATTTCTAATAGGTTCTATTTCACTGATTAGATTATTTCACTGTATTCCTGGCCTTTCTGCTTTATTCAGCTGTTACGACAGCTGAGCAGCCCTAGTTTTAAGGATTTCCTGCTTGCTGTGTGCTGCTGGTGAAGGTTCTTTTAACCTGCTGTTGTAAAATGTTTGCGTTTGTTCAGTTTTACCTCATACGTGTGGCTTTTCTATTTAGTGGGAGCTGTTGGGTCCAGTTCAGTTCTAAATCAGATTTACTCATTATACAACATCAAGTTAATGAATTTTCTAGAACATAGATACCATTTACAAATGATTATATCATGATGCTTGAGTAAATCTTGATTTGAGCTGACTTTTTAAACACTTCCTGTCACTTTGTGGTTTCTAACTTTCGTGTCTTTTGCAGCACGTAAAGACGGGCGCACTAAAGGACCCTCTTCTGGATGACCACGGTGACTTTAACAGGATGTGTGAGGCCATGAAAAAGATTGGTCTGAATGACACAGAGAAGCTGGACCTGTTCAGGGTTGTTGCCGGTGTCCTGCATCTGGGCAACATTGATTTTGAGGAAACAGGCAGCTCTTCGGGTTAGATAAACATTATCTGTGCAATACCTTGCAAAACATTTAGAATAATATGAAGTCATTTTCAAGAACTTTGACTTTCTGTGTGGGGTAGGGATTTTTTTTTGCTGTAGCTTTTTTTTTTTTAATGCTTATCTTCTCAGAAGCAGTTAGTCATTTCTGAGACCAGCATCGTCCATTTTTACCTTGCTTTTCTGTTTTCTCTACTTCACAGGATTTTTTTACATTTCAAAATATGCCATTAAACTCAATAAGCTGCCCATAGTAATGAGCAAAACAAATCAATATCTATTTACTTTTTTATTGAATCTTAGCACATGGAATCCAATATGGAGTTTTAAGAAAAGTGTCACCACAGATAAATCTGGAGTTGTGATGAAAAAGAGCATCTGTTACCCGAGTAAACATGAGCTCTTGTTCCATTTATTTTTCTTCCTCGTTCTTTCTCATTCTGTGTCTATAATCAAAATCTCTGTGAGTGTACTTTCAAACTCCTCTGGGTGCCCAGTTTCTCTCTCACTTCAGTACAGTTCTCGCTCACACAAACACCTTGTTAGAACACTTATTCATGCTTGGTGCTGCTATAAATCAAATTCCCCGAAAAGTTAGGACACTGTAAAATATAAATGAGAACAGAATGATTTGCTAATTTATTGCTATTTACTGTATCATTAAAACATGAATTTGATAGAAGCAACAAATATCAGAAAAGTTGGTATAGCTCCATGTTTACCACTGTGTAGCATCCCCTCTTCTTTTAGCAACAGTCTGTAAATGTCTGAAAACAGAGGAGCAATATTGCTGAGATAGGAATGATGTTGGTTATCTGATATTGGGTACTAGCTGTTTAACAGAGTTTTCACTGTCATTTCTTCCATTTAATGATGCATCAAATGTTTTTAGTTGGTGAAAGGTCTGGACTACAGGTGGGTCAGTTCAGCATCCAGACTCTTCTACTATGAAGCCTTGCTGATGTAAGAGAATTGCTATGTGGTTTCGCATTGTCTTGCTGAAATATGCAAGGCCTCTGAAAAACATGTCTTGATGAGAGCATATGTTGCTCTAAAACTTTATATACCTTTCAGCATTGATGGTATCTTTCCAGGTTTGCAGACTGCTAATTCCATCAAAGATGCAGGCTTTAAAACTTGATAACAAGCTGGATAATCCTCGTCCTCTTGAAGATGCGGAGTCTGTATTTTCCAAAAAGAATTTCACATTTCAATTCGTCTGAGCACAGAACAGTTTTCCACTTTGCTTCAGTTCATTGTACATGAGTTTTGACGCAGAGAAAATGGCAGCGTCTCTGGATCGTGTTCAAATATGCCTTCTTCTTTGCATGATAGAGCTTTAACCTGCAGTTTCAGTGACCTGTATTCACAGACAGTTAATTATGGTGTTCCTGAGCCTGTGATTTCCACAACAGAATCCTGTTTTTTTTTTTTTTAATACAGTGCTGCAAGAAGGCTCAAAGATCACAGGCATCCAATGTTGACTTTCAGCCTTGTCTCTTACACACAGAGCTTTCTCCAGATTCTCTGAATCTTTTCATGATACAGATAATGAGATATTTAAAGTCTTTGAAATTTTATGTGTGGGAAAAGTATTCCAAAAATGTGCCATAATTTGTAGGCAGTTTTTTCATGTATTGATGAACCGCTAACTTTTTTTCCCTTTTAGAAAGCTGTCTTTTTAAACCCTTTTGTTATCTTGTCCCAACTTTTTTGAGATATTTTGCTGGCATCGATATCAAAATGAGCAAATATTTTTCTTAAAATGCTAGATTTTCTCAATTCAAACATTTGTTATGTTCCGTTGTCAGTAAAATAAGGTCTTATGAGATTTGCTTGTAAGATGCATTTTGTTTTTACTTACACTTTGAACAGCATCACTTTTAAAATTAGATTTTACTTACACCTTTCTTATAGTATGATTTGGTTGAGTTTGGTTGCCAAAAGAAAACTCAGAAAAATGAGTCTTACAGTTCCAGTTAGCAGATTATAACGACGTAGAGAAGAAGAGTCTTGCACATACAGAACGACAGTTTGCTATAAAAAGTCCTTTTTAATGCTTATGTGTGTTGCTATTTGTCTTAGGTGGCTGTGTCCTGAAGAATCAGTCCAACGACTCTCTTCAGTACTGTGCTGATTTGTTGGGCCTGGATCAGGATGACCTACGCGTCAGCCTCACAACAAGGGTGATGCTCACTACAGCAGGGGGCGCCAAAGGAACAGTTATCAAGTAAGAGGACCGGCACAGTTTTGATCGTCTTTTTTGAGTGGTTTTGTTTAGAGACAAAGTTCATTTTATTAGGAAGCCACAGTCGTTTCAAACAGTCTGAAGTCACTGAACTGACTGAAGAAATATACTGCAGATAAAATATCTGTAGTCAGGGAAAAATTCAAATAAGACCCGGGCAGTGGTAAGATGGGCTTTGCTCTACTTATCCTGACAGTGAACAAAATCGAATTAATATAACTAAGTCAGTTGCAGCCTTGTCTATTTGAGTACACCAGTCGCACAAATATATATTAATACTTTTTGTATAGTAGTATTTTAACTAGTCAAGCTTTGTTATTGTGATTTTTTTTTTTTGTCGGGTTAAATAGAGCATGTTCAGACTAGAATATGGCATTGGCAGTGCTCTTGTGTCATTTTTGTGATGATGTGGTGTTGGAGTGATGGGGCCAGGTTTGCTAAATTAATATTTCAGGAGGGCCAGATGCTGGCCTGGCCTGGAAGTATTTTCGCCACATAAATAATGCAGCCTGTATCTGAGGAGGCAGGGAGGGGAGCATGGCTGCAGTACAGTACAAGCCCGGGTGTCAAGGGAGCAGGTGGAGATAAGAGGGGGGGTTGGTTTTGTCATTAAGCCTCAGACAAATCCACCCTGGCCCTGTAAGGCTGAGGATAACAGAGGGGGCGTTGAATGCATTGGGGTGTGCATGAAACACTGCAACAGATAAAAACGCCTGTCACTGAGATAAACTGTAAAGATCTCATGTGTTTTCCCTGCAGTCTATTACTGCTGTTACTGTTTGTAACGGATAAGGGCTTTTTGGATTGGGTTGGGTGTGTTGAATATCAAAAGAAAATAGAGGTAAAGATATGGCAAGTGCGAAACCTTTTTATTTGAAATTCATCTGCTTTCCAGCTGGGACTGCCGAGTTGAACTCTTAGCCACTGTGGAGCTGCACTTTGTCATCAGTCCCCTCTTTAAATATTTAAAAATAAAGTTTAAGTTCAAGGTTCAGATTTTAATTTGAATATCTTGTCTTTGGCACAGAATTCCACATTTTTAAGAATAACCTGGAACAAAAGGTGGAAAGATACTGGGCAGCAAAAAGTGTCACATCGACGCAACAAAACTTTTGGTTTAATTATAAAAAGTAAAAGAGGGAGGTTTAATAAGACACAGGCATGTCCCAGTTTTGGACTGTGTCAATGCCCCACTTTGTGTCTCTCTCCAGGGTGCCTCTAAAGGTGGAGCAAGCAAACAATGCCCGCGATGCCCTGGCCAAGGCTGTGTACAGCCGCCTCTTCGATCACGTGGTCAAACGAGTGAACCAGTGCTTCCCCTTCGAGACCTCCTCCAACTTTATTGGAGTGTTGGACATTGCTGGGTTTGGTAATAATATACAGAAAAAGATCTAAATTTACTGTATGATTTCTTTTTTCTACTGGCTTTAACATTTCATCCACTAACATAAAAACATTTCATTTTCTTAAATAATTGAAATGTGTGTTTTCTGTTTATTTCTTCTTAGAGTATTTTGAGCATAACAGCTTTGAGCAGTTCTGTATCAATTACTGCAATGAGAAACTGCAACAGTTCTTCAACGAACGTATTCTCAAGGAGGTGGGTGAGCCCTGGGTGAATTGAGTTGATTTTGGGGCAGTTTACTTCTTTATCCTGGGAAACCTGCCACATCATGTCACTGATAAGCCAAACTTACTGACTCTTTCATGAGGCAGGTGGAAGTTGTTGGCATGCTAAGCTTTTCTTTTGTTTCTTTCTCTGTTTTCTCACTTTTATCTTCACCCCCATCTCTCTCATATTCATTAGAATACTAATTTCTCAAGGGACACGATAACGCATGTTTCTCTCCTGTGATCTCTTAACGTTATTCTCTTCCAAGGTCTCCAATTAGTGTGCCACAATTCTGGCTTTAGCCTCTTTCTCGTTATCTGAATCACATATTGTTGGTTTGATGTTTCTATTTGTTTTTTGGTTTTTGTTTCTTTTTTGGAGATGGATATTGTTATGGATATTGGATATTGTAAGGCCACTCAGAATAATCTGAATTAACTTTTACAAACTTGTAGAGTGAGTCTTGTTTTCAGTGTTGATTTTTGATATTTGATCATGTTTTTACAGGAGCAAGAGCTCTATCAAAAGGAAGGGCTGGGTGTGAATGAGGTGCATTATGTTGACAACCAGGACTGCATAGGTGAGTCTGTGCCAGCTTCTTTGCTTTGACCACATCTCCTCCTGAAGCTGATAAAATGGCTGATTTCAGCTTTTTCCAAATGACCAAACGGGAACTTTGTCCTGTGATGAAGCATTCGTAAAAGCACCACCCAAAATGTGCTAATATCTTTTGGAAGAATGGTGTTTAATCCCTCCAGAGACTTTATGTTGCTTTGCTTTTTTTCTTTAATTTGTTACCTGGTATCTGTCCGTACCTTGGATGGTTCTTGTAAGTGAAAACAGGTCGATAGACTGACACTCTGGGGCATCATAACCATGAAGTGTCGCCTTTGAGAGCTTGCACTGCAAAATAGCAAATGTACAGAGATTGTTGTGACTCTCTGTAGAGCTCACACACCACAAATGTACCGAGGTTAGTTCAAGTGTAACATCAGCTCACCCACATGACATTAATTTGGGCCATTCCTCTAGGCTTCGCGTCACAGCAGTGAAAATACACCTGTCAGGGGGACAAAAATACCGACTTCTCATTATCCTCGGAGCTGGCACATCCCTGTGTCTGAAGGGAGCAAGCGCGATGAGTATTTGTGGGTTTCACTGCCCTATTGTGCTATGAGAATACAGCGAAATGATACCCCCCCACCACCACCTTGTTGTCGTTGCCTATGTCCTCGAATGAATCCTCGAATTAATGGGATGAAGTAGTCAGTGTATCAAGGTGAAGCAGTTTGATTTGTATTTCAAAGGCTGTGATTATTCAGGTGTGAGGTTAACTGACAGCCATGAATAACATTTATGACTTGCAAATGACCGTTTGGGTTGGCCATTAATTCACTCATCAATCTTCAGGATTTATGCACAGGTGCTTGTTCATGCAAATTTTTTTTTTTTTTGGAGGTCCTTGGCCATTAGATTATTTTCCAAGCGCAGGATGTCAGATGAATAATTCAGTTATTTGGCTAAATGAGCATCCTGACGAACATTTTGTGCTCTGAATATTCATATTCCAGATATGATAAGCAGTGGAAATTTCCAATAAATCTATATCGAGGAACAGAGTGTTTTGTGATTTCTTTCCAACTTGTTTCATTATTGCTTTTGTGATTTCCACATTATTCTACGTGAATGCTCTTTGTTGTTTCTAAAAACGTTTTTAAATATTTTAAATTTTAAGGATGAATGGATATCACTTGCTTTGAGATGTTAACATAAATTATTTTTCAGATTTAGTCAGCTAATATTTAGGACAATAGGAATGAAAGGATTGTTATTCACAAAAATTCTGTCTGGACTTAATGTCACAATGCTGTGGCTGATGGACAAATATTTGACGTTTCCAGATCTAGTGGAAGCAAAGCTGACGGGAATCCTGGACATTTTGGATGAAGAGAACCGTCTCCCACAAGCCAGTGACCAACACTTTGCACAGGCTGTTCACAGCAAGCATAAAGACCACTTCAGACTCACGGTCAGACTTCATCCTTATCCTTTCTCTCTTTGTTATTCACTTTTCCCTTCTTTTTTTGCTTTTTCTCCTTTGTTCTCCTATTATTCATTCTATGTTAGACTAAAGACAGGACTGTCATTGTAATCATTTTTACTCTTCCTGTTTGTTACAACACTTATGTGAATGACGCACAATCTTACTCCCTCCATCTGTCGCTGCCTTTGCTGCTATTGTTTGTCACTTCGCCTGTATTTCTGCATGCATGAAATCTTTTTAAATATGTTGCCTTGACACTAGTTCGGGCTTAAGATAAGAGGAGGCTGCTTGCAGCCACACTGCATTAGGGATAGTTGCTACTCAGATATATAGATATAGATATTAATAGAGAGAAGAATTTAATCCAAGAGCTAAACTCTGCTATGCAGTGTACATAGGCTCTTAATGATGTTCATTTACTAACCTAATGCCCTGTAAACCCTGTAAAAAACTTGACTTGCAAAGACATTTCACATTTAAAGTGAAATCATCTGATCCAGGTTACACCTGTTAAATAGCTAATGATGAAGATAAAGAAGACCTGATGACTCAATCGTCATGTGGACAAACAAAAGTCTGCTGTAGACACGATGATGGATGGGTTTAATATGAAATCAATATACTGTATGTGTTTTAGCATGATATGATTTACTTTGATCGTTTCTGTCTTAGGTTCCCAGAAAGTCAAAGCTGACCATTCACAGGACTCTCCGGGACGATGAAGGCTTTATCATCAGACACTTTGCTGGAGCAGTCTGCTATGAAACAGTAATTCTTAACACTCATTATCACGTATGGCTATTGGGACTGAGTTGTACTGACAAGATCCAATATGAAAATATGTTTCACCTCTATTTTTACACGTTCATAAGTATTTTTTGGTATTTTGCCCCCAGTACACCACCACAGTGGAAAGCACTTCTATGGCCAGAGGAGCCCTGTTCCCTTGTTATTCCATGGCAAAATGTGAAGATAAAAGTTCTGGAGACAATTCCAAGTATTGAACTTTTGTTCCGTTAGCTGCTCGGTGGAACTAAGGTCTAGAATCAAGACACATCTATTCATGAATGTCATGAATGGAAAGACAGGGGCTTAGAACAAGGAGCAAACCACTAGTTACAACCAGGAACAGGAAAGCTAGATTAGACTTTCCCATGAAAACACCTAAAAAGCCTGCACAGTTTTGTAAAAACTCTCTGGACAGATGAGACCAAGATGAACTTGTAATAATGGTAAAAGAAACATATGGATAAGCAATGAAGGGGTTAATGATATGAAGCATAGCACATTATTTTTCATACTTGTTGGAGCCAATGTTATGGCATGGGCATTAAACCCTGTCAGTGGAACCAGGTTACTACTGTTTATCAATGATGTGACTGTTGATAGAAGAATCTCTCTGCTCAGATTCAGCCAAATGCTATAAAACAGATCAGCCAGAGCTTCACAATCCAAATGGATAATGATCCAAATCATTGCAAAAGCAACCTGATAGTTTCTCAAGGTAAAGAAATTGGATATTCTTCAGTAACCAAGTCAGTCGCTTGACCCCAAACCAACATGCACAAACAAGAAGCAGCTGAAGGAGGCTGCAGTAAAGAGCAACGTCCTGTCTGAACAACTGAAGGGAGGAAACACAGTATTTGGTGATGTTCATGGGTTCTATACCTAAAGGATTTAAAACATTCATTATATTAATATACTATTTGGGCCTTTGAATAAAAATGACCTCAACAGTTTATTCAATGCTTTTGTTACACCCCTTAAATAAAGCTGAATGTCTGCTCTTTCATCACACCCTTACTGTTTGATTTAAAGCCCACTGTGGTGGTGTAGAGAGGCAAAACTACAAATACTGTGTCATTGTCCATAATTGTTAGTAACATATAAGCATGACATATTAAGCACGCGGCTTGTTATTTTTATTTATTTTTGTTATTGGTTTTTTCACAATTATAAATTTTTTAATGCATATGATAGATAGTTAAAAACATTATTATCACAGTGAATTAAAAACACACGTGTTGTCCTGGTACAACATGTTCCATACGTTTTACTGACTGACACATCCTGCATTGGGTTTGACTTCTATTAATATGTATAAAGGTCTTTCGTGATTGTACATGTATGGATTTGTCTGTGTGCACTCTCAGATTCGGTTTGTGGAGAAGAATAATGATGCCCTCCACATGTCCTTGGAAAGCTTAGTTTGTGAATCAAAAGACAAATTTGTTCGAGAGCTGTTTGAGAACTCCAACACCTCCAAGGACTCCAAACAGAAGGCGGGGAAGCTCAGCTTCATCAGCGTTGGGAATAAGTTCAAGGTCAGAGTGACGGTTAAAGGTAGTTTCTTGACTGTTAGAAAAAGTCCTTGAACATAAACATATCATAACTACACGTGAACAAAACCCCTTAACTTTACCAAAAAATTTAAATATTGCACTTTTTCATACCAAACACTAAGGCGCTATAATATTTCATATTATTGTATCACATGTCGTCCAAATTAAAGATGAAATGCTTTAATTTTGACTTTTGTGCATCCTGGAATTTTTCCACGGTTTCATTATGTAGGTTTACATTTTGAATTTTATTTTCTTGATTTAAGAAATTTGTTGTTTTGGACTTTAAAAGTAAAAACACAATTATCACTATCCTTATTAGGTTTCAGATTTGTGATTTAAAAAAATAAACCAACTCTAACATCCAGACCTTTCCTGTGACTTTTCTCCTTTCCACTCTTCTTCTCATCCCTGTTTCCCTTCCTTTATTCAAGGTCCCCCTCTTAGATATCCTCCAGTCTTCCAATTCTTTCCTCTGAGAAATCCTTCCTTGGTGGATAAAGCTGGATAAAGTCAGCTTGAGGTATACTAGAGAGGAGTTAGAAAGCAGGGCTAGTGGAAAGAAATAAAAGAGAGAAGAGATGAGACACTCGGGGTTTCACACAAAAGCGAAAGTACACAACTTTCAAGTGCATTTCTTACGTATCACAGAGACCAAAGTAATACAAGGCTGCTCATGACTTATCTCCCAGCTCCATGTGTTGGGCTGTCTTTTTCGATGAATAAAAAGTGTTTGTGCACCATTTCAAACCTTTACATCATCGCACCATCTTTTCAAAGTCTCTGAGTTTGTGTATTACTAACGTAGCTTCTTTGTCATCATCACTTATTCACCAGATGTGGACTCAAGCACAAGGACTGTGTGCATCTTACACACTATTTTACAAAGAGATAAACAGCTAGATTGTGTTATGGGGAGAGAAAATTAGAAAGATAAATATCCTTTGTTGTAATGATCAGTCTCTTTGCATAAAAGAGATGCACGATATTTACTGTGCTTTGGGGTCTTGCATGACTATATATAACTGCTCCCCACCCTGTACGTATTCTCCAGCATGTGTGTCTTGGCGACCTTCACCACAAATACCCAAAATAAAAAATAAGCATTTCCTTTTGTCTGTTTTAACACACAGACACAACTGAATCTGCTGCTGGAGAAGCTTCGTAGCACTGTAAGTAAAATTTACATCTCTGTTTCGCCGTCTATTTTCTATCCTTTTTCTCAGAGTCTAAAAACATTATTACAGCCTTTGTGTTTACTGTGCACACAAAATGGATGTTATAAAATGCATTTTGTGTATGTTTGACCAATATTTCCTAATTAGTCTTTGTTTTAACAGGGTTCAAGTTTCATCCGCTGTGTAAAACCCAATCTGAAGATGGTCAGCCATCAGTTTGAAGGAGCTCTTATTCTCTCCCAGCTGCAATGCTCAGGTAAAACCAAAACAGTGTTTTGATTAAATAGTTATAATTTATAATCTTTAAGAGAATTAAAATACTTCCGTGTTTAGCTCCACTGTTAATGGAAGAGTTTCAACAGGTTAGTCTGACTTGCTCTTTGAAGCACTTCAGATGGTTTCAAGGTGGAAGTGGGATTATGTCAGTGATTGGCTCTGAGCCTTTTTTTATTTGCGGTGGTAATGGGCACAATAACACTTGAAGTCAAGTGGGAGTCTACATGTATTGTGATATTTGCAGATGATATTGTGAAATGTTTCATTCTTCTTGGAGACGAGAAGAATAAATGTCACTAGAAGAAAGACAGATGAGAGGGAGACAGGTGGAATGGTGAAGATAGACGTAAGAAAGGTGGTGTTGTAGTTGTAGTTTAAATATCTGGGATGTTAGTACTCAAGAGAGGGGAAGAAGAGAGTGCAGGAGGGGCGGATTGGATGACAGAAGGACAGCAGCAAGAGTGAAAGGTTTTCTGGATGGTAGTGAGATGTGCTATGGTGTTTGGAGATGGTACTAAAGAAAAGGCAGGAGACCTAGCTGGAAGTGCCCAAGTTACAGACTCAAGATGGTTTGGACATGTACAGAGGAGGGATAGAAAAAATATTTGGGTAAAGGTTGCTGGTGTTTTCAATAATTAATGTCAATATAATCCTGCAACAGCCTTTATGAATGAGAACACATTAAAGTAGATTGTGCTATTGTGCCCCTCTTGGATAGGCATGGAGGTTTTCTCACATACATGCATGTTACCCGTCAGGGATGATGTGTTTTTCTGATTACTTTCTCTCTTTGTGTGTTTCTCATGATTAGGAATGGTGTCGGTGTTGGACCTGATGCAGGGGGGCTTCCCCTCCAGGGCTCCTTTCCATGAGCTTTACAACATGTATAAGCAGTATATGCCGGATAAGCTTACACGGCTGAATCCTCGGCTTTTCTGCAAGGTGGGCTTAAGTTGAATAGTTTTCTGTTTCACTGAAGAAATCCAGCGTCTACAGTCGAGTTTAAACAACAAGCTAATCTGTTTAAAGTAAATCCTAATTAGTTGTGTAATTTGCAATGCAAAAAAAAAGGCACACTGACCCACTTAGGAAATGATTAACAAATATAAACAGTTTAGTAGCCTGAAACCCTGCACTTATACGATATTGTTGAGTGATTGAATGTTGTTCTTCTATTAGGCTTTGTTCAAAGCTCTAGGATTGAATGATAAGGACTTCAAGTTTGGACTGACAAGGGTGTTCTTCCGCCCCGGAAAGGTAAAATATTAATGTTGTAGATCATTACATACGAATCTGTTAGCCATAATATCTTCATTAATACTAAATTTGACTGAATTATAACTTGACATTTGGCTGTGTGTGTGCGCCAGTTTGCCGAGTTCGACCAGATCATGAAGTCTGATCCAGACCACCTCGCAGAGCTGCTGAAGAAAGTCAACAAGTGGCTGGTGTGCAGCCTCTGGAAGAAGGTCCAGTGGTGCTGCTTGTCTGTCATCAAACGTAAGTTCATTTTGTGAAGAATTTAAAATAAGTAGCCAACCAGCTTTAGATATGCAAGCAATAATATTTGTAATATAGTCAAATAATTTCAGTTTTCTTTGTGTTATGTCATTCCTCTGTTTTTGCTGTAGTTTATTTGAAATCATTTACCATCTTTTAAGGAGACTGAACAAACATGAAATTACTGTCGAACATTAGCAGCCTCTTTGTAGCTTAAATAGAGAGTCCCTTTTTGCTGCCGTACACTTCGTCACCTGGGTTTGTGCTTTTACACTGATTTTTCTTTCAGAACATCAAATGAAGCAGCCTCCAGCAAGATTGAATAGTATTCTAAAAGCAGTTCCTTGTACCATTACAGTCAGTGCCAAGCTATTGATTTCCACAATTTAACAAAGTGCAGGCTGGCTTCTGTGTGTATGTGCAAAAGCATAAAATGAAATTACATGGCAGCTATAACAGAACGCTGCCTCTGCTTGACCGCATACTCTGTGGGTAAGTGGCCTGAGTAAATTTATACCCCTGGTCCTGGACATTATTTCCTTCCTGTGATTTCAGTGCTTCATCTTATTATCGCTGCTTTGTTTGTGTGGGTGAGCAGGTGAAAGAAAGCTTTTTATAGTGTACTGCTGCTGGTTAATAATAGCTATTATAGTAGTTTGTGCTACGGTGGCCCTGAGAGGCCAAACGGACTGCAACTTCAGAAAACATTTGCAAGAAGAAAAATGCTGCAAAAAGAAAAATGCTGCAAAAAGAAAAACACTGCAAAAGCACACAAAACACAATGGAAATGTTTCTGGGGAGGCAATAACCCGACGGACCAGTTGCACGAACCAAAACATGTATGTATGGCTGTATCCCAATTCAGGGTCTGCAGCCTTAACGGTCCTCAAGGGCCGCGTACTCAAAGACTGCTGAGGCCGGAAGTGCGAGGCTTGTAGGCTTGTGAAATGGGACGGTCTAGCCTCCGTCGCGCTGCCCAGGTTGCCTAGCAACCATGATACTAACAGCTGGAAACGTTTCATACAGCTTTGTACATTTGTTTCTACATGAGCTTTGTGTGATTTGAGAAGTATCTGAGGCTGAGACCACAGGACTGTAAAACATGATTGTTGGGCTTCATTTCTGTACTGAACAGTCATTTAAGATTAGCTAGTAAATAACAATTAGCTGATGTTGTTCATGAGACTAAAGTCATCTCACTTTGGTAATGTAAATATAATATGGCCAATATTATAGTTATTATATTAATCATTATTAGTTATTACAGCAGTGAGTTTGAACTCCGTGTCAAGTACAGTAAAGATTCAAGTTGCATTTATTTATATTTCCTATCACCTTAAATCTTCACTCAAAGACAAGTATCTTTGACAGTGTGTATATAGATGTATCATATATAAGAGACAAATATTGTTCGTTTAATATGTTGGCATTACTAAATTTGGCTCAATGCTTACATATATGTATAAAAAGAAAATGTACGAGCTGTGATAACTGTTTCTGATAGAATGAAGAGTAGACTGATATATTAAATATTCCTTTATTGGGTGAGAAAATCAGACCATGTCATAACTGCTTTAAGTCATACAGAATAGATATCAGAGCCTTAAACAGGCTGACGTCTGTTAAATGGGTCAAACTGGCCAGAAAGTATACAAACACATAACATCCTTATAGAATATGATGTAACACTATAGATCAACTTACCCCAGAATATATAAAGCATATAAACAATTACAGCAATATGATGCAACAAACACAGCAGTGCTACTAATCCAAAATACTCAAAGCTTCATAGAACTGAATCAAACATTTGTTTTTAGCTCCATTCTGCTGCTGATACATACTTTAGGTTTCTGAACATTAAACTTGTTGCTGCCTTTCGTAGTGTGTAACTTGAAGTCCCTGAGTACTTTCTCCCACACTGAAAACACTGGGATGATAACATTATTTGAACATTACCTAATAAGACTGATTCAGGACAGACAATTAGTTATGTTAAACTTTTCCAGCAGTCCTTCACAAACAGGGAACAGTCTGTCTATTCTCTCCATCTGTCAGCTGCTGCTGGCTCTTTCTCCTCCTCTTCCTCACACACTGCTGAGTTTGTCCTGGTGGATCATCAGGGGTGCAAAGCCTCACAGATGATGTGCAGCAGTGGGTCCCTCAGTCTGTCCTCACTCTGGACAATTGCAGTTGTCACACATGGAAATCAAATGTGTGCAGGATTCAAGCACAAGTGTAACTTATAAATACATGTTCATACTTTTATTCCACAACCAGAGAGAGAGAGTGCAGGACAGACAGACAGGTGGCAGTCTCAGGTGTATACACTGCTACAAAACAGCACAAAAGAAGGAGGATTTAGTGTTTATGTTATTATGAGTGCTCACTCTCAAGGTTTTCTGGTGTTTATCTTTTAAAGTATTGTTTTTACTACTGCATTTCATATTTTATTTGATTCTTCAAAACCTTGTCCTTGCATAACCTATTACTAGAGCAGGATTGTTATGCCACCAAGTACAAAGATGTATAAAAATTATATAGGATTTAAGGTATGCAGTCATTGAAAGTAGGTTTGATTCTATGCTTTGTGAAAAAGTATTTTCTTTCTTTTTAGTTAAGAACAAGATGAGTTACAGAGCTGTGGCCTGCATCAAGATGCAAAAGACTGTCCGCATGTGGTTGTCTAAGAAGAAGCATAAGCCACGGTGAGTCTCCTCCTGTTGCTGGGACCCAGAACTTATACAAGCCCACAAACACATGCAGCATCATTTCTGCTTTTCTGTGCAATTTGCTGTCTTTTTTTCACTTTGCACTCTCAGTTTGCTTTTTCTTGAAACTGGTTCACACTTGGTAGGTTTTGATGGCTTTCCTATATCAAGCATGTACAAGTTTAAATCAATCTAAAAAGTCATCAGTGGACTGTGGAGAAATGGAGTGTCACTATATGGGAAGTGTCTCATTGTACATGTGTTTTCAGATAGTTCCTTGCAATGAGATTTTGATTGAGAGTGGGTGAGTGGCAGTTTGTGCACAGGAAACGTTCATGCTGGCATTCACACATTTATATCATCAGTTCCACAAAAGAACTGAGAATTGAGTTCATGTGTAATATGCAAATAAAATAAATCCAAAGATGAGGAAACATTCATTGATCTTTTAATTCCTTTCAAGTGCTAAAATGCAAAGGCATCACTTTCTTTTCACATAAATGAGGGATGTAATAAAAGAGAGAAAACTAAAATGCATTTTCCTCAGTTGGACTAAATGAGGTCTTTAACAGGGTTATTTTATTAGCGGTCATTATAATAAAACTCTTATGCTTTCATTTCTTAGTAATATACTCATTTGTAAGTCTGCATTTTTATCACGGCCCACAGAATCGATGGTATGGTGAAGGTTCGAAACCTGAAGAAACACATGGAAAGGTTCAATGAGGTGGTGAATGGGCTGAAGGAGGGAAAACAGGAGATGGCCAAGCAAGTTCAGGAGCTGGCTGCCGCCATAGATGCTCTGTTAGCGAAGATAAAGGTGAGGACTTTTAATTTTTGGTTCAAAGCATAATAGACTCTGAGTTTTCTCTGTATGTACTGTATGTGGGATATTTTGTTCTTTTGAACTATGTATTTTAGGTAAGGGAAGATTTTTCAGATCAGATAGATTGTTTGAAGCCTTACTGCCTCATATTTATTGTATATTGCTACCTGCATGCAGACTTTTAGCTCTGTGGCACTTTTAGACGAAGACCTCATCCTGGAGTTATACACTATAGTCTGTCTTGCAGTGGCCATTCTCATTTTATCCTCCAGAATCAATATTTTCACTCACCTGAGGATAAAAAGAAGAGCTTGTAGAGCAAGATTCTTCTTCTCTCCAATAATTTAATTTAGCGGGGTTGTTTTTCTAAATGATTGGACTTGGCTATTGAAATCCCAGCCCTCCCTGTGCAATAAACACCCACTTTATTGGACCCTCTAGGTACAGCAAATCATCCAGATATCTGGGCACTGTATTCTCCAGTAGTTTTGATTTTCTCTTTGGTAGTGGCCTGTATCTAATTAACAAGTTAGAGAGCTCATAGGTTCCTTGAAGTATCCTGACTCACACTAAAGAACCATTGACTCCTAGCTCTTTCTCCCCCCTCTATCCAAATAAGCCACTCCGCCCTCCTAATCTTGATTTGTTAGCCTATTAACACCCCTGCTGTTGACACTTACGGTGTTCTAAGTATGTAGAAGTTGTTTATGGCACGACATCTCGTTGTGAATAATGCATGAGATGCCAGTGCCTGTCAATCAGACCATTGTACAATAGGGACAAGACCTTGTCATCTTCCCTCCCTGTGATGCTGTTAGTGGCTCATTCTTATGAATGTGCACAATATGGTGACCTCTTCTCCCCCTGCTGATTGTCTGACAAGTGCGTGGAGAAGTGGGCATTGTGGCTGTGGCACTCAAGTGACACGTACACACAATGTCAGTCAGTGTCTAACTTGTAGCCACATGGGATGGTTGTGCTATGGAATCAGAAAAGTGTGGCAAGTTTGGGCATTTGTGACTCTTCTTTATGATTCAAATTCAAATCAGCACAGGGCATATTTTCATTCTAGCACACTCATGCTAGCCTGCTAACATCCTATCGGCATTTGATCAGTTTTTAATACTGATAAATACATTGTGAGAGCCATGTTTGAACTCCACTCAGACCTGAGGCCCAAAATCTGATGGTTGAACAGCAGAATAAAAACATGTATTTCTACTTTATCCTTTCCAATCATCCTTTGCTGTTTTGTTGAACAACTAGACCACACTGATGACCAGGAAGGAGATTGACACGGAGTATCAAGGACTGGTGAAACGTTCAGAGCAGCTGCTTGCTTCCATGCAAAAGAAGAAGCAGGAGGAAGAAGAGAGCGAGAGGCTGAAATGCATCGAGGACGAGATGGAGAAAGAGAGAAAGAGCAGGGAGCAGGAAGAGCAGCAACGCAAACAGGAGGAAGAAGAGAGACGACTGTAAGTGCTAAGTGCAAAATTACTAGTATATGTGTTTGTGTATAATGTACATTGATTCTCCTAGTATTGCCTTGGGAGAAACAAACTTTTATCCCCTACTCCACACCAAGAAACCAGAAGAAGAAAAACTAACAGTCTAATTTACGTCCACTCATTTCATACAGAGTGGAGTACAAAGAAGAGCAGATGGGTAAAGTGCAGACAATGTTTCAATTGGCCAAAAAAAGCGTAAGTGCAATAAAAGCTGCAGGGAAGTTAGTCCTGCACAGAGCTCTAACAGCTCTCCTGAGAAGCACAGATAAAACGCTGCAAGGTTAGATGTAAAATAAATATGTTCAACTCCACTCAATCGTTTAGCAACCAAAATGTGATTATTAAACACAGTTTTAGTGTAAAACAACTGTGACTCAAAAGACAATAAAAGACAAAAGTGGGGTCTGTGCTTCACTGATGTGGCACACTGGCCTCTAGAGCAATCAGCCTGGGGAGGAAACATTTTTTGACACTTTCAGAAATGTTGTTTTTAGTAAATATTCTGATTTTCCTTTTTGTCTCAACATTTTAGGAAAGCAGAGATGGAGCTGAAAAGAAAGCAAGATGAGGAGGACAGAAAAAAGAGAGAGGAAGAGGACAAGGCCATGCAGGTTTGGAAAATTTCCCCATTGAATACTTCTGTGCTCTTCTGTTGAAAAGTAAAAACGTAAAAATTGGAAAACTAACAACTACTAACTTCTTCAAAATTCTACTTTAACTCCACTGAATGAATTTAATGAAAGCCTTGCAGTTTTTATTTAAGCTTCTTATAAATGACCTGCACTCCACTGCAGTGGCAGACAATTTCAGTCCTTGGATTAAAATAAAAAATAGTGCTTTACTGGTTGCACTCATAGAATCGTGTGAAAAAACAATTTTCACAGTCCTATGAAAAATTAAGTCCTGCCTGTGATTCAGTTGCTTGTGTAATAATTTGAAGTAACCCTTTTCAGTATGTTTTTGTCTGTCTCTCACATCGCCGTAGAGGAATTTTGGCCCACTCATCTGTACAGCATTGCTTCAGTTCATTGAAGTTTACAGGCATTCATTTTTGCACAAATCGCTTAATGTCCCGCCATGGCATTTCAATCAGATTGAGCTCTGGGCCATTGCAACACTTTGATTCTTTTCTTTTTCATTTTGTTGTAAATTTGCAGCTGTGCTTAGAATTATATCCCTGGTGTATGATCTAGTTTGGGCCATGCTTTAGCTGTAAAGTAGATGGTTTCAGATTTCACCCTAGAATACTTTGAAATAGAAAGGACTTTATGATCAACTCAATGACTGCAAGGTGTGGATATGAAAGAAGCTCTAAGGCTACGTTCACACTGCAGGCGAAAGCGCATCAAATCCGATTTTTTTGACCCTATGCGACCCATATCCGATCATGGTATGACAGTGTGAACGGCACAAATCCGATATTTTCAAATCCGATCGGGGTCACTTTCGTATGTGGTACTAAATCCAATACATATCTGATGTTTTAGAAAGCGACTGCTGTTTGAATGGTCATGTCGCATTAAATCCGTCTTTTACGTCACTGAAACAAGACAGATGCCGATTATCAGCGCCAGAGAAGACATCATTTCTGGCCATTTAGTGTAGATGTCAGTGAAACTGTTAGGAAGACAACGTTGGAGAAACGTGAACATTTTATTTGTTCTGTATAATCTGCAGATTCTGACAGAAATCTGCAACTATCCTTTGAAGCACCGCTCCTCTCTAAAACAGCAATAAGGATAATTATTAGGCCATATGTAAATAACAAAATAACCTTATAACTTTAAGTAAAATTGGGAAACGTAAAGTCCGAAACAAGTCTTCATTTTAAGGGCCATCAGTCAAACAATACTGTTTGGTCTGGGTCTGAACAGAGCGCGTTGTGTGTGACGTCTTCTTTTGCACATGCGGGCCGCTTTGAGGGTTCACACTAGAGCGCGTTTGCTGTCACATTTTATTTGTAGTGTGAACAAGCAGACAAAAAAGTCGGATTTGATCAAAAAATCAAAATTGAGCATTAAGACCTGCAGTGTGTACGTAGCCTAATTGTCTCCTCTCCACCAATGTGCTTGAGAGTTGGTATGAGGTATTTATGCTGATATGCTATGTCTGGGTTTTTGTGCCAAATATGGAGCTGTTCATTATGTGCAAACATAAGATTATTTGGCTCAAACTTAATTATTCCAAAATAAAATTTGGTGGGAGGTCCACTCCTGGAAGGTTTGTGCTGTTGTGTTAACACACACCTGAATGCTCCAGACAAAGACAAAGCAAAATGCTAAAATCGCTGCTTTCATAGAAGTGCTCACAATTCCTAATGATCAGTTAATGAGGTGCATTTGATTAGTATCACCTGGCTGCTACTTATGCTCTTAATTCCTATAGAAGCTGTAATGGTTACTTAGTTTTTCACTGAGTGAAAACTTCTTTTTCACACAACTGTGTAATAAACAGAGCAATATACCGGCTTCACCTTAAAAGCCTATTTTTAATATTTGATTTCGAGCAAAGGTGTTAAAATTGACAAATTACACACCTAAAGCGATGTACCTCCAAATAATGTAGCTCCAAAGCCATGGAAATGGCTCTAATGTTTCCCCTTGCTGGCAAATGCTGCCTACAGCTGTAACATTTATTTGCTGTTTGGTGTCCTACAGCAACAGCTGGGTCATGACATTGGTTGGACTCCCAGTGGATTACCCACAGGGTCTTGACTGATGACTCCACTTCTGCCTGGTTTCTGTTAACTAAACTAGTTAATCCCACCTTGTTCTGTCCAGTGTTTTATTATCATGCCCCTTAATCTCATCTCCACTTTGCCACCTTTTCCAGCTCTATGTGTTTGCTGATTTTTGTTTCAGTACTGTTTATCCGTTCTCTCCTCTGACCTTGATGCTACACCATTTTTTTTCTTTTTCAGGTCTATTTTTATATCTCACCTTTCCTTACTTTTCATGTCTAAAGCCGCCCTGACCCATCCTCCCATTTTTATTCACCCCAGTCCAGTTGGACATCTGTATGCACTTTTTTCCCTTGAAGTGAGACCCGGCTGTCATAAGCCACATGTCCAAGAACACTGTTTGGAAAACTGGTTTGATCCACAGCTCAGACTTCAACAGTAAACTTTCCATGGGTGTCTGCTGTGACTTTCATAGAATTTGGCTTTATGTTCTCTGCTATTTTCAGCCATGACACAGCTTACCCTAGCACAATATCTCTCACTTCAATTCTGCAGAGCTTATTTTCTTGAAGGAACACCGCTCAGACAAAAACTTCCCATGTGGTGTTCCTGTAGTTCGCTGTTGTATAATGAATATTTTTCAGCACAAATAACTTTGGTAATTTCTGCAGCCATTTCCTTTTCCTTTTTCTGTCTTTCTTTTTTTTTAACTTGGTGTTTCTTGTGAAATAAATGAGGGTGTCAGTCAATGCCTCATTTTACAAACAATACATTCAATTTGGTATATTCAGGAAACGTTGTCAAAATCCCGAGGACAGTGCCAAAGAGTATGTATTGTTTCGGGTGTTCTCCAGTCGAGTTTCAGCCCTCGTGCTTCACTCTGGTCATGTAACACAGCTGCCACCCTACAATATGAATAATGCAGTATATTCTCACCTGGAGAGGTATTCATATTTAAAGCTCCTCAGAGAAAAGTATGCAATGAGGACTTCATTAGAGGCTTTCTATAATAAGACACAGGAGAAGAATGCACACTATGCAGCCTATATACATGAATATTTATTGATTTGTTGATTTATGTTACAGCTTTCTCTTAGCTAGTTAAAATGAAAAAATGAACACATAAAAACCTGGACTTTGAATTTGGGTCAAGTCTATAAAAATCTCCCAACTTTTGAATGTTTCTCAGTTGTTTGCTTTGTTCTGTCTAGACAAATAACCACTAAAGCTTTATTAGCAGCCCAAAAGGTGGATAAATAACTCTAATCAGGCTTGGGCACATTGGGCAAACACATCTCTGTGCTGTCTGGTATATAATAGTATTATAATATAATTAGTATTATAGTATTTTGACTGGAGCTAGGTTTATCGACACATTAGGCAGATGAATTAAGTACTGTGTTACGATACTTTTGTGTTTATGTGTCCGTTTACAGGCCGAGCTTGAAATCCAGTTGGCTCAGGAACGTGAGGAGCAGGCCCAACGTGCTGCCGTACTCGAGCAGGAGAGAAGAGACAGGGAGTTAGCCATGAGAATCGCTCAGAATGAGGCCGAGCTCATAACTGATGAAAGCCAGATGGATGCAGCCCTGCGCAGGTAATGTATATGTAAAGCACAGTGCCCACATTTGCATACAGATGTATTCTGTACACAGTAAATAAGCACTATTGACGTCAGTTTGCTTGTGTAACTGCCTTTTCTCCTGTTGCTGTGTTTTCTCCCAGTGATGAGTTTTTTTCAGATCTTCCTATCTCTTCATCCTCAGCCAGAGCCATGTAAGATATCAGTGCAGCTTTCCGTAACTGCCAGTGTCCAAGTGTACCTAACACCAGCAGTAGTGATTCACTCACTAACTCCCTTACTCGCTTAATTGCTGTCGTAGTCCTGAATCGCTAAGTCGCTTAAAATATCTGCAAGATTATAGCAATGATGCAAAAACAACACACAAATCTGTAATCCTTATTCTGAAAAAAACACTCCAGTCTAATTTTTTGATGATCTGCATGATTGCTTTTTCTTTTACAAAAGCAAATTTTAACACGAATCAGAAGATAATTCATTATATGTAATCATAATTACCCATAAATTAATATGGCACACTAAATCATCAGTGTCAGATGAGCGCAGTATCGGATCTTTTTGTTTCTGCAGGGGTTAAACCATGACTGCAGCCTTCATAGTGCTGGTGTGCCACACAGACTGAACATACTGTCCTAAGCGATGGGTTCTGATTTGCATGCATACAGTAGTTTATAATTTTGTGGCAGTATGACTTACTCCACTGTCGCTCTGTATTCTAACTGGTGGTGTCAGCGGCTCTTAACAAACAAAGTTTTTAATGGTAAAAAAAATTGGACTGTATTAATTCTCTAGTTTTGAGAGTGTTTTCAGTTAGAGAAGTTTAACCAAAATATGATATATCCTTCCCAAAATGTTTAATACTAATATAAAATGTTTAGTACTCAAACAAGCTGTATTCAAAATCACGCTCTCATTCACTTTTCACTCTTTCTATATGAGGACACTTAGTATCTTTGTGTAGCTACAGAGCAGGAAACTGCATTTTGAGGTTATTTGCGGGAACAACTGCACATCCCATGTAAAAAAGGGAAGTGAAAAACAGATCCATTTACATAAACTGCTGAAAGTTTACCAGTTCTATCTCTGCTCTCCTTATACCTCTAAACCTTGTCCTAAATAAAGCTCGGGTGTTTCATATACAATATGCATCATTGTAGTTCTGCAGCTACATTGTGTTTAATGTTAGGAGAAAGCATTCAATAGCCTATGCACACTTTTACCTGTAGTTTTCAGTGAGCACAAATTACATTGGATCGAAAAGCTTCTTATGTCAGCGCTGGCTCCAGAGCCCATGTTGTAGACTCTAAGTATTCCTGTAAGTCAGGTGACCTCTGGCAACCAACTAGAGGAAGAGAGACACATGTTTTGCATGTGCCTTGCACAGAGATTAGGCCGATTTTGTGCAGTAGAGGTAAGCACATTGGCTGGCATGGCCAACTTAGTAGCTAAAGAATATTGGAAAGATCACAGCCTCCTTCTGTCTTCCTTTTCCTGAATGGGGAATGGGATTCATTTCACATTTACGTTCTGCCAGAAGCAAAGCCCCGGGCATCACATCCTTTCCACAGCTTTTTTTTCTCTCCGCAACAGAAGTAAAACCTTTTTTCCTCTGGTTTATCACCATTACACACTGGCACGCGCCTCAGCCAGCACTGGTCATCATCCCAAATCAGTTTAATCTTTGCAGTCTGTGTGAATCTTAAATGGTAATGGTAATTTAGTAAATGATTCATAGATCAGCAATCCTCTACCCAGAGACAGTAACAGTTGTGCCAACTGTAAATAGAGGAGACAAATCCTTTGTATTATTGAATTAGCTGCCTATACTCAGCAGGGAAGCTGGAGACATGAGATAAGAGCTCTGCAATAGTCTGTTAAGTAGCTAAAACACCATCAATTGCCATTAGTTGACTTGGTAGTTGTTTATTAAAGCAGTGCACAGTTACACTTTGTTTTTCATTCATCTCTCTTTTTTTTTACATAAATTTAAATACACTCAAAGTTCCACAAGAAATATTTGGTACAAAAGCTCTTCCACAACGGAGTGGAATTCCGTGGAATTTAAAAACAGGCCACAGAGATGTGGACAAACTGTGCTCTTTAGCTCCCCTGCTGTCTGGCTCCTAATGTGAATTTTAACAGCTGAGACAATGAGGAAGGTTTATAAGAAGTGAAGTGATTGTTTCATTTTTTCACTAAGGTTGGTATCCTTAATAAATCTGCTGGTTGCAAATGTTCACCCATTCTTTCTGCAATTTAAACATTAGATCTTAGTAATTTTTTATATATTTTTTTAAAGTACATATGTAATTTTTTTCATTATTTTCTGATTTATTGTTAAAAGTAGCTTTTTCTGTTTTGACACAGCCCTAAAATGTTAAACCTGAATCGTATTTGAAAGTAACAACTCCCAATCCCTTGATAGTCCCACCTTGTCACACTTACCTGTCTTCACACTCACCTTCTTTTTCTTTTTTGCTCCCTCTCGCCCCCGCTCATCTGCTCCTTGCCATAGGGGTCCTCAGGTGCAGGCAACCAAAGCTGCTGCTGGTGTGAAAAAGTACGACCTTAGCAAATGGAAGTATGCTGAGTTGCGAGATGTCATCAACACATCCTGTGGTGAGAAATCCTCAACCCACCCAGTTTCACCTCACTCAAAAAACAGTGTCTGCACATTGACTCGACCGTCAAATGCACATTTAGTTATTAAAGCCCTGATTGAAGGTCGCTTTTTTCAGTGGAGGCTTCATCACAAAATTATTTACAGTTTTCAGCCCCCACATTAAATAATTCTGCATCAGCTCATGTTTTGGCCATTCTGGTACACAAACCCATGGGGTACCATCTCTCTCTGCACACACTTTTCATCTGCACTCTCAGTCATTCCTCGAGTTGCCAAAGTGGCTGTTAAAAAGCTAAAACTGCAGCTGTAGAGAGTGAGAACACAAGATGTCTTCCCTGCAACGTAAAAAAAACCAATGTGAGGATGTTCCCACAGCTGCTATGGCTCATCGACTTGTTTTTTACTGTTAGAGAGAGAGGAAATTATCATCATTATGGAGAATGGCTGACTTTTACTCTTTCTAGTCATTCCCAGCCAACCTTCTTCTCAGTCAGCATGAAAAGCAGATGCCTTTATGCCAACGTCTTTATAACTGCCACTGTATACAGTACTCTGATCAGTGTTAGGCACTCTGATATCCCCGATGGGATTCCAAGGACATCTGGCTAATTTGTGGAACCCATTTGCTTTGATGGGATCAGTGGTGTTACCAACAAAAAACTCTGCTTTAAAACTGACTGATTATAGCCCGATGCTCACTAAAGGCGCTGTCGGTTTTGAATGTTTTCTTCACTGAGATGGCATGCTGCACCCTAAAACACAGACATGCACACACAATGTTTTCTGGAAATAGCAGTTCAATTTTTCACTCCTGGCATTATGAAACTGTTGGCAGCCAACTAGTTGCTGGATGTCTTTACTGGTTCTTAAACTATATAAAATGGTAATTTGCGACTTATCTGTTCCAGATTTGGATTTCATGTTGAAAAACAGAAGATAGATGTAGATTAAACCAGCCTGTGTTAAATAAAGATAGGCGCTCATTCTTCTCTCTTTCATTCTTCTGCCAATTTGTGATTGTTTTGATTTCATGCATGCTTACTGATGCTATGTTGTGGGGACAGACATTGACCTGCTGGCAGCCTGCAGAGAGGAGTTTCACCGTCGTCTGAAGGTCTATCATGCATGGAAATCCAAGAACAAGAAACAAAATGATGACGGGAGCGATCTGAGGGCTCCTAAATGTGTCACTGACTATGGTTAGTAAAGGATATTGTGTTCTGTTGCTTCATAATTCCACTAAGTGTGCTGTAGTGGTTTACACATTTGAGTAACAAGGTTCCCATTTTGTTCCCAAGAGGAGACACAAATCTGTTTGGAGTGCATCAAGAAGGACATCTAGCATAAAAATCTGTCAAATCAAATATGCAGATCTACCTGCTGTGGCGACCCCTCGACAATAAGGGAGCAGCTGAAAGTTGCTTTAAACATGAGCATAAATTTGCACCCTCCCATACGCTGTATATGAGTACTGTAATAAACAGTCACTAATGCAAATCTTACTGCAGGTTATTTTCTCCACCTCAGCCCTTCACTTTTATTGGCAGAGACCCGCCTGTGTGACCTGCACACAGATAACCTGCCTATGTTTTCCAACACTCAGTTAACAGATGAAATGCCAAGGTCTAAACATTCAGCCACCTTCTGTTCGACTCTGTCAAAAATGGTTGTTCTAATTAGCAAATAACTGCCAGCCATGTTGCTAGTATGACAGCTTGCTTTCCTTCTCAATTCAACCGAGCATACTCTGTGCCACAAAACACAAACAAGTGTTACTCTGCTCCTTGAAAGCTCACACTCGTACTACATTTGTCTTCCTGTTCAATTCAAAAACAAATATTCGATTGTGGACAATGGGAACATTAGATGTTGCTTCTAATTTTACTATATTTTGTTGCCTTTCTCTTTTGATATGGTGGCTCTTAAAAGCTTTACTTTGTTTCCTTATATTTGGATCCTGATTTTGGCCTGTACTGATGTAGCAGGGGTCTTATTTGAGACCACTTCATAAAAGGCTAAAAGCTGCTTTCCCAGCCTTTCCCTGTAGTGTTTACATGGGGCATCCCTGTTCCTTTTTGATCTTGTATGTTTTAAAAGCTGTATTCTTTGTTTCCTGTCCCACTCAGCATGTTCTCGTCTTTTACCAAAGCTAGTACAAAGCTACATTAATATAAGCCAAAATAACAGGTTCTTTGTTGTGAATACTTAAAGCTGTTGCCGTGAAAGTGCAAAACCATCTCCTCTACTACTACTAATTTTTCTAATGATTGCACTGTGTCACTACAGCTGAACAGAACCCAGCTCCTCCGATGACGACCCAGCATCAAGAGGTAGCCATGAACCGGCAGCAGCGTTATTTCCGCATTCCTTTTATCCGACCCGCTGACCAGTACAAGGATCCCCAGAATAAAAAGAAGGGCTGGTGGTATGCCCACTTTGATGGGCCCTGGATAGCCAGACAAATGGAGCTTCATCCAGACAAACAACCCATCGTGCTGGTCGCAGGTGAGTCAACAGTTACATTTGTTGTGTGTATGTATATATCTATATCTATATCTATATCTATATATATATATCTATATCTATATCTATATCTATATATATATATATATATTGCCTTTATGCACCTATAACCCCATATGAAAGCAGCCTATTCTTTTATTTTACAACAGTAGCATCTCATTTATCTCCACAAAAGTTAAATTATACATGATATGATATAACGTCATCACGTTGCCAAGCAACCACCTAACAATGAGCTAAAACGGCCCATTCTTTTGCTTTATGCACCTTTAGCACCTTATAAAAGCACTGTATCATTTTCAGTTTACTGCCAGCAGCGCGAGCACGCCAAGCATGGGCATGGGCATGTGGTAGTCTAATAAATAGATGACTCTGGCTAAAACTGTGTGATGTCAAGTGTCCAAGTGAATGCACTGCTAGTAAATCTTTATCCTTCCCCTTTGGCTGCTCAGGCAAAGACGACATGGAGATGTGTGAGCTGAGCCTGGAGGAGACCGGTTTGACCCGGAAGAGAGGGGCAGAGATCCTGCCCAGGCAGTTTGAAGAAATCTGGGAACGCTGTGATGGAATTCAGTACTTGAAGAAAGCCATTGAGAACAAGCAGGCCCGCCCAACATACGCTACCGCCATGCTTCAGAACCTCCTCAAGTGAACACACAAGATAAGGGAAAAGTCAAAAGCTTGGTCTACGTCCTGAGACACAACACAGCACTATACACAGACAAATATAAAAGATGCACAGTCAGGTTGCAGAACACTGCACCCACAGTAATCACAGACAAAGATGCCCTAAACACACTCTTTCTGTAGACAATTTATGATTTACTTTATTTTTATTATTTTTAGATTTTCAACATTTCTTTACAGCTTGCAGTAGAACATCTCAGTGATGTAGCATAACGACTTGTGGGGGGTTTTCTCAATCGATGTTTGTAGAATATCCGACCGTGAGGCCTTATATTGCAATAACATTACATCACAGAAGCCTTAAGTGGTGCATAGCCTTTTTAGCTATAAACCCCAAACCTTAATGGTTTGCAAAAGCAACAATATATTAGACAAAATCAAGAAAACCTCAGCAGACGTACTTTTAAGGGTTATAACTGTCTTTTAATTCTTTATGAGTTTTCTGAATATTACAACCATAATTGCCATTTAGTGTCTATAAATAGCTGCGATGTGGCTATGAATAATTGCCCATGCACTAGCTGCTCGTATGAGATGACAGTAATGAAAAACACCACATTTATTTGTCAGATTAAAGTACTTAAAGGTGACAATCATGAATACAAGGCCATACAACCAAGAGTCAAATTAAATTCACTTTGTATAGATTATGTGCATCTAATGTAATAATGTGAAATATCACAGGTGAAATATAGAAGACTGTAATGTTATAAGTCATACTCACAACTGCTCACAACACAGTCTAATGAAGTAGGATACATTTTTCTGGCAGAATAATAATAAGTTGATTTAATTATTCATTAACGAGCTCTGACAACTTAACGGAATTTCATGAAAAAACTTCTTTTGTACTGTTGCTCATTTGTTATCTGAGAGGGAATTGTTTTCATGTTTGCAGTTTTCTGGGTTTGGGGTTGTTTTACAGCCAGTCATTTGTGTGCGTGCGTGTGTGTGTGTGCTGTGTTTATGTAGTATTTTCTGAAGTTGATTACTTGACTCCTCAGTTGGTTATGCCAGGAATGTTTCAGTCATCTTATTCAAGGGTCAATCTTTGTTTAAAATGTAGTAGTCAAGAGTAATGTAACTATTGAATCACTCTTATGTGTTTTTTCTTTGGTTTTCTCTTGTATGTTGGCCTTGAAACTGGAAGATTGTAGAAAATAAATATATTCCTGGATTTGCTTTTTCTTTTGAAGTTATTTTACATGGCTGAAAAATCACGAATTAATTCACAAATATTCACAAACAAGCTGTTAATGGTCAGTGCTCAGTAAATGGATCTGACATTCTGATGATAATTCCTGATAATAGGATTAGCATGTAGGTTAATTAAACAACAAACGCTAACACACTGCAGATGTCACCGAGCTGATGCTCGTGAGTCCAATTACGTGATCAACAGGATTAAAACTCAAGGATCTTAGGCTGTTTCAATGTACAGACTTTGCAGAAGCCTTGGCTCACCCCTTATTTCTTTGTATTTTGCTATAAAAAATATGAAATAGGTGCACTGATTTATTAAAGCATGTGCAAACATATATAGAAATACAGTTTACAAGGCAAAAGCAACATTTTTACAATTCTAATGAGCTTGAAAGTGAATATTAGGTATGACTACCTTTATTCTTTAACACAGCCAGAAATCTCTTAGGGAGCTTTCTCATAACTTCTTTAAGTAGTCTTTAGGAATGGTTCTCCAGGTTTCTTGAAGGATGTTTAAAGCTCTGCTTTGGATGCTAGCAGGCTTTTGTTCCCCCTAACCATGACAGAGGCTCCAGCGTCTTTTACAGATGGCTGTAGAAACGCACTTTGGCACCTCGCTCCTGACCTCCTCAGTACATTTTGACTACAATTTAAAAAAGTGAAAATTCCAAACTTGGAATCATCGCTCCAAAACACCTCTTACCGCTTACTGGCGTTACTTTGGCGTTTTCATAGCTTCAACTAAAGAAACTGGGAAAAAATTGTGTTTTTGCAACAGGTTGCTATTAGCAATGTGTCTTTTTTTTTTTTTTTTTTTTTAATGGTTTAAAAACGTTTTCTGTTATGTGTAGACACAACAGGGGTTCAGCCAACGCACAAAGAGGCTGGAGAACAATTGCTGAAAACTACAAAAACAGAGAAATTACAAGACTGCGTAAAGACTTAGTAGTACATGTAAACTGACTGTAAGAGGAGTATACTGTACGGTGCTTTAGGACTCAAACACAATAATCTTGATTTTATTTCAAAAACCAAGTTCGTTGACGTCAGGCTTTAAACTCATTCTTTATTCGTTCT
>NW_024582447.1:183575-205916 GCF_018398535.1 Haplochromis burtoni
TCTGGAACTCTATATTTACACAGCCATGTCTTAGCTTTAAGTTAAAGTTAACTTCCCATGCAGACATTATTAAATTTCCCCGCATTGTCAGACTTTGCAGTCCAGATAAGTGAGAAGCCAATCTTTTGGGACTTCGAACCAATGATTGCAGACCTGTTTAGGCAGGAAGGAAGTCAACCAGCTCAAGTAATGGGCCTACATCAATGTCCATCGATCTGAACCACTCTCCTTCAAGCCACTCCATGTTCACTACAGATGAGGCAAACATCAAACCACCACAGTGTGCGGGAGAGAGATTACGATGCTTTAGCAGGCCTGGCTGTTGAGAGGGAGATAAGAGGCCTTAAGGAGCTCTGCTCTGATCTGGTTATTTCACTTATCATTGACAAGCAGTTTACTCTCAGCTAGCTCCCTATAGCTAACAGTCTTAGCTAAGGAAGGTGTATCTACTGGAGGGTCCACCATCCAGAACAAATGGGCCACAGCTTGCAATATAAATACACATTCACACTGTTGTTTGGTCATCCATTTGTCTCAATGCAGAAAATCGTTGAGTTATTATCGCCCACTTTAGATGACCAATCCAGCTATATTGACTTTCATGCAAGGTCAAAGCTTGTTTTTTTACAAGAATTCTCACTAGAGTCTGTACTGAGACGCTAAAGATACTTTAAATTGCCATGTTATATATATATATATACATATAGATATAGATATATACACTAAACCTTTGCAGGATGCATGGCACAAACTATGAATTCATCAGTCTGACACAATCGGCACAAACTATGAATTCATCAATCTGACACAATCACATTTGCTTCTCTGAGGTTACACTTGTATCTACTGGTTCTTGCTTTGGAAAACCCAAATGAAATATCCCTGCATCTGTGTCAAAAGTCCCAAGAAGTATTTTGCTTCCATAAGTTTTAAATTTTTTTGATTTGCTGTATCAAACTAAGTCCCTCCAACCTCCATATCCAGTTTTATTGGTTGCTTCACAAACCAGTAGGTACAGGAGTAATGGGGGAGTGTGGTAAAAGGTATGAAGGCTAATTGTTCATGTATATTTGAACAAAACAAAGAAAACACTGCATCCATTTAAATGGGCTGCATCATATGCATTATTTGACATTTCTTCGTTATTGTTTTAGTGATTTATAACCCCGCCTGGATACACTGGGGCCTGTCTTTATTTAAAAAGCCCATTTAAAGGAAGACTGAAAAATCCTAATGGGTGCTGACAAAATAATATATTAAGTATAGTAAATACTTACCAGTGCAACCATCTGAAAACGGCTAAATACATTAATTAACAAGGAGAATTGCAGAAACTGGGGTTTGGGCAACCATTAAAGATTGGAGATGGAGTGTTGTTTGTGTTATTGTTTCAGGATTTTTATGCATATTTTTTAATATATATATATTTATATATTTTTTAAATACACGTTCCCTATGCCCACTGGCATGACTGCATGCATACAATCCAGTTTGTATTGCTGCTGCTTCTTGATTTGAAGGTCTTTACATAACACAGAATGCAGGGCTCTTCTGAGTGGGCCTAAAAATACCTAGGGGCAAGCATCAAAACTAAACAGAGATGTCAAGTGATGCCTCTTTCTTTGATGCTTGTGGCAAATGCAGGTTTAAAGAGACATCGTCCTCATGTACATACATGCCAGCAGCTAATGTACACTTCTTTTTTGGGGGGGAAATAAAATATATGCAGGTCATACACTCAAATATCCAAATAAAATAACATAACATTGTCCAGCTTGTGATTGGCTTTATTTCATTTTCTCTTGGCCAATAGTAGTACATATATACAGTGTGCCTATTTTGACAGGTACCCATTCAGAATAAATGATGCAAAATGCATGCAGATGTCCATATAAACTTTACTGCCATCACACTAAGCAGATGGAAACCACTAATAGCATAATGTGTGTGGTGCTGGAACTGACTAGAATTAAAGCTTCTTACCTCGGGTCACAACCAATGACTAAGGCAGACCAAGGTCCCATGACTCACACTGCCCTGAGCTAGGTTGCTTTCTAACATATATAAAATTCACAAAGCTATGTGACATCTGTACTATATTTTCTTGGCCCACTTATTTACTATTTACTCCGCCACTCTCTGGGTTAATCTTTAAGGCCCCAAACAAGCAAAAATCACACATACCAATAAATAAATGACAATGCAAAAGTAAATGTCAGAGATTGCGGTGAATAGCTAACTGCAGGACACTTTCACTGCATACTGCATTTCCCAGTTTAAAAGATAAAACCTGAAGAAGTATACACTTTACACGTAAATTTAAACTCACAGGCTCACAAATAATAACAAAGCAATGTCAGCTAGTAGCACATTTGCAGTACTTTCCACAAAGCTTGTAAGCACGGATAACTACATAGATGTTTTGCTTTCAGTGTTGTACTTTAAAGAAATAGGTGCACAGATTTATATGACTCTCTCTGATTTAGCTAACTTAGCACAAAAATGTAGGATCCTTAAAGTTTGCAGGCAACTTTTAAGAGCTGAAATGTGGGGAAACAGCTAGCTAGACTGATTTTATGAGCGGTGATGTGATGCTCTGTTACTTGGTTGGGGTCAGTGACCTCAAGTGGCAAATGGGATATGTTGTGCTAAGCTAACCTGACACAGATTGAGCAATAAAGAAAATCATTACTGTTTTTTATAGAGAAACTTTTGAGAAACCCATGGCCACCCCTCTGTTTGCAGAAACCAGGAGTATGCTGACAACGAGTCAAAGAGAGTCTAGACTTCAGAGTTGTACCAGGAAGCAAGATTAATAGGTAAGATAAGTAAGCTGAGGCCATGCAACAGGAGTTTTTTGTGTCACAATGGTGACTCTCTTTTAGCTTGGCAACATCACCATGGTCAACTATGCTGAACACATAACCTAGACATGAGAAGGTTATTTCTTTTTAACATGATATGCCCCATGACTGGTATCAATTCTCAACTTAGAGAAAACCTGTTGAGCCGTCTGCATGGTGGCACAAAATTTCTCATGCCTGGTTTTGAATTTTACATATTCTACATTTAAAATTTGGGATTTGATGATTCATTAAGCAAAGCACTAGTAAAACAAATTTGCTTCATAGTACATCTTGCTGTAAAAGCAAAACTGCAGTCAAACATTAAGGCGAAACACACAAAGTCAAACCCCCTAAACAGAATCAGACTTACAGATAAAAACTATGCATTGTAGCAGGCTAGCAGGAGAGTCTATAATTTACTACAAGGTTGAAAGTAAAGCTTAAGTTTAAAGCTGAATAACTGAGAACTGTTAGAAATGTTAAGAGATGTCGTGATTTTTTAGTTACTGCATTTGGAAAAGGTTAGTTAACTTTCTCTGAGGCATTAGAATTATATTGCAGTTCCAATATGGAAAAAAATACCGGTATGGAGGCTAAAGTCGTCTGTCTCCTAGGCCCAGATTTACTGGAAGCTCCAGGGTTTGGCGAATTTCTGGACCCAGAGTGTTGTGTCTGAGTGAAACAGAATCATTTTACCACCTTGGCGATTGTTTAAAGCTTTACCTCACTTTACAAAAATAATGAAAACAACATTTAATAATGAAAAATATAACTTTTTATAATTCATTACAATAACTTCTTGGGATTAAAAGCTGGTGTGAGGATAAGGCTTATTGCACTGTGCTTCCTCACTAATATAGAACAACAAAACAGAGAATAAGAAATTCCCAAACCCCATTCCCCAAAAAGTTGGAACAATAACCCTTTTAAGGTGTTTTATATAAAAAGTAAACACATTTTTTAAAAACAAATCCTTTTTAAAGTTTAAACATTGGATATTTCTCTTCGTGTAGGGTTTAATCGATTGGCAAATTATTCAGTTGTGCTTTTATTAACACAAAGTGACTTTCAGTGTTTTTGGAAACATGGTTGCACTTTCTGAAACTGAGAGTTTTCATCTCTGGGCTACAAAAGCAAGTATGAGAATGAAACATGGAGAAGCACGATATCAAGCACAAATGCTTGTGTACCTACCAGTTCAAGAAACGTATTCTCCAGTGTCTTATACTCAGGAGAGCTCTTGTTGAACAGGTCATCAGAAAACATCATGTTAGTGACCCTCAAGCTAAAGAAAACCACTAACTCTTTGCTCTTATCCACTGCTGTCATCAGAGGTGTGCTGGCTTGTCTAATGATTGGGGCAGCAGTGGACTCATATGGGCGTTCTTCAGACTCTGAGGCGACTCCACTACCACTTTCCACTTCATGGGGCTTGGACACCAACTCTGTACCATTCTGACTCTGTCCTCCTTTCTTTTGACTGTTTGAACTCTCAGCAATAAGGTCCACTGAGACCGGGGCTACTCCACTGTGCCCTCCACTTGACTCATTGGCATCCTCAGGGGCTTTGCTGCTGTCCACAGGGGATGGCAAAGACTTCACATCTGTTTCTGGTTCAATGCCTTGGACTTTGCCCTCAAGTGGTGATGGTGTGGAAACTGGTGCTGCTGTTTCTGTGATAGACATCTCCAAAATTGGGATAGGGTAAGTAGGCAGTGATAGGTCAGTCAAAACCTCAGCATCAGTCATAACTTCCTTAGGCTGGAGGTTTGGAGTTGTTACAGAAAGGTCCTCATCCTTTTGATCTGGATGCTCATTCCCCCCATCAGCTTGCCTGGGTTCTTGAACGTAAAACACAGCAGGAAAAGGAAGAAGATATTTTGCATTTAAATGTACTTGTACACTTATTGTTATGTATGACCATAACTGCAATACAGGCAGAGCCAGGATGATACAAGGAGTGATCAGCATGAGCAATCATAGAATTTGAGTTACATTAGTAACTATAATTTTCTAGGAGAGCTTTTATGTGGAACCATTCATCTACAGCAGTTATTCCCATGTGGATATCTTATCATCTTAAATATCTTATACAAAAAACACTTTAGCAACAGTGCTTATATTTTTATTTTTATTTTGAGTATCTGAAGTTTACCCCAAAAAGCATATTATGTATAATTTTTTGTGGTGTACTTCCACATAAATTTGTTGCACGGAAGACAAAAATAACTAGCTGTCTAGCTGCACCACTTGCAGGCGACTTATGAATCATAGGATGCTGTTTGAGCCAGATCTTGTTATCTCCCTGCTTTGATCATTTGACTGTATGTCTGAGGCCATGCCAGTCACATTTATTTAATACCCTGATCTGCTGCTGCTGCTGCTGTTAGCCAAGTCACTTCAGTCATTTTAATATTCACTCCATGTTCCATTTCATTAAACCATAGTTACTTACAGCTCTCTCTTTTCTTTTATTGTTGTTTCTTCATATAATTATTATATTTATTTCATCTTTTAGAACAAGAGTAAAGAAACTGTTATCCTTGCTTAGCCTAACTGTAAGTGGAGAGACTAAAAAGACAAACTATAATGCCAAAATCTCACCAAATTTCTCCACTCATGTGAAAAAGAAAGTTTGCACATCACTCTTACATCTTCCATAGGAATTAGGCTGTAAGTAGCAGCCAGGTGCTGATAATCAAATGCACTTTGTTAGTTGTTCATCAGCAACTTTCACAACCTCTGTAGACCAGATGTTTGCTGGTCTGGTGCATTCAGGTGTGTTTTCAGATAATGCCAAGGAGGAAAGACATTAACAATGATCTTAGAGAAGCAAAAGTTGCTGCCCATTAATATGGGAAGTGTCGTAAGGTAATCGTCAAACAATTTGAAATTCACTATTCTAAAGCGAAAAAGATTATTCCAGAGTAGAAAATATTCAAAAGAGCTGCTGGCAAATTAATCCCAAAGTCAGAGCATGCAATGCTCAGTGAAATTAAAAACAACCCCTAAAAACTGTCTTTCAGACTCCACAGCCCTCAATTAGCATGTTAAATGTTAAAATACATGAAAGCGCAATTAGAAAAAGACTGAACAGATACGGATCCTTAGGAAGGGTTATGAAGAGCTTTGGAAAGATGCGTGTGAACAAATCACATTATTGTGAAATAATATCAACTAGGATTTTATTTACCAAAATAATCTGGAATCAAATCTGAGGCCATCTGTCTGACATCCAAAGTTTGGTTGAAACTGTGTCATGCAACAGGAAAATGTTCTGAAGCACTGCAGCAAATCTACAACACAATGTCTTCAATGAAAAGAATACAAATTTTACAGTGGCTCAAGGTCCACAACTTAACCTGACTGTATTGCTGTGGCAGGGTTTTAAACGTCAGTGAACTTAAGTGGCATTGTAAGTTTTCCTACTCATTCCTCTAAATAATAATACAGCACATGTGTCGTGCATCATTTTATATACACATTTCTCTCAATGCCCGAGGACATGATATATTGAGTCTCTTTGGAAAGTCGTCTGGAATTTAAAAATCAAGTTGTTGCTGGTTTAAGTTGGCCTGCACAGCATGAGAATGTAATGACTTGACCACCGGCAGGTTGTTACTTAGTAATGGGTTCTAATATAATGTATCCTCTCAGCATGAAAAATCTCCATCTGCACAACTGAACCACCACATCTAATTGTACTGACATTCCTATTTCCTCTGAAGTATGACTGTTCTGTACAAACAACCGGGAACAACTTTGTCATATATTACTATCTGTATTCTTGTTTCCCTGCCTTTTTCTGTTAATTTTGAAAATTTACTGTAAGCTCCTTTTCCCTACTTTTCTTGCCTGGGTGTCTTTTGTTTTTCGATCCTCACTAATGTTGTTTATGTATCTGAGCTGCCCAGTCCTTAACAGCAGGTCATCCTTCAACAGCTTTACCACCATTAAGAGAAACAAGATATAGAAAACCAATAATGATGGCCACGTTGTTGAGTTCTTCCTGTTATCTGTCAATACCTCTTAATGGAATCCCCACTACGCAGACTGGTGGGTTAATCAATAGAGCTTTCACTTCTTGAAACATCCCGCTTTATAAACATTTAACCTGAGGAAGCCTTACCTTTTGTTACCTCCTCCTCTGATTCACCCTCACCTCCTTCTTCATGTTCAGCTGATGGTATTTCCTCCACCTCTGTCTCCGCTTCCTCCACCTGCTCTGTGAGAGTCTCCACTTTTGCTCCTTGTGTAACGGCCTCCTCTGCAGCATCGTTTGTGGACTCCTCTTCTACAGCTGCCGATAAAGGATTCTCCACTGTGAAGGCAGAAGTGACTTCTGGGAGGATGTTGGGGATGAAAGGCACAAACGTGTGTGTTTCTGGTTTGACAGTAGAAGCTTCGAATGCGGTTTCAATCACTCCCAAGGTGGGGAAGAAACTTTGGGTGAGAGCGTTGTCCTCTGTTGGTGCCTCTGTGGTGTCATCCTCGGATATTACAGTCTCAACAGGATTCAAGTTGAGCTCAGCAACTGGATAAACTGTGGTTACTGAGAAGGAAGTGTTAAAATACTTCAATGTTGAACACAAACTTAATATCTAATTCAGGTAAATGTGTGATATTTTGCTTACCAGCCTCAAAGCTTAGTGTCTGTATGTCCAGTGGTAGTGATGTCTCCTGCTTTAACGCTTTTACAATGATGTGCTTTAGTTTAGGAGCATTTACGTCTTCCCCTGTGTTTGTGACATAACCCTCAGGTTCCTCATTCAGCTCTGTTTCTCCATTAAAGACCACAGCATACCGTACAGACACATCCTCCAGTCTGAGCAACAAGATAAATCATGTCAGAAAGCCTCACAACACACAGACTCCAGTGGTAATAGTGGTAATCCGAGAAGCTTCTTCAGTTCTGAAACTGAACTGAAGAAGCTTCTTGGATGAGAGGTGAAACGTCTTCGAGCAACTTAAAGAAGTCCAGACGCTTTTCTTTGCAAGCTCCTTTGACAGTGGTAATAGTTGTTCACTCAGGCATAAGCCAAAAGATAAGATGAAACAGAGAAGGGATAGCTTCTCTCGAGACATAAGCAATGAAATGTTTCAATAAAATCTATTTTAAGGGAAAACTAAAGAAGGATGTGTTTTTACCGTAATCAATGTTTCCATTTCTATGTTCTTTTTTTTCTTTTCTTTTTTTACGATAAACCTAATTAATCCTCTTTTAACTCACCGAAATCCCAGAACACGTATCTCTTTGAATCCTGGAACTTTTTCAAACACATGAAGCATCTGCAGAAAAAATGAAAAGAGCATTAAAATAATTAAAACAAATGTGAAAGAAATCCTAGAATTTTCTGTTGTTACTGTTAAAAAAAAAATTAGAGCAATTTTTAACTTGGAGTTTTTGAATCCAGCTTGGACATTATGGAGTGCATAACTATTGCAATAATGAGGCATATATGGAAGTTTTCTGTGCTTAGAATCACTCTCCTGTTGCATGACCCAGTTTTAGCCTAGCTTTAGCTTTTGGAGAGATAAGCTCACGTTTAACATTAGAATATGCTGTGTTTGTTTCTCATCGAACGTGATGCTGCAGATTGTGATAAATATATCTCCACATATCTCATGGAGATGAAGCTTTTGGTGTTTTTTTGCTTTGTTTTTTGCAATTTCCATGAGCAAAAAAATATTGTACAGTGCTAACACACACCTGAATGTTTCAGATGTGCAATCTGTTAGCTGCTACTTACACTCGTAATTCCTGTAGAAGCCGTAAGAGTGTCTTTAGTTTTTCACAGACCTGCCCAAATAAAACGTTATTTTTTCGCTGACTGTTACACCTATTTCTTTAACGAAATTCTGCGTTAGTGGCTGTTTGAACTGTGGTGAGAATCTATCCCGGCCTTCTTAGTCAGAGATAATTAGAACTTACTATTCCAGGCTCACGCTCATTTAGAAGTCTTAAGTCCTGCAGTTACCCTTAAAGCTGTTAAATCAATCAGGGTGTGTGTTAGACCTAACGCTGCAATGTAATACAAGCTGGCAATCACGAATACCTTGTTACATAACACCGCCATTAAGAAGGGCTTTTGTTTTTAATGACAGAATAAGACGATCACAGGAGTAAGATACAGAGGGGGACTTGATGCTTAAACTCACCCTTTGTTTGAGGTCTCGGGCGATGTCATTGTACTGTGCAGTCTCGGGGTTACTGAGCAGTTCGCTGTATGTCGGATCCACGATGGTGATCCTGAACTCAACAATATACTCTTCATAGTTTTCTTTCATCATGCTGGGGTTTATCTCTTTTACCTAGCAAACCAAAATCCACATGGCATTTTTTTACTACTAATTAAAAATCTGAAACTTGACAATGAGTTAATGTTCTAACTGTTATAGTTGACCTACCACATCAGCCTCAGTTGGAAGGAGAATCACAGGCGGAGTCCAGGTGCCTGACACAATAAAGCAACATATAAGTTAAATCATGATATCTTTATGAATGTTTTATGACGCCCAAAACGACACAACTACTTGCCAACCAGTCGGGAAATGCATATTTTCCCTAGCGACTGTTGGTTGCCAATGGATTGCCAACCAATCTCTCGGCGTGTGGTTGTGGCTTAAGTCAAGTCTGTTTTGCTTCAACCTTAATGGTGTTTATCTGTCAAACTCACATTCACTTCCTGGCTCTGCAGTCCCAGATTCAATTCTGAAAATGGAAGAAAAATTATATTTAAAAAACTTCAGGGATCTTCACCTTCACCATTTTTTTAAAAAAAATCTGCAACATTCTTCTGTTTGTAATTGAGTGTAAAAATATTTGCTGTTGCAAAAACAACATATATTAAAAAACTGTCAGTCCTTTGGCAATTACTAGGCACTTTACACAGTTACAGAAAAGTAAAGAAAAGAAAAGAAAAGCCTCTCCTTTCTGGAGTGTAGCTGATTCTTAAAAAAATGACTCCACGCACAGAAAACACTTTCACATTTCAGAGGGAAGTTTACCTACCCTTCATTTTCCTCAGCTACTCTCTGGAAATTAAAAACAAACACACACACGAAATGATATCAGCTATTACATTACTATTACACCAAGCAAGCACAGAGTACAAATGTACTGTTATGGAAAGTGGACTTCCACACTCACTCTGGCGACCATGTCCAGGTGCTCCTGAGAGCTGCTGAAATTGTGAGCCAAGTCGTCCATGCAGAGGTTTTCATGCTGGCAGGTGTAAACCCAGGCCCTGTACTCTTCTGAGTTTGGCACTCTGTCCAAGAAGATCCGAAAAGCTTCCCAAATTGCTTCCTGACAAACTGAAGATAAATCACAATTTTTTAAAGTACTACCAAAAAAGACACCATCTAATCTGATTTAAATCAAAAGGACAGAAAAAATAAATAGACAGGAGGTGAATTCCTGCTAGAAAACAATTACATAACTCAGGCTAAAGAGGGTTGTTGTTATTAGTCCTGCCATCGGTTAGTATACAGAGCTAGTCATGATTTACAGGTTACAGTTGGCTTATTATGACCTTTGGGGAGGAATTTCAATGGAGCTTTACATATGAGCACACATACAACAGTACCTTATAGATGTATTCAATCACAAAACAGATTTAATGTGAAATAACAGAGACAGCAACAAACAGTATTATAGCTGTTGTTTCATAAATGTCAAAGTGTATATTCAAAAGTCATTCTGTGCCTGTGACATTTCTGCGAAAATTAAAATTATAAACAGAAAGCTGTCCCGAAGCGACATTATTTTTTATCCGCATCTGCGGCTGAAACAAGCACCATATTGTTCAATAACTTGATGCCCATGGGAAATTTGTTCTCTTATAAAATCATTTCTGTAATGATTTGAGCATCTCCCATACAACAAATTAATCTGCCTCATTTTAAAATCATACGCCACTGCAGCTGTTTTGGGACACTTAAATAACTGATTGCAATGACAAAGGTGGCAATTTTAGCTTATTAAATCACTGATAACCCATCTTTCTTAGACGAGGGATTTTTGCAGTGTAGCTAGACTCTAAAGATTTTTTTTAAAATATTAAAATCATACCATGGATGAGGGAGTATTCAGTGAGATTCATTAAGATTTAGAGACATAGCGCCATTAAATCTATTGTGGCAATGTGGTCTGCGACCAAAGCAATGACGGAACTTAGAACAAACTCTTTTGCAAATAAAAAAAACAATTTGATGTGATTGAAGTGCAGACTTTCAGCTTTAAAATAAGGGGAGAGGCTCCAAGGTCAATTGGCCTGATCCGGCCTGTCTTCTTGTTGTTCTATAACAAATACACACTGAAAAATCATTAGTTTATTTCAAGTATTGAACTTGTATTTGTTAGATGTTCACTGGAACTCTAAATATGAAGTCCAAAGAGTGTTGATGCAAGTGAAGGGGCCCTCATTACAACGAGAAAACAAAATAAACTCTTCAGAGAGATTGCAAAAACTGTACCAGTGGTTCAATCAACAATCTGTTACATTGTTGTTTTTCTTTTTTTGTCTTCCCCCTGTCTCACCATCTCTTCTCCCATCTATTTTTCTTTCTCTTCCTCTCTTTCTTTCATTCTTTCTCCCTGTCCTATCCCCCAGTCATGTCTGTCCCGTCTGTAACAACCGAAAATCAAATCAAATAAATACATAATTATAGTAAAGGTCAAACAAATGGACCAATATGGCAAGGCCATGATGATCCACTTGGTAAAGTCAATCTGCTTGGCATCTTTCTTGGCCTTCAGACAACAATTCTGATGGCTAAAAAAATCTGCTATATTCTTAAAAAGACTGAATTCGCTGGCCTGCTCTGGACACAGAAGATAGCTAAAGTAGATGATCCCCAAAGTCTTCTCTTGGTTAAGAAAAACTATTTCACAACATCTAACTAAGTCAAGAAACTCTCAACAAGACTGTCAAAATCAACAGTCAAGAGACTCCTTCATGAATACAGAGGATTTATAACAACATACAAACCACTGGTTACAGTTAAGAACAGGAAAGCCAGATTAGCCTTTCATAGTCCTGGAAAAAAAACTCTTTAGACAGACTAAATATAAATATACTTCATCGACTATCCATCAGAGATGGTGGCACAGGCATCTACAGCTTCCAGTGGAACCAGGTCACTAACATTTATTGATGATGTGAATCCTTGTAGAAGTATCAGGTGAATGTGTGGGACTATGTTTAAAAATTGAGGTAATTTGCTTTTGTTAAAACTCCTGAATTACATGTTAGTCACATATCGATTGCTCTAAAATCCACTGGTTTAAAATCCTATGGACCTAGCTGACTAAACCTTGTCTTTACAAAATGTTTTGATTGGATAAAACATCCAATTTGGTAGCTGTTCATTCAACTGCTAGGACATCTCTGTTTGCCCCTTATTCTAATAGACTAAATATTTCAGGACAGGCTTGTTATACTAATACACTCTGCTGTGATTAGGCACAAAGTAAATGTTTAAAGACTCCATGTACAGTATAAGCTTACACTAAAGTCTAACACTGCTCATTTCATCTCACCTCTGAGTTTGTAATAGGCCTGGTGGCTGCCGATGACTGCTTTCACACTCTCCTGGGGACACACTTTGACACCCGTAGTGAAGATCGTTGACCTCTTTCCCCGATGTCCACCCTGCTCTGCTCTGACATTGGTTGCATGTGGGATTGGCCTGGAAGCTTCCAGAAAGTGTCGGTACTTTACATCCCTGAGTCCAGAAAAGCTGTGGTCGTGAAGGTCTGCAAGAGTCACAAAGAAGAAGTTATTAAGTCAGGCAGAATGTTTTTACTCACAACATGAATAATCAAACACTTCATGATAAGTGGATGTAATTCTGTTGACTGTCAGGTTGGTGTGAGATTTCTCCCGCAGCAGTACAAGTGTTTGTGTGGATGGCTGGGATAATTAACAACTGATGGGTGACAAAACAAAGGTAAAATTGCACTCCATGTACTAAATGCTCCAAAGTGAGTCACATATTGTGCATAAATTGGGCTGAATGGTTTGCATTAAACAGCAACGTGTTTCTTTGTTATTTGCATTTTTAACAGGTTCATTATTTCTTGCTGATGGGAATCCAACTAATCTGGCATAAGCGTATTATTGTTTTTTGAATTAGCCATCAATTTCCTGTTTAATATCACAATGAATTACAGACCTTGCTAAACAGATTTGTCAGTCTTCACTAGTGTTACAGGTTAAATTTAAATTTTCTGCTTCTAAAAAGTGAAGTCAAAGCACAAATGCCTTCAAAAGACTTCTGGTTCCATAGAAGTCATGACCTCAGTGCTCAGGTCATATTGAATTGAACATTAGGCTCATCTTGTAAATTATGATCATTTATCAATTATCAGTTTTATTCAATTATCATCATCATGTGATCAAGAGTCAGATAAGTGGATTATTCAGGATATGTTTAGTGACTAACAGCTTGTCCATCACATGTCAGTAGCCAATGAGTATGCAGCTTCACAGTCGCAGCAGCAATGGCAAAAACGCTGAGGCTTCATGATGTGACTTCATGGGATTTTTTTTATACCGTCTATGTTGATAATGCTCCAGCTTTATATCATCTCACCCAAATATGGTCTCATCCAGGTTTAAAAAATTAAAAATAAGACCGAGACAGCCAAAATATATTTCACATGAAGAATTCCACATTTTAAAAGGTGGTTCACAAAAAAATCCATCCAGATTTAAGGAAACGCAATCCTAAAATGCTGTCATGCCCTTTCAAATAACCCTTATTAATCTTGTCATATCAGAAAATGGGCAGCCAGCACTTACTATCACCAGAGAGAATTTAATTTGACAGGTATTTTATCCAGCAAGGTGCCATCTGTTTAGTTGTGCTACGGTATGTTAACTGCTGCTTGCTTTACCGCTGCTTTTAAAGAGCATTTGTAGTGAAAAGGAAATCACACATAGAGTACATGTATTTTAGGACTGTCTAATCCAACGACAGCCTCTGTGTGTGATTTAATTATTTTTTAAAGGCGCAGACACTGATTCAAGCTTGTAAGTTTACTTCAATATGAAGACATCCAGAGACTAAATCTTAGAGGTGCTTGTTTGTGACTGGAAAAATGCAGAGACATATGGAGAAAGACTTTCTAAGTTGAATTGACCTTGTGCAGCTTAACCCACGTTACGTCACTGAGACTGGTGAGTGGCTAAAAGAGTAAGCGATGAGATCGTGCTGGGCCAAGTATGAATGAGCAGAAATGCGTGCGTGTGGATTACTGTCGAATAAGGGTATGCATCTATAGCAAACCTTAAAGAGATTGAATTTAGCTACAGTGGTTAGAAAAGAACAATTCTGCAAATGAAGGCATTGAAGAAATGACACAGATTCCCCTGTTTCCATGAATTATACCGCTGAGATGCTGCACAGAGGATGAGAGCTGCTCTAATTTTCTGATCAGTTTAATTAAATAATCTTTACGAGCTTCAGTGACACTGGTGAATTACAGGAAGGTAATTGTGCGCCATTACAAAAGCTAGTGTGCCAGTCAGTCTCTCCAACACAGTTACCCCATTGAATAAAGCTATTTTAGAAGAAAGCAATCATTGTCGTGCCAGGTGGCAAACCTTTGAGGACTTCTTAAGAGAATAAGCTGGGATTTATGAGCCCCAAAACAGAGTCTGGAGGTCATTGAGCCCAAACAGAAAACTGTGCCTTTTCAGGATTAGGATAGAGAATGAAGAATACGGACAAATAGAAATAGGGAGTGTGTAATTACTGTTGCAATTGTATTCGACTCAGAGCTTTTAGCTGAAGCTGGTATATTTCTGGGGAGATACAGAGAGTGGGCTATCTCAGTACTTAAATTTTGCATATCTATGAAAGCACACGGAGCTGTTTTGCATGTTGCACCAGTGCATTGTGAATCACAAACATTGTCATACGTGACAGTTTCAAGAAGTGAGTTTAAACATTTGCAGTGAGTGGACAGTGTACTTGAATTACTGTTATTGTGCAATATTATAAATGATTTTTATTGCAAAGCTGTTACATTGATAGAATATGTGTTGCAATCAAGCAGCTGGCAATGCTTGTGTACACTCTATCTTTGTCCACCGTGTTAATTTATGTTAACTTCATTTAATTAATACCTTGGACTGTACATAAAAGATGGATGCAGTGTCACTATCTGCATCTTAGTTCTGCTACCTTATAAAAATACGTTTCTACTGTCTCATCAATTCCTCACTTATCATGTCTTCTTTGAAATAACTCAGACAGTGACAGTCCAATGCTTCAGTTGAAGGTGGAAATCCAGGTGACATCACTGTGGCTGTGTCCATCTTTTATAACATAGTCCCAGACTGAGTCCTAGTTTCAGTCTCATAATCTTTTTGGAAGTCATACAGTATGTTGGTGGCGATTGTTTCCATAGGGTCTCCTATTTAGGTTTTGCACACATGTGACCGCTAATCAGGTGGCATTAACTTGACCGCCGTTTGAGACACGTGACAATCACTGTAGGATCGAGTGACCTAGGGACCAGTCCACAACCATCAGTCATGAGGGGAAAATGATTAATCACTGACTGGTTGCTGGACGGTCACTGTTCCAGTCACACAGATGTAGAGACCAATCGGTGACTGCCTGGCAACAATCTGTCACTAGGGAAAAATTCCCAAAACCAGCTGATATAAACCTCCTTGTTACTGGTCACTAGCTTATTGCTGCGGTCGCAGTTTGAGTGTAAGCGACAGACATTGCAAACACTGTCTGGGTGGTCTTTGGGCTGCAGTAAGAAGTGCAACACAAACCAGAAAAGGTGATGCTTTGGTTTCTTGTATATTGCCACAAATGACTGTATCTTCGTCTGCAAATTCTTGCTAACAACTAGCCTTCAAAGTAAAAGTTGTGGCTTAGTGCTATAGCCCAGCGGTCCCCAACCTTTTTTGCGCCATGGACCGGTTTATGCCCGACAATATTTTCACGGACCGGCATTTAAGGTGTCAAAATAAAACTAGTACCGGTACCGAAAAAAAGAAGATTTATTCATAACACACGTGAAAAGACCCAGGAAAACCGAGTAAACGATAAAAACGATAACAAAATAATGCTGAAAACCGATAAAAACCCTGAAAACCATACATTTCACACCTGAGCCTCAACTCTCGCGGCCCAGTACCAAACGACTCACGGACAGGTACCGGTCCGAGGCCCGGGGGTTGGGGACCGCTGCTATAGCCAACATGTTTCAAAGGGTGCCATTTTTACTTTGAAGGCTAGTTGTTACAGAGCATGAAAGAGCAACTACACAAAACCGTACCAGTCTTCTAGCAACTAAAGCAACCACTATGAGTGTTTTGATGCTGCACCTTCTTTGGAACCCATTTCTCCTGGTGAGTGTCAGAAACCTCCAAGAACACATTTCCACAGTAAGAAGTGGTTGTATCATGTGCAATATGCTAAACAGCGCTTGAGCACTGTGCACATGACATCCCATGAGAAACCTCATTATGCTTGATGTTATTTCTATGTAAAAACTTGGAAGTTATAAAGAAGCCTTATTTAGACAGATGTTCATTACTTTGCATTTGTCAATATGTTGCATGTGTAACTGCACTACATAAATAAAACCCTTTGAAATGAGCAGTACTCTTTAATCCAAATGTAGCATAAGACCAAGAAAATGCAATGAATGCTTAGGATTGTAACCTGTAGCTTTATGAGGAACGTAGCCTCCAGTTTAGAGACTGTCAGGCAGACTGATTGAACAAAATAGTTTCCAAACATTTCAGCAAGTTAAGCTGCCAAATCATTTTTTTCCTAAGATTCATAGCATAACATTTGAATTGGTTTTGCTTGAAGCCTCATTTGCACATGCACAGACACGAGGGCCTAGGCAAAAGGAGGGAGTGTTGGCACGGGCCTTAATGCCCAGTGCATCCGCAAAAAGGCCCCACAGCAGAATTACAAGCCAGAAAAGATTAGTGTCCTGCGACACTGGGAACAGAATGGCTTTTGTTTCCTTCAGGATAATGAGCTCACCCGGGCACATCACACTGAACAAGACAACCAGTGCCGATGAAAATGTTATCCCTGTTGAAATTTCGCTATCTTTCTCAGTGAACACCTATTAGATGTCACGACCAGTTTAATTCACACTGAATATTCATGACCTTAAGAGTGGTTCGCTATCTGCTTGACATTTGCTTGACATCTAAAAATCAAAGATCTTTCCGAGGGTGAACTGGCATTTTGTAGCCTGCCGGGAGAGTAATTTAGGTAACAGAGTCTCATGCACATAAAACAGAAATACCCTGTTGTTCCTCTAAATTTCACCACTAAATTTGCTAAAAAACAAAAACAAACTTGCAGGTAGATCTTTGCATTAAAGGATAATTTGTCACTGGCCAAACTTAAAGGAATGCGAACAGTCACTTTTATTTTCTAAATTTTAGTAAGCTATCAATCAGATGCATCTTAAAGAAAGTTTCTTCATTCTACAAGATGATTCTTACCTTTGATTTGACTTGCTTGGAGGGTAAATAGACACAAAGTTAAGAATAGTCCCGACTTCAAAAGCATGATGGGCTAAAGTGTAAAGTTATCATTTGTAAAGTGACTGTGGCAAAAAGCAATAAAATCCAGAATCTCCTTATTTCGAGTTCTTTAGCAGAATGTATAAAAGTCTCCTCATCAGTGCATAGGAGTTCTTGGCAGGCACCAAAACTCAGCTTCTGCAATCGTTAGTTCCTGGATGCTGTGGGATCCCAGTACACTGCAGAGGTGATTGCATGAATGGACGAGCAGTGGGAGCAAGGGAGGAAGGAGAGGCAAAGGAAGAGAATCTGGGAATAGATGATATTTTGGCTCAGGAGTTTCCTTCCATGCTGTCAGTGTAACAACAGTTACAAGGTTAAAAAAGCAGGCTCTGCTTTGAGCGTAATCTCTTTACCTTCTTCTTGCTGCTTGTAATCCTCGAGGGGGCCACGTGGCTCCCTGGCCTCATCCTGTTAGTCACCTTCTGGACCCTCGTCTGTCAGCTGAACAAAAGTGGGGATCTGCCAACCAGCTGAGACCAGATAACTACTGCCCGCAATTGCTAGGGCTTGATCACTCACGACCAGCCTCTTTGTGTTTTTGTCTGCCTCTATGTGCAACTGTAAAGCTGCCCAACTCTTCTTCGTCCTATAGATGTCAAGAGAGGTCAGCAGTTTGTTTCTGTCCTACACACCAAGCTACCAGACAAACAATGTGCTTTGTTGTTTTTTTCGCTGCACAGGCATGTTGAGCCTCTAAGACTCTTTCCTCTAGGTCCTGAAGAAGAACATTACTGACCTTCCTTCCCATTACCAGTTCGGTAATTTACTTGAGAGCACTTTCCTATGGTGTGCTTTTGTTCTTTGGTTGCTATCTGTGACTAGTTCTTCTTGCGTCCAATCCCATGATGCTGCGACACTAACAGCTATGAAATAAGCAGCATCCTTGACATGTGATGACTGCACTGAAGTGAGTAGGCTTTCCTGGTTTGGTGTGCCAGGGTGGAAAGGCTCTGTGTTGTTAGTCTCCACCCCCACCCACATATTTTAGTGAATAGGATTAACTGCTGTTGTTGGCTGTTAGAAATTTTTTTCTTTCCTTCTTTCTTTTGCAATAAATAAGCCTGTTCATTATATTCATAATCCATCCAGGCACTTTTTTATACATACTAATCTGAACAATGACTTTTTCTGAACCTTTCAAAACAAAAGTAATCATTTATTTTTGCTTGTTCTAGGCAAAAATAGAACCTAGACCCTTGTGTCTAAAAACAATTTCACATCCATCAGATGTGATAGAGATGTTTCCAAAAACCTGTCGAACAAGAATCCAGTTTGTAGCCCGACTTCTTCCCCATCATTTTTTCCCAGCTACTGTCACTACACATGGCTATCTGTGAAATGATTGCGGTCCAACCAACCACCAACAAGAGCTTGGTGAGAGAGCAGTCACGGGCTTTGCAGAGCTACTAACAGGCAGGGCATCAATGTGCATGCAATAGAAGGTAGAAGATCAAATGTCTTGATCTTCTTTTTCTGTAAGACTATTTCAAAAAGGTAAATAAAAGAGAAATTGTGTTGTTAAATCTGACTGTTCCAGGATGTCTCTCCAGTTTGTGACGCTGACCTGAATCCTTCATGATAACACAAAAGGTAAAGTCAGAGATTCAAGGTTCAAGGTGACGATTAAGAAGAATTGTTTTTAACATCTGAGATGAGATTAGAATAAACTGAAAATAAAGCAAAACACTGTCAAACTGAAGCATTGTTTATGCATAAAAGCAGCTAATCTTGGAGCTGAGACTTGCACATTAATAATGTATTTCAGCTCTGTTTTCATGAGTTACTTTGATATTGTTCCCAAGATAAACAAAGCTTTGTCCATCTCAACTAAGATTTGATTCAGACAGGCTTGACCTTCTCCCACTGGCTGATGACTTGAATCATTGTCCAATTAGAGAGGTCAGTTTAAATTATGCAGCAGAGGGAAAGTGGTACTTGCCATCTGTCAGAAGGGGTTATTTCATTAGGGACAGAGCCTGGGTATTGCTGACTGCCACAGTCTGGCACAGCATAAAAGACACCTGCCGTTAAATTCATCATTTGTCCAGAGGGAGACTGAAAGAAGATTTCAGGCTGAGAATTTGACTTCATCCTTGGTCAGTATTTGTTAATGGGTACTAGACAACTGCACTGATGTGGGAGGAGAGATACCCAGACTGCCTAGCAGCCGGAGTACCGAGCTTGAAAGTGTGCTTAGGCTATGGGTGCACACTGAAAAACTCACAGTGTTGGAGATACAAAAGGATTTGTCTATACTTTAAAACACTGGCTAAGATATAGAGTTTGTTCTCTGTCGAGAGACAAAATGCCAGAAAATCTGCAATGGAGGGGCTATTTGCATGTGTTTGTAGCTGTTCCATGATTATTGTAAATGGCAGAAGTGCTCCTTACACCTTAAATCAACTATGTGTCTTAGACTCTGTGCACATGCTTTGCTACACTGGCACTACATCGACACTACTTTTGCTTTTGCTGTTGATATCCTCCACACACTGATTGGATAAACAGCCAAAGAGGTATTTCACAAATAAATCTTGATGATAAATTAGCCATTACAACATAAAATTAGACATAGATACTGCTGATTTGCTGGGATTTTCTTGCACAATCATCTCCAGGGTTTACTAGGGTTTATCCTTTTTCTAGGCCTGAGTACCTTCTTGATCTCAGAGGTGAAGACAATGGACAAACTGTTTCAAGATCATAAGAAGACAAGAGCAACTCAAATTATCCAAAAATGAATGCAGAAGAGTATCTCTAAATGGATAACACATCAAACATTGAAGCAGATGGGCTATAGCTGTCAGGGTGCTGGGTCAGTGACCTAGCATTTTGAGTTTATTTTGTATTTCTGATTTCTTTTGATGTATTGGGGACATTTTTAGTTCTAGTGCTTACTGTTAGTATAGTTTAGCTAGGTTTCAGTCTAATTAATGCTATCATCCATGCTTCCTTGTTTATGTGTCTTTTTCTGTTTCCTGTGTAAGTCTGTCTTGTCCTCTGTGTATGCCCGTGCCTCGTCCCCCTTACCTGTCCCTGTGTTCCCCTCCTTGTGTTCCATTCTAGCTCCCTAATCTGTCATGTGTTCCATGTCCTATTGTCAAGCGTGTGTTTTCACAGTCTACGTCTCAGTATGATTCCTGTTTTATTTTGACAGTCTTGTGTTCCGTGTTTAGTGTGTTTAGTTTTGCTTCCCCTCTGGTATCGTGTCAGCTGTGTTTTCACTTCCATTATTAGCCATTGTTGAGCTTTCTGTTTACCTCCTCACGTCTCCATGGTTCATGGCGTCAGGATTTTCAGGTTTCATGTTTTGGTTTTTCCCAGTTTTCGTTTTGTTAGTTCTTGTTCACTTTATGTTATCATTTATTTAAATATGTTTCATTGGCTATAATAAAGGCTATTTTTTTCGTTAGATTCAGTCAACCCTGTTGGAATTTGACATAATCAACATGAAACCAAGGATCTGTTCTGCTTGTAACAACAGTTCAGACTGGTGATGGTAGTGATTTCTTGAACATAATAGCAAATTACTGAAGTCAGATGACCTCCATGGTCAACAGATCCCAATAATATTCCCAAGATTTACATCATGGATGTGCAGCTGACAAATCTGTTGCAACTCCATGATGCTCCATGTATTACATAAAATCTTGGATGGCAGGGGAAGGCTATGAAAGTAAAGACACTTTACTGTTTTTAAATCTCTAAACTAAATAAAAAGTACCTTCGGCTGCTCTCCTGACACAAGATGTTAACCTCAACAGTATGGAGCTACAAATATCTAACCTATTCTGTACTGTAATTAATTTGTGTCCTTTTTCATTTTTGAAAATGAAAATTTCCCCCTCAGTAAAGTACAATTCCCTAATGCAGTACTTTTATACATTTAGGTCTTGCATTCACTGCCAGTAATGACCCTAAACAGACATAAAACGAAAAAACATCTAAGAGATTTTTATCCGATTTAACTGTTTGCAGTTACGATTCTCTGCACAAGAGTAACCAAAAGATTACAATACATCATCTAAAAACTTGTGTGATCTGCTTCAACTGAGGTTCCAGCTTTTAACCTTCCCTTGGAGAGCAGAGAAGATGAGTGCCCCGGGGCTGGCAGTCTAATATTAGAGTCATGTTTGTCGTAACATTCCTCTTTGAGAAAATCCACTCTGGGCTGATTAGCAGTGTGATCCACTCTAGTAGACCGGCAGCGGTGAACGTGCCATCGTAGCTAGTGCCATCATCAGCTCTGTGAATCGCTACTGGAGTTCATAAGCGAGGACGTTCTTTAATAATCTTTTATGAAGATAGGTTTGTAAGTGTAGTTTCTACTGAACTTGTGAATTTCTTTCGAGGCTGTTAACACATGTAGACACATATTAAGAACTGTGAATGGTAAAGGTCAGGTTGTGTTCATGGATAACCACCACAGTATTCAGTAGCAGCACAGGTTGTTAGATATTTGAGACACTTTTTACTATATTGCATTTTACAGTAGAATTATGGGAATTAAAGTAATGTTTGTCTACAAAGTTGTACTCTGCTCTCTAAGGTCGAGATTAAGCAGAGGAAACTTTAATGGACACTTTAATATGAAAGTGTTTTTTGACACATTAATCGTGTACTTAATTCCTCATGTGGAGGCAACCCTGCCTTCTCTGAGAATCGTGGGGGCTTTGCCAGCCTTGAGGGAACTGATTAATTACACAAACTAAATTATACACTAATTAGTTAAATAAGTAAGACAAATTAATACTCAGACAACTGATCTAGCAGTCAAATTTACTATATAGTGCATGTTTTATTTATTTAATTATAGATAGATAGATAGATAGATAGATAGATAGATAGATAGATAGATAGATAGATAGATAGATAGATAGATAGATAGATAGATAGATAGATAGATA
>NW_024582447.1:206490-230093 GCF_018398535.1 Haplochromis burtoni
AGAAGTATTATTTGAAGATTGGACAAACATGCTGAAAGAAGATACTAAAATGATTAGGAACCTGCAGCAATGCATTTAAGCATTTCTTTCTACAGTATACAGGTATACAGACAGTTTGCAAGATACCCCTTTGCATGCATGCACGTATGCAATATATGCAATTGCAAGATAACAGAATATGAGGCGAGAGGTTGTAAACATGTGGCTGGGACATGGAAAGTCCCAGCCACATGTTAACCCTGTAAAGCCTAAATTATTAATGAAATAATTACTAAAACATTAACATTTCTAGCAACCTTCTGACCTCCTGACAAAATACAGATAAAACCAGAGATTAATTTGCATACAGGATTTTTAATTTGTATAATATTTACTACATTTTTTTTTTAAATAAATGTATTGTGCAATTTATTTGGGTTTTTGAAGAGAAAGGTATCACAATGATGATGTAGAAGTCTCAAAGACTCAAAAAACCCTCATGTATCAAATATGGCACACTTACTGTTACAGGGTTAAAGCTGCAAGGTTGCCAGGACTACCAAATGTGCTTCTGTTCTGACGGCCTCATGGGCTCAAAGGAATTTACTTATTCAGTCTGATCATGTTAGCAACAGTTCCTAGGAGGGCCAAAATGCATTGCACCATTAGGCAGTCAAAACTCCAAATACTTAATCCAGACAGACACAGGTCACACACAGAGAGGCAAAAAGGGAAAGGAAAAGAAATCCAGCACGATTCAGGTAAAAAAAAAAAAGAAAAAAAAAGAATTGCACAAGAAAAAAATAATACACAGTGAATAACTGGAAAAACAAAGAATACATGAGGAGAATACTGGAGAGTGATCCTGGGAAACCTTCCTCCTGCTTTATTTAAGATTTAAGATAGTAGCAGTATAGTAAAATTCCCTCCATCCATCACTTATGCCAGCTGCTCTGAAATAAGAAGGAATTCATGATCCTAAATGATATTTATGGTTCACATTTAAAACATCAAAACAGCTAATGCCATGAAATGGAAAACACACATTTAGTTTATGTTCTTCTTAGCATCATGACGTGCTGCGCTGTATGCTTACTGCTCAATAACACTAAAAAGAAAATCGAAATGGGGGCCATTCGATTCCTATACAACCGTTGCAAGAGCTTGGTTCGCATTGCCGGCAATAAGTCGGACTCGTTCCCGGTGGGTGATGGGCTCCGCCAGGGCTGCCCTTTGTCACTGATTCTGTTCATAATTTTTATGGACAAGAGGGCTTTCACTTCGGTGGCCTCAGAATCTCATCTCTGATTTTTGCAGATGATGTGGTTCTGTTGGCTTCATCGGGTGAGGGCCTCCAGCTCGCACTGGAACGGTTCGCAGCCGAGTGTGAAGCAGCGGGAATGAGGATCAGCACCTCCAAATCTGAGGCCATGGTTCTCAGCCGGAAAAGGGTGGAGTGCCCACTCCGGGTCGGGGATGAGTTCCTGCCCCAAGTGGAGGAGTTCAAGTATCTCGGGGTCTTGTTGCGAGTGATGGGAGAAGGGAGCCGGAGATCGACAGACGGATTGGGGCTGCAGCTGCAGTGATGCGGACGCTGCACCGGTCCGTCGTGGTGAAGAGGGAGCTGAGTGTAAAAGCGAAGCTCTCAATTTACCGGTCGATCTACGTCCCTACCCTCACCTATGGCCACGAGCTGTGGGTAGTGACCGAAAGAACGAGATCGCGGATACAAGCGGCAGAAATGAGCTTCCTCCGAAGGGTGGCTGGCCTCTCCCTTAGAGATAGGGTGAGAAGTTCGGCCATCCGGGAGGGGCTCAGAGTAGAGCAGCTGCTGCTCCACATCGAAAGGAGCCAGCTGAGGTGGTTCGGGCATCTGACAAGGATGCCCCTGGGCACCTCCTGGGTGAGGTGTTCCAGGGCATGTCCCACCGGGAGGAGGCCCCGGGGCAGACCCAGGACACGCTGGAGAGATTATATCTCTCGGCTGGCCTGGGAACGCCTTGGTTTCCCCCGGATAAGCTGGAGGAGGTGGCTGGGGAGAGGGAGGTCTGGGCTTTTGCTTAGGCTGCTGCCCCCGCGACCCGGCCTCGGATAAAGCGGAGAAGATGGATGGATGGATGGATGGATGGATGGATGGATGGATGGCTGGATGGACAAAATCGAAATGATGGAGAATAAAAAGTTTTGATGAGGAAAACTAATGAATGAATCAAATGAGTTTCATTGTACGAGCTGGGTCAGATGCAGTTTTTATTGAATAGATTTTACATTGGGTTGGGTTTGTCTCACCTAATGCTAATCCAATCACAATGCAACTCAAATCCAATCAATCAGAATATGATAATGATGCAGAAGGATAATTTATTCGAGAAGACAATGATTTCAAACACTGATTACTTCCATCACTGGAGACAATGACAAAATCAGCTCATACACCAGGGAGCACTCTCTCAAATTAGCAATCATTAAGTTATCTGTGATATGTGACAAAATGAACATCATCAATGACCCTTTCAATATCCCGTGTAATTGGAGCTTAAAAAGGCTTGTGGCTTCTTGGGGGAGTTTGTTGACAGGTGGAAGTCTAGAGATTAATTCTTCATGTCTTTTTTCTCATAAGAGGTGCCAGTTTAGATTCCCGTGAGGTTTTCCTCATGCTCTCTTAGTTGGAGAGAAGTGGAAAGCCTACACCCCCGTGTTCTGAGAAGCAGGATGGAACTGTGGCTCCTGGTATCGGGTCTACTGTGTTCCCAGTGAGCAGAAAATATTGAGAAGGGGAAAAAAGATTTACATGGAAGAGTTCAAAAGAACAATAAAGGCCAAAGAGAAAATAAAAAAGGAGGAGGTCAGGTCAAGTAACAGCCCATCAGGGTAAATCTCTGTCCCACAGCAGGATGACACGGGCAGCACGGAAACCATGACTAAATCAACCTCAGAATATAAACGTGCAATATAAAGCTGCATCAGCCACAGGCCAAAACATATATCTGTAGCGCTGTTATGACAGGATTGATTACAGCAGAGTTAAGCATGAAAAGTGACGAAAACATGAATCAAATACAGCGACCGATGCGACTGATGAATTTCACGGCCATCGAAGCAGACATGTGCAGAAGTACGCAGCAAACCCGAGACTGCCGCACAGGTGATGCACGCTCTTGTTCCCGTGCGCATCTGCTCATTTATGTATGTTTTCGCGTCTCCTCCGAGATTAAGTGGATCAGACATTTTTAATCTTGTCAGGGGAGCTTTACTAGAGAGCTCTTGCTTTGTCTGGAGATCCTCTGCATCTTTCTCAGTGCCTTTGAAATCTTAGTAGCGAAACACGATCTCTTTAACATAAGTAAGAATACACACTTAAAATAGGGCTGACCAAAATGTTAACTGCTAACTGAGCATGACCAGTTTATCATAGCATGTGAGGGGTTTTTATTTCAACGTGCTGTAACAAAAAAAGACCTTTTTAAAATAACCCTTTGATGACATTGATCTTTAGATCACAGCCATGTGTCTTTTTGGTTGTCAAAGCTGTGACTTTAGTGGTTAATCTATGTAACAACCTGAGATTTGAATAATAACCTGAATTATTCAGTAAGGAAGCGAAGAGGGAGTACTAGATATAACCTCAGGCTCTTCAAAGAAATACAGTATTACTTTCATTTGATTTGATTTTTCCGTTGGCCCACATCTTTCTCCTCTTTGAGACATTTCAAATTGATTATCTACTCACCCATCACAGTCATGAGTTGTGTTAAGGAGAAGCAGCGGGGTTCCAATCAGATTTTCTAATGGCAATGTTGCCACTTCCTGCCCCTCTGGACACAAACCACTTGAAATTAGGGTGAAATCTTTTTTCCCCCTCCACGGTGGAAGGCCATCGTCAAATCAGGAAGGACCTGCAGCTTCAAAATGTGTAGTTAAGATGAATTTGTGGACCTCGGGAATGAGATAAGGCTGACCTGAAAAAAGCAGCTACGAATGGAAACTCTGTAACTAAAACACACTGCACCCACATCCTACACTGGAGCATGATTTACAGCTATAACATTTCAAGGTGTAGTACTTTATGTTACACATGTTTCAAGTGGGTGTGGGTCAGTCTCCACAGTTTTGACTTCATTTAAACCTGATAGACAAAATTCATCAGTTAGCAGAAATAAAAAAAACTGGAGCCTACTAAAACTCTACAAAAAATGTAGCTCCTGAATAAAAACAAGATCATTCCTTCTATTTTATCTTTTTGCTTCGAATATCTCAAATTGGAGAACATGATTAATTTCTTGAGATAATATGATAACCACAACACTTTAGAAGTAATCGGTAAAATAATTGAGAAGTGATGCATTTCTAAGTCTACCACTCCTACGATGATTAAAAAGTACTTTTGACTGCCACCTTATACATAAGAAGTCACAACACTGGTATGCATGTGAGATTTGGCAGATTTTCTCACACAATCCTCAAGGGATTTGTGTCTTCCTCCTCGAAATGAGCTGTCTGGCTCACTTCAAGGAGGAAATGAATTAATGCTTATGATAGGACACACCATAGATCTGGTCATTTTACATCAGAGGCCTTGGGATGATGGAGTAGAACACCACGTTGACCCTTGCTGCTGTGAGCTTGGACATGCGGATGCTTTGGCTGAATACTCTTATTTGGTCTGAAGCTGGTGGAAAGCTGGGTCAGGCAGAAGCATCGGTTGTACATATAAGGTTGATTAATAAATGTGAACATGCCAGTGAGCAGAATGGAGTTTCAAGAAAGAAACACAGCTGGAAGTCATCCAGAGGTGCACAAGCAGATGATTCAGAGAAGAGATCTGCCAAGTTGAGATTAAGTGTGTTTTCTGCTTTTTATGGGCATAGCTGAGAAACCCGATTTGGCTCAATAAGTATATTTTAATCCTTAGGATGATCGCAAAAGATTGGTTTGAAAAGGTCAGCTTCTTTTTATCTCCTGAGTATTAAAAAGAAAAATAAAGTCCTAGTTCTTCTTATATACAAGGATGTGTGTCACAGCTACGCAACAGAACTGCTGTCCCGTTCTGCCCTGTCAGTGAGATGAAGAAAGAAACCAAAAGGTCAGTGTGGTCAGACGTTTGCATACACTCATCATGGGCATCGAGGCCATGGTATTTTTGAGATTTTAAGGATTTATTTGAACTGCCCACAACAGTGGAACGATTGTGCAGCATCCATAATGTTTCGTCTTTAGTGGATAGTTTGATGCTGAAGATCTGGTATTTGGTCCTTTGCTCACCCACTGAGCTAAAGTGGTGCAAATTCAAATTTATTTCAGATTTTGTCTAATACACACAGGGTCAAAATAATAGAGAGGCTAAAATATATGCATGTAATCACTTAAATATTTTATGGTGCTGAAGGTTCTATAATGTTGTTTAACCAACTCATATTAACTTTATGATTATGACTGACTATAACTGGTAGTTTACAGATTTTTTATTTTTTATTTTTTGGTAAATGATAAGTGGACATGTTTTTTTTACTTTTCTATCTGAGCACTCAAAGCGATTTACACAACTTGCTGTATTCACCCAAGGACTTTTTCTATGCTCTTTCTATGTAATTGCTTCCTATCTAGCATTAACACACATTCACGCTCCAATGGATACATCGGAGAACAATTTCAGGTTGGTATCTAGCCCAAGGATATTTTTGGCATGCAGACTGGAGGGATCGAACCTTGAACCTGGAGATATAAGCAGAAAAATTGTAGATTTTAAGTTGAGAAAATATCTTGGAGCCTTTCTAAACAACTGCAGATTCCAAGATCACCAGTTCAAAAAATTGTATGTAAGTTATTCAGATGTGTCACACTTAGCCGAGGTCTAGAAGAAGACCCAACCTGTGACCCTCAGATGAGAGGTAATTGTTTAGGATGTTCAAAATCAACCCAGGAACCACCAAGACTCAATCCTACCAGAAAATGGAAACTGCTGGAATGCCATAGTGGAGCCAATTTGAAATCGCCATGGACTGTATGTTTGGAGCTGTAAAGATGAGCTTTTCAGAGCTAAGAATGCTATAGCAACCGCATGCATGGTGTTAGTAGCATCATGCTCTGTGGCCGGTTTGCTGCCAGTGGATCAGGTACACTGCAGAAAGTGGATGGAATAATGGAGAAGCAGAACAGAAATAAAAATGAATTGAATTGAATTGAATTGAACTACCTCAAACTGGTTTTGTTAAAGAAAGCTGACATTGAACTTCCAAAACAGCCTTCCCAACACCCCAACCTCAACCTTATTGAAAATTTATGGATTATGATTCAAAGCCAGGCCTATGCCGGGAAAGTAACGAACGCAGCGTGGCGCAGCGTGTTTTGGGGTTTAAAAGCCACCGAGACCTGGTGTTTAGAAAAAAAGTGGAAGCAGAGCAACTACGGACGAAAGTTTTGGCCTGTCTCAGCAATGCAAAGCCCCCAGCATCCAACATCACCATGGAGGAGAGGAAGGCACTCACATCACTTAGTGATGACAACAACATTATCATCCTTCCGGCAGACAAGGGTAGGTGCACAGTATTGCTAAACCAGAAAGACTATCATGAGAAAATTTTGTCACTACTCAGTGATGAAAATACTTATGAGCCCCTGAAATGAGACCCAGGAAGTGGCTACAGGAAGAGGGTGATAGACTGTCTGAAGCAGTTAGAACAAGACGAGGCTATTGACCGGACCTCATACCACAGGCTGTACCCAGGGGAGTCTACACCAAGTCTGTATGGTTTACCAGAAATACATAAACAGGATGCACCTTTAAGACCGATTGTCTGCATGATCAACTCTGTCTCCTATAACATCTCCAAGTTTCTGGCTTTGATCCTCAACCCGCTGGTGGGCAGCTCTGAACACCACATCCAGAACACCCTGGATTTTGTTGAGAAGGTGAGAGATGTTACATCTCTCTTCACTTGCATCCCAGTCACAGAAGCGTTGGAGGTAGTCCGTAAGAGATACAGGATGACACTAACCTCAGCAACAGGACCACTCTCAGCATCAACCAAGTGTGTTTGCTTTTGGAACTGTGTCTTCATTCCACCTACTTCACACACAAGGGTCAGTTCTACAGGCAGAAACATGGGTGTGCCGTGGGCTCCCCAGTTTCACCCATGGATGGAAATCTCACAGTCTAAGAAGGCTAACCTGCCACTTTTCATATCCTCCCTGGTGAATTTGATGTGTCGGTCCACCGACTTAATGTGATCCGTGAACTGTGGTACGTCCTGAGATTTGATTTTCACCCAGGTGTCATCCACATATGCAAGTATGCACACAAATCAAATCTCAGGACGTACCACAGTTCACGGATCACATTAACTCGGTGGACCGACACATCAAATTCACCAGGGAGGATATGAAAAGTGGCAGGTTAGCCTTCTTAGACTGTGAGATTTCCATCAGTAATGGGGGACATCTAAAAGCTGACGTGTACCGTAAACCTACACATACGGATCAGAATCTAAGGTTTGACTCTCATCATCCACTGGAGCACAAACTGGGTGTCATCAGGACGCTACAACACAGAGCAAACACCATCCCCACAGACACAGCGGCCAGGGAAGCAGAAGAGCAGCACATCAAGAAGGCCCTGAGTAAATGTGGTTATCCCAGCTGGGCTTTTGTCAAAGCGGGAAAAACACCTAAAGAAAGCTCCAGCCGATCCAGGAGAGAAGGACAACCGCTGCCTGAGCGAAAACCTGCAGTGATCCCGTACGTGTCAGGAGTATCGGAGCAGTTGAGACACATTTTTTCTAAACACCGGGTCTCTGTGGCTTTTAAACCCCAAAACACGCTGCGCCAAAAACTGGTCCACCCCAAGGATTGGGTCCCCCGACACAAACAGAGTAACATAGTGTACGCTGTTAAGTGCCAGGCGGATTGCCAGGATTTATACATCGGGGAAACCAAACAACCTCTGGCGAAGCGAATAGCACAACACAGAAGAGCTACCTCGTCAGGCCAGGACTCTGCAGTCTATTTACACCTACAGGCCAGTGGACACTCTTTCAATGATGAGGATGTACACATCCTGGACAGGGAGGCCATTTACGTGAAAAGGGAAAGACCATCTCTGAATCGAGGAGGGGGCCTAAGGGTACATCTTTCACCATCTTACAATGCTGTGATTGCAGCCATTCCCCAACTCTCTGTGAATGGTACTCATGGCCATTGATCAGTGGGTTTTGGTCAGTGGTTGTTGATCAGTGGTCATGAGAATTTGCATAATTATGATTAAGGAACTGACATTGTGCAAATGTACTGTTTATAAGACTGGGGAAACCTGCAGTCAGCTGAGACTGAAGAAGTCACTTGGATGAGTGACGAAACGTTTCTCCCACAAAACGCTACGTCCAGATGAACAGAATCAACTTTTTGTCAATTTTAAATGAATTCTACCAATTTTGCTATGAAGAGTGATCAGATATCCAGCCAAAATAAGGCTAGTTCATGGCTACCAAAAGCATCTGGTCAAGGTGCAACTTGCTAAGGGACATTAAACCAAATATTAATTGGGGTGTATGTATATATTTGAACTGGTATACATTAAAGAAACTAGTTTCATACTTGTGCATTCAATTCTTGTTTTTTAAAATTAAAAATGTGTGCTGTTCAGTCATTCAACCCCAGAAAGAGAAAAGTTCAAATAAATCATTAAAAGCCCCAAATTACCATGACATTTACGCACATGATGAGTGTATGCAAACTAAAGATTAATATAGTTACTTTAAAATAAATGATCTTTAATTCAGTCTTTTAAATACCAAACCATAGTTTAACACAGGCAGGAGGCTTAACTTAAATGTTTTTGTAAAGAGGATGCTCTTATTCAAGTGTCACAACCTTGGGGGTGTTTGCAGACGAGCAGAAAAAGAGCTGAATTAGGTTATGTCAGGCAAATTTCATGCTAATAGCTCCGGTGACATTTTGCGTTATTATTGCTTATGAAAATGGAAAATTACAATTTTTGCTACTCAAGTTTCCATCTCAGTGCACCTTCTCATGCTTAATATCAAAAGGTTAATAGACAATATGTAAATGACTCCAGAAGAAAAGGGGAACCCCTCATTTATATTCTTCAAAGCTCTCAGTGAAACTGAAATCCATATGTGGGTGATGGGTGTATTCATCACAGTGTTGGAGAATATGTGACTTGTGTAGCCAAACAAGTATAAGACAAAAACTTACTTGCGTTGTTAATAGTCTTATACAAGCCTCTCCTTGCAAACGAATGCAAATAAAATGGGGATTTTGCACTATGTGATAAAAGAGAGATAAAAAATGACCTTTTTAAGTTGAACTGCCATCTTTGTTGTTGTGGCAGTCTCTGCTCTCTGCCTCTTAACGAGGACTGAATAGAGTGTGGTGAGCTTGACCTCTGAGCAGGGCCATTTCAAGTTCAGCACAAATATCAGCTGAGAACAAGACATCTAACTCCCGCTAGTTCTTTAGGTCTTACACGACAGTTTACTTTCCCCTCTTACTTTTAACTTTGTGTGCCCTGAAAGCCTCGGTAAACAAAGAACACAGGCTGGAGTAATGTCAGTGAACCAAGCCCATCCTGAAAGGAAAATATTCAGATTTACAAATCAAAACTAAGAATGATCAAAAGGCACTTAATACGTAAAGTTAAACTCCTTATAGCATCATAAATAGAACGTCAACAATTCAAGCAGTTGAGATCTACATCTGTGAATGAATAGAATTCATCATTACCCCCACCACAGCCACAAGAGATGCTGGGTGTAGCTACCTGCTACCTAAATTCCTGTCTTTTGTGCCTTATATACACTATATGGACAAAGGTATTGGGCCACACCTCTTAATCTTTGAATCGAGGTGTTTGCAGTCCTATTGCACCGGTGTACAGAACCAAGCACCCAGACATCCAGTCTGCCTTTACAAACATTAGTGAAAGAATGGGTCATTCTGCAGAGACACTGTTGCCACAGCTCTGTTTGTGAAATTTCTTCCCTCCTAGATATCAGCTGTATGGTGGTATTATTACCACAGCCAAAGAGGTTATGTTCTTGGTAGTGCTTGCGTGCTTACATATGTGTCCTTCTGTCTGTAAGCACGACAGCTCAGAACAGAAATTCTGATAAATCTTTTTAGGGATGTAGACTTGACGTCCACTGACGTCGCCAACGTCAACTTAACTATTTATTGGTGAAAAAACTGTGATTTTTACAAGTGTGATGTGTATTGCCAACATATAGAACGTACCATATAAATATTTTAAAGTATCATGTCACATTTGACCTCTTCTTTAAAGTCAATACTTTGCTATAAAGATAAAAGTGATAATAATAAAGAGCTGTTTAAAACTATGTTGTTTTTTTGTTTTTGCTATTGTTTGGGCTGAGAATACAGGCATATAGGGAATGGTATATGAGATTTCTAAATATCACATTACTTTTGACCTCTGATTTATTCTTCAAGGTCAGATAAGTTTTACATTTTTTAATCTTTAAAATGTCTCTAAATTCTACTGCCTTTGTCTGCATAAGCAAAATTTGGGAAACGACACTGTGGGTTCTAAATATCAAGTAATAGTTTGCATCCAAATGTGTCACATTTTACCTCTGATCTCACTTTTATATTTCACATCTGTGTTTCTTTCAAAGTGAGCTCAAAATGCTGTATTGTCTTAAAGAATTAGAAAGAGAAAGATGAGCTGCCTTAGTGGAAGTTTGTGTTCTCGATTCATGTTGTTCAAGTGGAAGTGTTTAGGAAAACCCAGCATTACGCAAAATGTTTAATACGCACACCGGTCCACTGTGTCCATTTCACGCTTTGCCGCTCCAAAACATGAAATGGGCACGCATGCAGAAGCTGCATTACCAGCAGGGGGAGATAATTTATATAAAGCCAAGAAGTTGGTAGTGAGCAAAAAACATACAAAGTGCATTCCAGGGTCCTTAATTGTCTAAATAATTAAGCGAGGTGGCTAACACGAGTTAATGATGTCTGTTTAAACGCTTTCCAATGATTGTTTTCATGTTGGCTTCAAATAAAATATCTCCCTCTGCTGTTACTGCAGCGTACTGCACCTTTTCCATCCTCTTTTCACACTTTGGAGAGGCAAAGAGTACAATGGACACTGTTGTCTATTACACAATATCGGGTTTTTAAAGAACCATACCAAGTTGCATACTGCATAAAAGTCTGACTCAGTAATTGCAGAGCACAAAACTTCCTCTGCCGTTAACATCAGTACAGAAACTGTAACCCAGGAGCTTCATGGTATGGGTTTCCATGGCCAAGCATCTCCTGTAGCTCTAATGTGTAGGTGGCCCAGTGCTTTTGTCCACTGGGCCACCAATACATTACAGAAAACACAAAGGGTGTCAGCTCACCTGTTATCTTTACAGCTTCTCCCTGTTTTCCTCCAACAGAAGCAATGGTGGGTCATCAGAGACGTGCCTGAACCTGAGAGGTGGGGTGCCGAAGGTATAAAGACTGGTTCTTCAATTCCTTCTCTCTGGGATGCTTTGTCTTGTCTATGATCATGCTGCTTTGTTAGGTTATTTTGTCTCTTGTACCCTCGTTCAGCATCATCCATTCACAGCATATACCGCTGACACATCATGCGAAACTACATGTTTAGTTATATAAACTGGTTGGCAAATTGGACTGTGCGGATTTGTTATTTGCCAGCCTGAGCCAAGCTGGTAACAATAAACAGAATATTTTCCACTGCAGAAAAATATGTTAATGCTGAAAATTTATACAGCTGATTTGTGTTTGAACATTTACGATGCTGCATGATACAAATAACCAAGAATCATCTCTGCAGAGTCAGAGCTCTGTAGCTTTTTTTATCAGCTTTTTTAGGAAATTGTAAAAGTTTAGAAGAGTTTAATGAAGTTTAAATTGTGCAGAAAGTTACCAGAACTTCTTTATTAAGGATTTAAACACACCCAATATTTTGAATTATGAGATTTTTCAAATGAGAATGAGAAAGTAAATATAGATCATGCTGTTACTAGGTGATAATGGAGCAGCCATTACCAGTGATGCACACACAGTGTAGATGGATGGTTCATAAAGCAACCAATCTTCAGCAGTATGTGAACTTGTTATGTCACTATGTGGCTAATTTGATGATGTATTGCTTGTCAGGTAAAAGCTTATATTAAGTGTGACAGATATGCTAAGCTCTGATAGTAATAGTCCTACAAGTGTAAACACAGTCACACCACCAGAATGATGACATTCTTACAAATACACTACGCCCCAATCTCCTTAATGCAAAATACTGCAGGACCTTTAAATTAAGCCACTATGCTGTAACACAGGTAAACTGCTTGTGGCCACAGATATGCTACGAAGCACGGAGCAAACATGCATCAATGAAGACTGTGATTTGACACACGCACACACACGTGATAACCATAGGCAATAACAGGGGGTGCATCAGCGACACCTTTATGCACGCATGAACTGAGATCTGTTTAATGTTTGTGGGTATTTAACTCGATATTTCGCTGTCATCTCCAGAAACTGATGTTGGAGTGCAGATTTATGGCCCTGTCAGGTGGTTTCATTCACAACTAATCTGACATGATGGATTTTAAACTACTGTGGCTGTTCAATTAGCATGAGTACAGCAGGTTAACCATACATGAATATTCCAGAAAGCATAAAACCAGAAAACATAATATGCAAAAGGGCAGTGGACACGTTTCAAAAAGTACACATTCACAGGTAAACCACACTGATTTCCTGCAAACCTTTACGAGTACATGTTAACGACAAAGTGTCACATTTGTAACATCTCTGAGTGATTCAGAATCAGGATTGCTAAACATATAAGAGCCAACGTCTAATTGTTATTCACCATCAATCTCCTTTCTTTTTCATGTCACCGCATAGATGGCTTGCACAGGTGACTCGTTTTCCTTCCTGCCAAGGTCAATCATTACCACCTTGGAGAGATAATTTATTAATAGCAGATTGCCCTTTGTGCCTCCATTTTTTCAGGTGATGAATGCTTCAAACCTCGTTCAACCTTTGTCAGAAAGAGTGAAACGATAAAGCTGCTAACCAAAACTAGATTCAGTCGAGGAATATTTTACAGGTTCATCATCCATGTGTTCGGCCTCACTAGCTGTTACATCACTGGTGTCCTTCTCTCTACAGGCATATATGTGGCAGATTAGTAATGGAAATAGAAAAAAAGGGTGTGTGTAATTAATGTATTTGCTTCCACAATGCAGTCGTAGCATGTTAATCACAGATGCGTGCTGCTCTGCAACTGGTTTAGCAACTGTACCTACGGTACATGTATCATGCAAAAAAGCTTTTTAAACATCAACAACCAATTGCAAGATAGATTTATGCGATGCATTATGAATCCACTCTACTCTGCATCATTCTGTCCCTCCATTCAGCACTACAGTATGTGGCTTTGTGCTACACTGCACAATGACACAGCAAAAATGTTTAAGGTAATGTGTATGTGAAAAATGCTGCAGGAATCCTGACTTTAGGGGGGGAACCACTCACACACGCACATATATGATGGCATTGTAGGTACCAGACTTCTGTAACCTGCTGTTTATCTCTACTTGAGGCTAGCTGCATGGCAGTACATTTGAGTGTCCAATCTGCACTCAGAGGGCACCCAGAGGGCTTTGGGTTGTCAGTTCATCAGGTACATGAGGGCTTCTCACAAACATTATGAGCCCCTTATTCACATACACACACACAGATCAACTTTGTCTGAGGGAAACAGCCACGGGTCACAAAGTTATGGAGTCAAATACAGAGTTAGCAGAGCAAAGCAAAAATCATAAAAAATGGTAATTAAATAAGAATTAAATAGAATTAATTACCATAGTCTAATAGAGTTTAAATAGAAAAAGTAAACCAACTCCAACATTAGCCCATTACTGTATGTCTTCTGCATTCTGAATGGCAGGTGGTCATTAAGTTCCTTGGCCAGTAAGAAAGTGTAAAAGTCTCAAACCTAAAACAGAACGAAAATGTTTTGGAATTGTCCTTTTGAAGTTACGCGACACGTCCCACAGCGCTGTGCCATTCCCACGAATCGCATTTTGAGCCTTTGCAGTCTCTTGCACTCAGCCGCTTTTCAGGTGAAGTCAGTTAAGTCTTTGGGGGTTTAGAGCTTAGGCCTTTGGATGGAGACTGGAATTGGGCCTAGTATAACACACTGAAATCTCCAACTTATCTGTTTGCTGTCAGTTCTCATTACGCTCGGTGCCAGTGCCAAGTTTTTGAAATCTTTGCTAGATATTTCTGGCTCCGCTGCATCAATTTTTATACTTTGCATGTATGCTTTGTTAAATTTTTTCACTGGTCTGACAATTGGAAGAATTGTTTCATGCAGACAAGAAAACCAAAAGCTCAACTTGTACTTAGGAGATTGCATAACCCCCATTGTGTGCAATTAAATTCCTCTGCACAGTACAAATATACTGTATGCCACAAAGAAAAGCTCATATATGATATATAGCATGCATAGTCGAGCATATCTTACCTTTTCTGCAAAGATCTTTTTCATTAAATGCAGATTGTCTATAATATAATACCTGTGTAAGGCATATATTTGTGTTTTGTCATGCATAATATCCACACTGCACTCAGTTTTGTTTAGAATGTTGCATAATTTGTGTTCAGATGGATGTTTGTCTGATGAAGATCTTGTAGGTTGAAACATTAAAGAACTCCCTTTGGGGACAACATTTTCCTCTGTTCTGCTCCCAAACAAGCACGAAAATGTTTCTTATTTTTGTGGCAAAGCTCAGCCCAAAGCTCAGCCCTGGTAAAGAGTGTTTCTCAGTTCATTTTATTCAGTTTGTTCGTCGTCTTATCCTTAGCTGACCAAAATTTTGAGACTTTTTGTATTTATTATGTGTTTTATAGTCAAATAGTTTCAATAAAAGCATTTATTGTAGAACTGAATAAAGAATATTGATTATTACAACATTAGTTCGTGTTGCTGAAATCTCTGCATGGAGTTAAGACCTCTGATTCCCTTTAGGAAACATAAATAATGTGAAAGTCACAACCACAAGCAAAGTCTTTAAATATATAGATTACGGATATTACATTGTGTCAGTCTTGAACGCACCTGCGTCTGCCTTAGAAAATTGTATAAAATTCTCTGAATGACTTCCTGTTCAAGTGCAATCCTCTGTCAAGTGTTATGGGTCATGTTAAAATTCATATATGGAAAGCCAAAAGATGTCAGCGCGTGTGCTTCCATATGTGCTGACAACATGAGTGCCCCTTTCTGCATACGTGAAGTACACTAGAATAGCATCAGTTGCGCTCGCTGTCATGACTTATTGAACTATGAAAGCAAAGACTTGTTCTCCTGCAGGAAGGTGGCAGAGGAAGGGCAGGGAGATGGTGAGGAGATCAAACAGCAGCGAGCTGCAGCGCAACCTTAAAACATGAGGAGGAAGTGATGCGAAACGACACCCTCTTGTCCACATTGATCCGCGCTGTTTAATGCTTTCCCACATCTCCGAGTGCCTCGAGAGGTTGTTGGATTTCAATTTTGATGTCATCATAATGTTTTCTGGCCGTGACTCTAATCTCTCATTAGATTTCAAGGTAACACCTCACAACAGGGAGAAAACTGCAAGTCATCTGCCACAATATAAACATGGCAAAACACAAATGAAAGGACCAGCATGGCTCATCTTTACTAAGAACTGCATTAAAGCTTTTACTCAAAGACAAATATTTTAAAGCCTTTATTACACAGCGCCTCTGAATGAGAACAAATACTAGAGCAACAAACGTTGTTTTCATTTTATGCTGGCAGATCTTCAGCATTTTTTATGTAGCTCTGCAAGCCAGATTCTACAATTCAGATCACTCTATGCGGCCATAAGATGGGGAAACCATGTGACACACGAACAGGACATACTGAAGAAACAGACTGAATGTGGCAGAAAACAGGCCCACCCATGCACAGTTAAACAAGATTAAGTTTGTTCAGCAGAATTGAATTTATTATGAGTGATCATCAGCTTTGCTGCATTAATATCAGCTGCAGATGAAGCTTTTCTTAAAGCCCCAGAAGGAAAGCAGACTTCTCACTCTTCCTTTCAACTGCATGGGTGTGCCTTTCTAAACAAAGATAACCACAGCATCGAGCGGCCCAAGACTATGATCAAAATATAAACCTATGGTTATTTTCAGCATACGTAGACATATAACTGAACCGGCAACCTTGCTTTCAGGTATTCACATAATCCCCAAAAAAATTATCCAGGGTCATTTATCCAAAAGGTATTTATGAATTCAAAATCATGTCTGTTGCTCCTGATTTCTGCTGCTTATTCACATTAATGGGTCAGGCATCATGGGAGTAAGTGCTATGCACTGCATTAACATACTTTACCAGCCAAATAGGAATCCACACAGAATAATCCATCACTTAACTGATATGTGAAAGGTTAAAGTGAAGCAGTGTCAAAAAAAATTAGAAGTTTCCCACCACCACCCTCAATATGCAAAATGCCTATCTTCACAAATGATTTCTCTTTGTATTAAATACTAAATCAGGTCTTTTGTAAATAAAAACAAGCTTCTTTTTTTTTTTTTACTTTTTTCTAAATTGGCATTTCTCCTCATCATGGCTTCATTGAATTAGAATTTTTTTTAAATGTATTTAGATAATGGAAATATTTTTTACAACTATGCATTTTATGTAGAACAATTTCTCACCACTTTTTCTTTTTTTGTTCAATAAAACTGGCATTTTTTTCATCTCCATCCCGATTCAAATGAAAAAAGTCCCATTTTCACATCCTCATAATGCCTGTGAGTCACAGAGAGCTTATTATTTGAAGGATTCTTGTTTCAGAAGTTCATATAAGAAAATAGACACATAAACAAAAGTTGTCAGTGACCGGAGGTGCTGCAGCTCACAGCCTGCAACATCTGAAGCGCGTGAGTTTGTGAAAAGCTTTTTTGAAGTCCTCGTTTGACATGGTGTATATGATCGGGTTGATGAGGGAATTGAGATATCCCAGCCAGGTGAAAAAGTCAAATAACTCGGGGTTAAAACATGTGTCACATGTTGCCACCAGCAACGTGTAGATGAAAAACGGAAGCCAGCAAATAATATAAGCGCCGAGGATTATCCCCAGAGTCTTCGTCGCTTTTCGTTCTCTTGCTGCTGAAATTCTCTTTTTCTCCAAAACCGCATCGGACAACGTCACTTTCACCTGGTTCTCGCTCGTTGAAGACCCGGTGTCGCTGGACGGAGCGTCGTGTCTCCCGCACTGCAGAGAGCTAGTGGACGCCGCGGACCCAGGGGAGTTGGAGACCAGGTGAGCCGATGTTAGTCTCTTCCCAACCTTCTTCGGGGACTGCTTCAGGATCCTTTTCCGAGCCTCCACGTATATCCGTCCGTAGAGGACAATGAGGAGCAAGGTTGGGATGTAGAAAGCCCCAAAAGTGGAGTAAATGGTGTAGAAAATGTGATCTGTGTTGACGCTACAGCTTGTTAATTCATCCGCTTTCACCTGTCTCCAGAAGAGAGGCGGGAGGGAGATGGAGATGGCGATGACCCAGGCTGTGGCCACCATCCCTGCCGCTCTTCCCGTTGTGCGCTTTTTAGAGTACTCCACTGCGTCAGTGATGGCCCAGTACCTATCCAAAGCGATTACGCACAGATGGAGGATGGACGCAGTGCAACACGTTATGTCCGAGGAGAGCCAGATGTCGCAAACTATTTGTCCGAGCGTCCAGGTGTGGATCACGGTGTACAGGACGCAGATGGGCATCACTAGGATAGACACCAGCAGGTCAGTGACGGCCAGAGAGGCGATCAGAAAGTTTGCGGGAGTTTGCAGCTTCTTCGACTGGGAAATCGTTGCGATGACAAAGGCATTGGATAAAGTGGTGGCGAGTGTGATAATCGAGAGAATCACAGCCAAGCTGATCTGATAGGCGACACTCTCTGCGCTCTCATCCACAATGGATGAATTTGTAGTAAAACTGTCGTTTGTGGTGTTGACCCGCTGAGTTGGCTCGACTTGACCCGAGAGCTCCATAACTTTTAGTCACTTTTATCATATTTTATTTGCACCCTCTGATGTCTGGCATTGAATGAGCTTTCTCTCGTCGTTAGCGTTGCCTCATCCGTGCCATGCGTTCAGAGTAGTGGCACAGTGGAAACAGAAAAACTCACTCTTTTCTTCTTCATTTTTTCATCTTACATCAGATTTTAATGCGCAGATGTTGAAATATGGAGGCAAGTATCCATTCATCGCAGAAATGAAAACTTCTCCGGGTTTTAGCCATGAAAAGACAACTTCCTAACTGTGGAAGCACGCAACAAATAAAAAGTATTATGCATAAATGTTGAGCAGTGCGCCCTGATAACCCAACATCTGGGAGGATGTCACAGATAATCCACATGTAGGGCAGAGGTTCTCGAGAGCTATGCCTTTGCAGGCCCCTTGTGGTTGAATGCTGAGCCAACCCCGAGTCTCGATTTTATACAGACTCTGACATCAAACAAGCGCCACCGATCACAGCTCTCTCTCTCTCTCTCTCTCTCTCTCTCTCTCTGAAGAGTAGACTGCCTTCTGGGTCATAGTGCCCAGTGTTTCCCATTTGCCACATACCCTTCTAGATATATATATATATATACAAAGAAACATCTTGGATTACAAAAGACAAAATGTGCTGTTGTCACCACACCAACTTTTAACATCCAACTTTGTAAAGCATGCAACTATAGGTAATTAATGAACCATTAGAAGTATGAATAAATCTTAAGTCATTAGTATTGAATGTTAATAATTCAATGCGCCAAGTCAGTTAGTGTGCAAAATGCTCTCATTTAACCAACCATATTGGAGTTTTATGCACTGGTTACATTTGAAGTTGTCCATCTTTGTTTAGGGACACAACTTCTAAAACAACTTTGATCAAACATGATATTGATGTAGATGATCCAAAATCCAATTCAACAAAGATTTAAAGTAAGTCCGATTCTTACCCATGGCCTCGCCTTGGAGACCATATTGACCAAGCTGGTGCACCGCAGTATAAGAGGAAGTCTGATCTATTAAAGGAGCACTGCCAAGTCCCATTAAGTCCTTATAGACTGTAAGCATATACCATCATTGGATTTGGTGCCAAATGCACTGGCTACATTTCAGTGACTTTTGAATATGGTTATTAATGAGCTGCAATGTTGTGCTGATTTTTTGGATGACGTGCTGGTATATAGTAGTGCCTAGAAAGATCATCTTTACCACATTTGTGTTTTGTGTTTTTACGAATAGCTAAATCTTGCAAAATAACATAACATGTCATCTCTTGGTAAGGTTGTGAGCCAAAGTCATGCGAGACCTGTTGATGCCAAGGTGTTAGCCATCAAGTAGTTCCCTGTTTCTACCACTATAAAGGAGCTTGTAGTTTGTTATTAGCATTATTTTTCCAACAAGGTTTTGACTGTGGCATCATCTTTTGACTGATTTGCTAAAAGCCAGCAAAAAGAGCAAAATTGACTTTGCCTGCTTTACAGCCAGCTTCTGTTAGCATCAAATCACTGTTGTGCTGTGCTTCTGTTTTGTTTGCACCCCACTTGGATGGACCATTTAAACTGCATGTGGATGAGGCACTCATCCAAGCTGACAAACAAGACCTTGAACGTCCGGTTACAGCTTTCCCCCCCAAGAAGTTCCATTTTTACCAGCTGAATTATTCAACCACAGAACATTTTTTTAATTATTATTTTATTCAGCCTTTGAGTATCCTGATTTTGCTTCTCAATCAAATAGCTTCAAAAACCATGTTTTTAAAGTGCTGTATAAATAAAGGTATCTGCACACTGTTTTCTAGTGTTTACGAGGACTTGTCACATCAAGTATTTACGCTGATTTTTCACATTGTGGCGATGCTAATTTTCAATTCATGGATGCAAGATGAAGGGTGAAGAGTTCACACACATTAAGCACTTCATCTTTTGACACTTCTGATGTGTGAAAGCAGCTGTCATTGATATTGGCACAGAGTCACTGCTGCATGTGAGGCTGTGAACTTCATGCTCTCATTTAGAGCATCATATCAGAGCTTTTCAGTCAGGTCTGGAAATACATAAACTGTACTTTAACACACACACACACACACACACACACACACACACACACACACACAGACAGACACACACACACAAGAACACTGTTAAATTTCCAAACTTAGAATAAATTTGGAACAATGACGCTGCTGTTATATATTCCTTTCTCATCTCAAACTGATGTCACATTCACCCTTCTACACTATTATACATTTTCCTCATCAGAAACTTTTAATTGAAATTGACTTAAGTTCTGCTGGCTGGGTTTCCGATTCACATTAGACCACCTTCGTCTGCAGTTCTCAGGTGGTTTTGTTAGGAGAAGTTCTGGGCCAATATTGTAGTGCAAATAAAGCTTGTGGCATTTTCTTTTTACTACTTTTCCCTAAAACTCATAGACGACGTAACACAACTGATCATGTCTCAGATATTAAAGTGGCATTTTTATGTGAATTAAGTTTAGCAATTAAACCTCTAAACAATATTTAAGTACTTATTTATTTAATATAATAAGGAGGTATTTCATGTGCTAAAATTTCCATTTCTGCTTACTAAGATTGTATGATTGCCTAGAAAGTGACTCATCAGTCACTTTATAAAATAAAAAGTTCAGCTGCAAGATAACACAAATATCTAACCAATCACGTGGCAGCATCTCAGTGCATTTAGGCATGGAGAAATGAGACGACCTGCTGAAGTTCAAGCTGAACAATAGAATAGGAAAGGGCAGTGAGTTAACTGATTAAGCGACTAAATGATTAGGTGTGGCATGATTATTTGTGCCAGTCTAGCTGATCTACTGGGATTTTCCCACACAGTCTGCCCTAAGGTTTACAGAGAATGGTCCAAAAAAGAAAAAATGTCTAGTGGGCAGCAGTTCTCTGGAGGAAATGGTTTGTTAATGCCTGAGGTCAGAGGAGACTGGTCAGACTGCTTCAAGCTGATAGGAAATTAACAGTGACTTAAATACCCACTCCATACAATAAGGTATGCTTAATGGCATCTCTGAACACTCATCATGTCAGTCTCTGAAGTGGGTGGATTACAACAGCAGAAAACCAAAAGAGCAAAATCTCTTAGGAATGTTTCCAACACCTTGAAGAATGTATCTGATGAAGAATTAAAGCAGTTAGGAAGGAAAGAGCTGACCGTTTAAGACATGAGCAAAAACAAGTCTAAAGTCTTTGGCCAACGTCATAACATGCATGTAGTGCAAGCCTGGCTCTGCCTGGGGTTTGAATCAAAGATGTTCTTGCTGAGACACAACAGATCATGTATATGAGATGACTGTATAACATTCTAGTTTTGCCGTTGTGTGTGTATTTAAACTCACAAAATGTATTTTTGCACCAGCGCTCATAGGTCAGTAGGTTGTTCCACTGCACCACACGTGTAGCAAGCTGAGAGAACAAAACAAAAAGCATCTCCACTTAGTGGCTGCGTTACCTAGTTACAGCATTAAGCAGTAAATGCAAATGCTAATGCAGCGCAAGCAATAAATCACTAGCCATTAACCTTGTTAAATATGCAGATTTACCTCCCATCAGAATAAACTATTTCTACAGGGGTAAACACAAATTTTTTTAAGCTTGAGTAATCAATGCAAATCCATCGAGTGTCCTGAAAAATACCAAAACAAGAAGTTTTCCACCATCCTTGAAGGTGTGCAAAAATGTAAATAAAAAATAATCTTTTCAATGTCATAAAAAAGGGTCAAGAACGAGCAAAAGCATTTGTGTCAGACACCTGAGCTACATTTAGAGTTTCGTATACCGTGACGGTGTCTCACTGAGGTGGAGATAAAGTGTGTATTTGTCTGAATTTACAGGAATTTTAACAACTGATGTATGACGGGGAAAAAAATAATAATTTTTTTTTTGTTGTTGTAATAAAATCTTAATGAGCTTGTAGCAATGTGAGTTTAGTTCTGGGGAGACTGAACATTACCTATCGCTGTTTTTTTTTACTCCTAAGGCATGCAAACACACCTCTGACACCTTTTCAAACCAAATTCGCAATTTGCATTATTGTGATCCTGATAATTGCTTTTAGTGTTCATTTTTTTTCATTCAGGGAGAGCTGACTGCATCTGTTAGAGAAAGCCTTTATTTAATTTGCAACAGCGTTGTGATTTCTGGTGTCTAACACTTGAATTCCCCTACAATACAAGCACTGACAAGCAGCAGGCATTCCTCTGTGTTTGAGCTCTGTAAAGAGTAATCTCAGGCAGCACTCAGTCCAAAACAGACCCTCCTGTGAGTTCATGATTGTACCCCTTCACTGACCATGACTGACTGGCACTGCTAATGCACAGGAACAACCCAGCCAGTGTTGTCACTGTTTACACAAAACATGCAGTCTCGTTTTTGCTTTTTTGTGTTTTTCACATACTCACTTTTACCCAAAAATGTGGAGAACTATGTTACCACCAGCTGAGGTGAGGTTGGATCAACCCTCTGGTGGGACTGCAAGCTCTGACTGTGAGATTTATGTAAGGACACTTGGAAATGCTCTATTAAATAAGCAGAAAACACACAGGTGCGCTCAAAACTTGTATTTGAACAATGTTACCAGAATCATAAAGCGGTGTATTGTTTGTTTCCTGGTTGATTTTTCTGTGTTAAAAGCCTCTCTGTGGCCCACTTTGACTGCAGCAGCAGTAGCAGCATGGGGGGATTTCTATGACTCTGTTTGTGTTATCTCCTCTCATCTCTAAACGCATGGTAGCACAGCACATCAGAAAGCCACCTATAAGCTCACAATGGAACTGAAAGTCCTATTTTTAGTCAGTTGATAAAGTATCCACTGTGCGTTAAAGCTGATCATTATAGAACATGCATGTGGTATACTGTAAGTTCTACTTTTCTTAAATATATATATAGACAGAGATCCTGAGAGGAGTGAGAGTTCAAAAAGGTAGAGTTTTCTGGGCAGGAAATCAATCAAAGCATGGAAACAAACCTGATGGAATGAGCAGGATCCAGGAGAAATGGGCAGAATCAAAAATCATTAGGAGGCTTAGAGGTATAACCAAACCAGGGTGCACACTGTGCCATTGTAGGTTGGTCCAAACCAGTGTGGAGAACAAACACATCAAAGAACCAAGCCAATATCTTTGGTAATGGCTCCAAAATTGTGGATAGGCTTAAAGTTACCCAGTTTAACCTGGAACAAACTTCCAGCTTTTTCAGAAATTCAGGAAATAACTGCTGCTGTGTCACACAGTGTGTCCCACAGCCAACAATAACAGGAATATAGCTTGAAATGTTGCCAGTTTGTAATCATTGCTATCCATCTGATGGCCTTTAGATAGAATGCGGGTTCAGGGCTCCTCTTATCCAGAAGCTCTGTTTCTGTTATACTGACTGACGTGCCTATTGTGGTATGAAGGAGGGGGAGTTTTATCAGATTTTTCAAGGATGTGTTGATTTTAAGCAGTTAGAGAGTGGGTACATTCTCTTAATATACCAACATTTGTTTCCCCGCTGTTAACCTATTGCAATTTAATTCAATTTCACTTCAG
>NW_024582447.1:232180-235512 GCF_018398535.1 Haplochromis burtoni
TGTTTTGATTATTGGGTGACAGGTTTTCTTATTTGTGTGAAGAGTTTTGCAAAATTAGCCAATAGTTACAAAAAATGTGCTTAAGCAATCAGAAAAAACTGTAAGAAAAAGGGGAATAAAAGAGAGTTTGACTGTTGAACTGTTTAAAAGCTTTTTATTCCTCAGCCATCCTTAACAGACAAAAACCCAAATGAAATTAGCTGGTGGTTAAATGTGTGACACAAAATGTCTATACCAACAGAGATTTAAAAGAAAATCTAGTTGAGTTATTGCAGCAGGAGTGTAGTCTGTGTGATGTCCTTCATGACTGTGTCAAGGAGATGCAACATGGATACAAATAATGAAAGAATTAAAGCTGTGCAGGGACTCGGTAGATTGTATCATCGTCTACATTCATCAAACCTGGTGTCATGCCCAAGTTTATTATGTTCATTCAGTAAAGTGCTGCTTGCAATGAACTTGCAGTCACACAAACACCTTTACAGCTGAATGTTTCTCTTAGAAAGATGACCTTGCACAGAGAGAGACAGAGAAAGCCAGCAACACAGTTTTTGACTTTCGGCTGGTGATTGTGGCTCCATCCACACATACATGGGTATTTTTTAAGCCAGATTTTCTGCTTTAGCATTGCGTAAGTATTCTAAAGGCCTCACATAATCAATTTTTGAAACAATATATGAGAGAATTTTTTTTTTCATGGGTTTACCTCAGTTTAACTGATTGAACGGTGATACATCCTGACTAGCCAGTTTAAAAATCAACCTCCTGCTGACTAGTACATTTAAGAGAGAATAGCCTTTTTATTGTCATTGTACATGTACAATGAAATTATGGGAGTATGGAATCAGCTATTTTAAAAAAAAGTCATCTCAAGTCACCAACTTTATCAAACTAACATTTTCTGGTTGGTAGGTACTTTTTGGGTTTGTTTTGTTCTCACTGAAAACAGCTTCCTTCCTCATTTCCTTTCAGAAATGAGTGATCCAACACATACACCCAGAAATGCAAAACAATGGTGTGAAAGACTAAACTGCTCTGAATGGTTGGGGAGGAAAACACAGATTAGTGCAGCTTTATTTGAAATGCTGCAAAAGTAATTAAGAGCAGGCTGTTCTGTCGACCTGCTAAAGACACTTAATTTCACTCTTACATAGTTGCACTTTCTCCATCAAGTCCATCAAGAGCACTTTTTGAGGCAACCGTTTAGTTATTGTGGTCAATTCTTTTTATTCGTGATTAATGACAGCTGTAGCAGCCGAGGCCAAATGGGGCAAACCCGAACCAGGGCAGATCCCTTGTTGTCGTGAGTGTCAACCCTCCCTCTCCACCTACCCGAAATTACTGCTGCGGGGAACTGCTCCTTCTTATCCAAGTGTTTATGACATGAGACACAAGAGAAGTGACCAAGCTGAGCAGCTAGGTCAGCCACGTTTGGAAACTGGAACCTTAAATAATCCCCAACTGCTGAAGTAAATATACATAGAAGAGCTATTGTATTAAGACCTGATATGCACCGAAGTGCTACATGAATAATACTGAAGTAACCTGAAATCTATTTCCATAAGATAGTTCATCATAAAATGCATATTTTTATACATTTGTACAAACAAAAAATACTTATTTTTCTTATTCTTAGAGATTATGTAACAGATTTATTTGTTATATTGGAATCACATTAGAGTTTCTACTACTCCAAAGAGCATGGCAAAGGAAAAAGAAAGCATCTATATATACAGCACAATATGATCTTATGGATTGAGTCTGCATCATAAATGACAGAAAAAACAATTAAATATTGCAGAAATAATAATATAATAAAATGATGTGTGCAAGAGTGAAATCTGATGACTTCTTTCACTGCTTTGTATGATCTGAAGGCTGGACTGGAGTACAATGAGAAACTCAAATATAGGACACATGTTGAGCGGCAGAGTGCGTCCCACTGCAGCGTGCTCCAGTCGGGTCTGATGGGATATGGTGCCTTCTGCTCTGCCAATCGGCTCTCGAAGGTCTCCATCTAAAAATGTATTGGGAGAGGTACTATTTACAACTGGAGGCTCGCTAGGCACAACCTTTCCAAATCCGATGATCATATGAAGGCGTGATCGCCACCGTGTAGGGGATTGTGCCACTTTTTAGAGGGATGTGTCCCATTTTTTAGGAGACCCTCGCTGTGCAGATTCTGTAGGTCGCTGAAGTGAAGCATTTCAGCATGCAACTGAGGCAAAAGAGGAAAGAACGTCAGCTCTAAATACACTGTGTAAATCACTTTTTTTATTCCCTTGGAGGAAAATATGACAGGAAAAGAGCTAAGTGGTGATGATAACTGTTGACTGCTAAGGCTGGTGTTACTGTGGTCAGACTCATTTTAGCTGAAGTGGAAGCAGACAAATCCATTTAAAAACTGAATGTCTAGATAGGGAATTCACTTTGACCAGTAACTGGTTTTATCAGCCCTTTTAAAAGCTGGAACCAGTCCATACTTTTAGCAGGAAAGGTAAGATGCATTTAGAAGTGGTAAAGATTCTGCAGTAAGATGCAGAATAGTATGCACAATGCACATCGTTCTCTTTCATGCCACTACAGTGTCACAGATGGCCTCATTTTAAAATGAGAGGAGGGCTAGCTTGGGAGACAGACTGCAAACATTTTTAAGGGCATGCCGCTCAGAGATATGTGGAGAAGAATAAGACCTTATAATGTAAGTATGTGAGGTGAGATTTACTGGATTTACTGCCTCCTGGAGGTATAGGCTGTCTGATTTTGAGTGTGTATGTTTGCTTACACGCTCTATGTGTGAGGCTTGTGTGGTGAAAGAGACGTGGGGTGACAGCATGAAGAGGTGAGCAGCCTAATCCTCTGTGGGCAGACAAGTGCTAATAGCACACATCAGTGCTGGTGCGGGTGAAGCCTTGGGGAGTGTTAAAACGAGAGGTTATTGAGCAGGACAGACACAGGGTTCATGTTTGGAACAAGCATGGCTAAAATTGCATCAGCTTATCAGCAGTATCTAAAAATCAAGGCTTGGAGAAACGTGCTAGAAATGCAGGATATGTGAACTGGAGCTACACATTTCAGGAACAATGTGTATGAGACTGCATGAACAAAACACTTCTCTGCTCATTTCCAGTGAAGACTCACTTTCATCAAAGAGTATTTGCCCACTCTGAGCTCCAGATCCTGAAAGTTTGTTCGTCATTAAAAAATAAATGATAATTACAAAAAAATGTTATCAGCGATAGATAGATAGATAGATAGATAGATAGATAGATAGATAGATAGATAGATAGATAGATAGATAGATAGATAGATAGATAGATAGATAGATAGAT
>NW_024582447.1:235532-370571 GCF_018398535.1 Haplochromis burtoni
AGATAGATAGATAGATAGATAGATAGATAGATAGATAGATAGATAGATAGATAGATAGATAGATAGATAGATAGATAGATAGATAGATAGATAGAGAGAGAGAGAGAGAGTCACGGTGCTCATTCGTTCTAACTCATCACTTTTAAATGTTTTTGTCCTTATTTGTCCACTAAGGGGAGCTGGTGGGTGAAGGGCATGTACGAAATCTGATTTCTTTCACTGCTTTGTATGATCTGAAGGCTGGACTGGAGTACAATGAGAAACTTAAATATAGGACACATGTTGAGCGACATTCAATGGTCAGAATATACAGTTTGCAGTTTGCATAATGGAAGAAGTCATTCACTGCTGGAAAACACTTTAAACAATAGAGTGTGGTTAGTTATGTCATGTTGTGTTATGTGATGTACAAAAGTACAGGATAAAAACATACTGAAGTCAGTACTACAGAACACAAGAATAATGTTGTACATGTACAACATTATTCTTGTGTTCTTCTGTGTACTGGAATGACAGCATGCAGCTTATGTCTTTGCATAGATGCTGTATGTGACAGCCTGACCCAGTCAAGGATAATGTTAAAAAAACAAGATAATATAGATTTAAAAGTTGATAACTTGACATTGTTTCACCTGGACAGACACACACACACTGCAAACTTTCTAAGCTGTTGTGTTCTGCTAATCAGTACCCAAGTCTAATAAAACGACAAAAGACAAAACGACAGTTTATAAAATTTACAGTTTATAAAACTTACAGAACGCTTTCTCTCACTAATTTTCTATGTCGGAATTTCCTGGACTTTTTCCTCCCTCTGTACTAAGCCGACGCCTCCTTCAATGTGCTATACATTCTTGGTCACAAATGCGGTTTTTACGCACGGAGACATCATGGGTTTGCGCGCTCTCTTGACCTCGCTCTGCCTCGTTTTAAACTGCTGGAGCGGAGCGTCGACCTTCGAGCTGACAATACTCCACACCAATGACAACCATGCACGAATCGAGGAGACCGGCAAGGACTCGGGAAAGTGTCGAGCAGAGCGTCCCTGCTTCGCTGGTGTGGCCAGGAGGTTCACGAAAGTGACCGAGATCAGAAAAAAAGAGACGAACGTGGTGTTTCTGGATGCTGGAGACCAATTCCAAGGGACTGTCTGGTTCAACTACTATAAAGGCGCTGAAGCCGCACACTTTATGAACAAACTTGGTTATGATGTTATGGCAAGTATTCTTTTAATTTCTATGTCGTTTGGAAACTTTTTGTGTGTTAAAGTGGTTCAAGTTTGTATTTTTCGAAGATAAGTTTCTTTAAAAAGTCAATTATGTGTTCATTTTTAAATTTTAGTAAATCATTATATTTAATGAGTTAATAAAGTAGTTGAAGTTCTTTTTTTGTCACATAGGCTTTTGGAAATCACGAGTTTGACAATGGAGTGGAGGGTCTCATTCAACCCTTTCTCCAGAATATAAATTTCTCTGTGGTCAGTGCAAATATTAAACCCGACCAAACCCTGGCAGAGCTTCATAAATACTACAGTCCCTACAAAGTTATCAGTGTGGGCTCAGAGAAAGTGGCTGTGGTTGGCTATACCTCAGCAGAGACGCCATTCTTATCCAGGCCAGGTAAATCTGTTCCAATGATGTCCCGCCCAATGCCCATGCTTTGTTTTTCCAGTTCGTGGATGAAGCTGGATCACAATCAGGATAATTTCACTCAAATAAAACTCTCTTTCTTTATAAAGCGTCGCTGATTGTTGGTGTTTTCAGCTACATTACCAGATGTCTTGCCTTGTAATAACAACTTTCAAATTGTTATCCAGTATTTAGACGTTTTATTCACCAGTGTTTTGAAATGTGCACTGCTTGCTTGCACCCATCCGTCCCCTATTTCCTGTGCGTGTTAGGCAAACATCTCAAGTTCAAAGATGAGGTGGAGTCACTTCAAGCTCAAGTAAATAAGCTGGAAAGTCTGGGCTATAATAAAATCATTGCCCTGGGACACTCTGGTTTTGTTGTGGATCAAGACATAGCGAGACGCGTGAGAGGGGTGGATGTTGTTGTTGGAGGGCATACCAACACGTTCCTCTACACAGGTATCTCTATCCTGTTCTATTGTTATTTATTATAGTGTTTATCCAGCTGTCTCCAGACACAAAAACTGCATTTCACACATGCAACAAACCAATTTAAAGGAATGGCATGCTTCTAACCTCACTATAACAGAAAGAAAGAACCACTTAGGCTACAAACCACAACATTTTCTTTCTCTGCAGGAACGCCCCCATCTTCCGAAGTGCCAGCTGGCCCATATCCTTTTATAGTAAAATCCAACCATGGAAGAGATGTGCCAGTGGTCCAGGCTTACGCCTTTGGGAAATATCTTGGACACTTAAAAGTGACTTTTGATGATGCTGGCAATGTCATCAAAGCCGTTGGAAATCCCATCCTAATGGACAGCAGCATACCTCAAGGTAGACTAAAATATCAGATTACACTGTACACATGCTACTGTTTGAAAAGTCGAAACCATTCACTGAACCAAATAAGATTTTATCATGTTAAAATTTCTCAGTGTTCCTGGAAGTGTATTAAGGATTTGGGAAATGAGGCAAAGGTTTTATCTCTGTGAACACAAAAGAAATTGGATGTAATCAGATGAGACTAAATTACTCTGAAAGAGAGAGAAAACTTTTTTAAAAGCTGGGTAAGCTCTTTAGTAAGCATTCCTGCTCCTCACGCAGAACATGAACTTTAGTGATCATTTCTTATCTCATATTTGTTTACATTACCAGGTAACTTGTTATTACTGGATTTTGATGCACACACCCATCCTTGAGTGGTGGAAAATGTTTGCACATACTTACAGCAAAGTGGGGCAAAATTGCATTGTCCAAGACTCATCACAATATCAACAAATCTTCAGTGTTAAATTCCTTTGCTGACAGTTGAACATCCAGTGGTACATAGAGGTAAAAACTGCTTTAGCTCATTTGTCTCAGTATGAAAAGAATAACAAAAACACAACACAGGACTCAGGCTCTCCCATCACATCCATTTTCTAGTAAAAGTTTACATGTGCTCACACAAATAAGAACTTTAACATTACTTACCTTTTTGAAAGATACTTCTTGTTGTTTAATGAAGTGTATTATACTCATTAAATTAAACTAGTTAGCACCTTATATCTTATGTAATCTATGAATATATGTTGCAGCCACTTTCTTGGGTACAACTGCTCACTAACACAAATATCTAATCATCCAATGACTTGTTTTGTTTTTGTTTTGTTTTTTTGCCTGTCCTGTTTGGTTCTTCAGCCGTCAGAATTGATGTCTGAAGGCCAACAAAGATACCCAATGGATTTACTTTACCAAGTGGATCATCACTTGCCGTATTGGTCCATTTGATCGACTTTTGTTGTTATTATTTATTTTATTTTATTTTATTTTCAGCTGTTACAAACAGGACAGACATACCTAGGGGATAGGAAAGGGAGAAAGAAAGATGAAGGAGAAGAAAAACAGGGGAAGAGAGACAGTGAGAAAGGTCACTTAAAAAGAAATGCAAATCTGTGCATTTTGACATGTAGACATGGTTAAGATGACCTGCTGAAGTTCTAAGTGAGCACCAGAGTGAAAAAGAAATGTGATTTAAGTGACGTTGAATGTGGGTTGGTTGGCACATGGACTCGGCTGACTATTATAGAAAATGCTGATGTATTGGGATTTTCCCACCTAAGCTTCCTTTCCCGTACAGCCAGGCTTACAGAGACAGTAACAGTAACAATCACCACTTGTTACAACCAAGATCTGCAGGACATGTTGAACGTTGAAGCAGATGGCTACAGCAGCAATATGTCATTCAATATGACATTGTAACTATGATTTGCAATCTCATATTGAAAAAGTGGAGTTGTTCCTTGCTTTACAAATGCAATGTTACCATATTTGTGTAAATTCTTCATTAGAGCTCCAGGATTATCTATTTGCTCTCAGGGATTTACTCAAAATCCAATAATCTAGACTTTTTTTCTCCAACAGTCACGATCTGTGTTTTTTTTCTTCTTCTTTGTTTTGTTTTGTTTCAGATGCGGAGATCCTTGCTGATGTTAATAAGTGGAAAACAGACTTGGCTCAATACTCGACTAAGTATGTGGGCCAAACCTTAGTCTACCTCAACGGGTCATTTGAAGAGTGCCGATTTCGGGAGTGTAACCTGGGAAACCTAATCTGTGATGCCATGGTAAAAGTTACAGGCATTTTTCACTTAGTTAACATGAGTTAAGTGTGAATTAGTGGTTATAAAAGGACTGCGTGAGTTTTAAGGAAGGTGATTGATCATAACAGATATTTATGATGATAAAAGGTGACGACAAACAGCCAGAAGCAAAGAGAATTTCTCTGTCATATAATACGTCTCTTTTGCATTTACAGGTGTATCACAATATGAGGCATTCAACTGGGGAGCAGTGGAATCATGTAAGCTTGTGTATGCTGAATAGTGGGGGCATACGGACAGCGATAGACGAACGCTACAGAAATGGTAGATTTTTTTTTTCCTTTGTGCAGAATTGCCGAGTTCTTAATTCACCTTGAAGTGTTTTGTAATCTGCTGTTATTTACCTTTATATGTTGTCCTTTTAGGTTCCATAACAATGGAGGAGATCCTCACCGTGTTACCATTTGGAGGAACCTGTGACTTGGTCCAAATAAAAGGCTCAACAATAAAAAAGGCATTTGAACACTCCGTTCACAGATATGGAAGAAAGACTGGAGAATTTCTTCAGGTCTCAGGTCTGTGCTCCTCTGCTAACACAGAATAGTTTAATAATCTTTTATAACAAAGGGTTAGAAGTACATTTCTAACATGTGCTTACAAAAGTTGCACTGAAAGCATTGCTCAGCTGCAGGTGTGCCTAGTTTTGTAACAGGACATTAAATAGCATGTTATATGAATCAGTTCCTAAAGTAACCGTAATGCACATGTGTATTTAGTGCAGTGTGAAAACAATAATCAGTGGCTTTATGAGGTAGTTGAGGTAGTGTTTGTTGTCTCATCTTAGTAGACAACCCGCTGTCTCCAGCCTTACACTAAACATAAAATGCTGTTGATGTTCTCCCAAAAGTATTTTAATTTGTGTTTTACTAATTCTAAGTAAACAGGACTGTGGCGGGGTGTGGTTCGTGGTGCGGCTGCGGGGTGAGGCTGAGCTCAGTCAGCTCATCACGCCTCCCCTGCATGAAAGAAGAATGAACTGGGTCCTGACGTTGTTGTTGTTGTTGTTGTTTTGTACATGTGGCTGGAAAGCTGCAGCCGAGAGTTGTAGAGAACAACAAGTGGTAAAAAAGAGAGTGAAACGTGTGAAGAATGTGGTCGAGTTTGTCATTGCATCGCATGCCACAAGGACACACTAGACTCTTTATATAAATGTAAACACTATGCCATTTTTCCCTTAAATTTCCAGGCATTCATGTGAAGTACGACCTCTCCAAGCCAGTGAACCAGCGTGTAGCATCGCTGTCATTGCTCTGCACAGAGTGCCGCGTGCCCAAGTATGAACCATTAGACCCACAGAAGACATACACCGTGGTCATGCCTTCATACATGGTGGGTGGAGGCGATAACTTTACAATGATTAAGAGGGAGTTACTGAAACATAATTCAGGTGGGTGGCAGACTCTTGTTCTAAATTTATAAGCAGTTTACCTCAGGCACTTAAAAGGACCTTTACTGCATCCAGCACCAGCATCCTCTTAGTCAAAAATCACACTGACCTCATTAAAAAATGACATTTTCAATTCAAAAGGTCAAAGGTCAACCTCACACTAACATCCCTAACATCATAATCAACTCGTAGCAAAGTACCTGGCAGCTGTGAGATCCCTCTACAGTTCCCCTTTCCTTGTTTTGCATAAAGCACAAGTTTTTCTATTTTGGAAAATGAATTACATCTTTTTGTCACGAAACCTTCGTTACTCATCTTGGTTACCGGATACACGTCTTTGGCAAATCGAATGCAAACGTGTTAGTTTCAGTGCACCTTTGTGAGCTGGATGGATACGCTTACACGCCCTATGGGCTCGCTTTAATGTTCGATGTTGGAAAAGTCACGTTAGCAACTGTTCTGTTGTTTTTCCCTCGCCTTTGTGCATCCATCAAACTGCAGATAATGGTATTTCCACGCAATTGACATAACCGCACTCTTTGCATACATTTTGTTCTTATCGTGAAGCCAAAGTATTTTGGAAAAAAAACACAATCAAAGGATATCTGCATATCTTTATTTTAACATAGTTGTTGTTTCTTTGCATTGCATTGGAGGAGCGTGCATTTTAAATATCACTTTTGTGTAACTGTGGGAAGCAAAGATTGCAATTGAGTTTAAAACTGATGCACGAATAATGATTATTTGTGCATATTTGTGCATCACATTTGTTTTGAGACTATCACTTGTGATACTAAATTTGGGTACTGATATTTTATATCCTCTTCGCTGCCAGACTGAATACTTGTGTGTTTGAAGCATCCAAGTTTAGACTTCTTCTTTGAAGGTGTTTCTGCTGCTGTGGTCCACTCCATACTTACACTCCCTTTAGAAATACATATAATCTAAATATATAAATAGAACAAAAGAGCTCATTTAGCAATCACTCCAAGACTTGGCAGACTGTTATAAAGGTTTGCAAACTTTAATGTTTCATAGTCATTTGTCCCTTGCTTTTTTTCTCCCTGGTGGAATGCAACCTGAGTCATGACCATTAATGTTTTTTTTAAATAAAACATCACAGGAAGGAGCTAGACAGTGCTTTTCATGAATTAACTGGATTGTCTAAAGTGAAATTCTAACATCCTGTCCATGTTAAAATGGATGAATTCATCTGATAATGCCTAAAGTGAGAAACATTTTACGAGCGGACACTGAGAATTAACTGTGGCGCACTTGTCTGTGAAACGCATGGAAATGGGGAAAAACAACATATGGACCACACATGGAAACACAGCCATATAACATCTGCTCTCAAGAGTTTATTCTGTGACTCAAAGTCCTGCAGTTGTTTTTAAACTTGACAACACACGTTGCAGTAAAATATCTCTGTAGTGGTATAGTGGAAAAGTTTTTGTTATCCTCAAGGCCGCACTAAAGAAGAAAAGAATAGCAGGATGTGGCTTGTGACATTTTCATTTCCAGCATTTCTTTAAGGGTTTTTGGCACTCTGGCACAGTTTATCGAAATGCTGAAACAACCATTGGACAGTTTTGCCGTAGCGCTTTGTATTAACACTTATGATTCTAAGCCTGAAAAGCTGATGATCTGCTGAGGGACATAGAAATCCATTGTTTTTGAGGATGGTTGAAGAACTCATATTAACTGTGGCAAACTTTCACACAGAGGTTGGATTTTTTTTTGTTTTGTTTTTTAACTTTTTTCCCCACCCATTATTCAGAGACAGAAATGAACAATAAATCAAAGCCCGCTGTACCTGTAAACTCTTTAGTTCTCGATCTTTACTCTTGGGATTCTCTCCAGCAGGGATGTTTAAATCGTTTAAATATGTTTCTGCAGTTTTCTTTAAATTTTACAAAAATCGCTCTTGAAATCGAGAATCGAGCATCATGAAGATGTTATTTATGTATTTTAATGATGTAATATTGATTCATTTAATGCCACTTTGAGATTTAAAAAAAAAAAAAATTTGCCTTTTCTTGCAGGTGACTTGGACATTACCGTTTTTTCCAAGTACATCTCCGACATGAAGCGCGTGTTCCCTGCAGTAGAAGGCCGCATCACTTTCAGGAACTCTGCTGTCATTGCTTCATACAGTATTGGCTTGTTGCTGCTGAGTCTGTGTCTGTCTGTGACACTTTGATTGGCTTTTTACACTCTGGTAAACTGTGATAAATTGAAAAGCTCCAGGACTTGGTTAACTGTCTTTTCAGCTCGCTGCCCTCAAAGCTAACTAGAAGACAACAGGATTACAGGTTCAGCCTCGGGGTAGCCAGCATCCAGGTTGAAACTTATTATAACCCACAACGATTCAGCAACCCCCCAAAAAAGCATGAGCGACAGTCTTGTTTACTCAAACCGACACACAAATGTACCAAAAGAAACAACCTAAATATAAAAAGCAAAGTTATATTGATTGATGGAGCTTACTGATTGAAAGACGAGGGAGTGTATGAAGCTTGGTCAATTTTCTGAATGAGATTATTTTACAAAATAACAGTGGATAGTAAAAAGCACACAAAGCAACAACTATTCCAAATGATTTTCTTTAATTACCATTATTCAAATGCCTGAAAAACTGTGGTCAGGCAGAATGCACGTCATCTTTAAAAAGAATGATGTTTTCATCGGGTTACAAACATGAATGCATTACTGTGTAGAAACTGTGAGGACTTGTAAACAAGCCAGTTATTTGTTGTCATGAGGACCTGTTTGATCTGCATATATGCAAAGCTGAAAGATTCATCTGCACTGAGTTCGTGAATTTGTCAGTACATCTAAAATTCATATTTACAAAAGTGCTTTTAAAATTCTAAGGATTTTTTTCCTACTTTTATTTTTACACATTGAAAATACCAAAAGAAAATCTATTATTCATTGTGCATTCTGTTCATCTTGTAGTCATTCCAACATAAACTTAACTTTAGTGGGCAAATGATTGTGCTCTTTAATGAAATATTAGTATAGTGATATGTATTTGCTTGCTATGATTACTCCTTTATTAGCAGTCAGCTATTAAGCTTGTAATATTTTACATTTCTCTCAATCAAATGCCATCTTCAAACTGACTGATTAGACATAAACCCAGCCTCAGGTTAGTGCATTCCTAGTGTTCTTCTTAAGCCCAGATAAATGAGCTGGGCTACATCAGGATGGGTATCCCATCTAAAAACTGTGCCAATTTAAATCCACTGTTTGGACCACTTGGAAAATGCAGCTGACAGTGCCTTTGCCTTCCCTCCTTATTCCTTTCCACAAGTCTTGTCTCCCTATTCCTCCTGTCTGTCCTTTGTGATTATCTGCCCACCCCGGTGCCTGCTTATCCCCTATCTGTTGGTCTGCTGCTCATTATTCATACTTCTGGTTTCCCTCAAGTGTAGGTTTTGGATTTTGTGTACTATGGATTTTTCCTTAGCCCAATAAAGGCTTTCCTTTTGCTGTTTATTTCCCTGCCTTGGTCATTTGTGTCCTCTCCACCTCCACCACACCTGACAAAACTGTTAAATCACTGTCTTTTACTGTTAGCTTCTACTGCTAATAATAATACAAAGAAGAAATTGTCAGTTAAATTCTGACTTTTTATTTAGTATATACTTCATGTATGTATTTATTTTACAAATTAATGACAGATGCACCAGGAGAAACCATCTGCCTTTCCTCCTGTTGTGGGAGCAGGTATCCAGATACAGTTACTGTACATGTCAGTTATGAAGGTCTATGCGTTGGATTTAGTCTAGTGTCAGATGAGCTCGGGTATGCCAAGCATGTTGGCTCATGTTTATTTTACATCCATGGAGCCATCACAGACGTCTCCTTCTGCACCTGCTGAGAACACAAGAATGCAGGGTTAACTCAGAAGCAGATGTGTGTTGCTGTGGTTTGGTGTTTGATTTAAAGACAATGTGAAAAAGCTTTGATTGTGTACAATCACATTTCCATAAAGTTGGGACACTGGGAAGAATAAAAATGGAATGCAGTCACATAAAGCACACCTAATTAAATATAGAAAAACAATTTTAAAAAAAATAAGTGTTTATTATGGCTTCTTCTTTGCCTGATAACATGTGATTTCTGGAAGTGTTCCTGAGCACATGCTGTGATTTGCATGACAGATTCTTTCCTGTTTTTAAAGCATTGCCACCTGAGGGTCCAAAGATGCTATATTGATTTTCAGCATTGTCCCTTGCACACAGAGATTTTTCCCAATTCCCTGATCTGTTGATGATATTATGTACTGTAGATGATGAGATGTTTAAACCCTTCAAAGTTTTATATTGAGGAACATGATTCTGATATTATTCAACAATTTGTAGGGGCAGTGTTTTGCAGACTGGTGAAATTCCGTCTTCTAAATGCTCTTTTTATGCCCAATGGTCTTGCCAAATAACCTCATTAGTTGCTAAATTTTCCTCCAGCTGTTCCTTTCTAGTACCTCTTACGTTTCAAGCCTTTTGTTGCCCTCTAACCTCTGCTCTAACCTAAATGCATCCAATTAAACCATTTGATATATATATATATTCAAAAGCAGAAGAACAGAAATAAATCCAGATATGGGGATAGGGGTAAAACAAATTCAACATCAGAATTATGCTCATAATTTTTGAGATTTTGGTGCGACAGCTAATCTTCACTCCAATTGCAGAAGCATTACTGTACGACTATCCAGGTAAAGGACTTTGGCATACTTATTAACGAGTGATATGTGTGTATTTCTCTACTAAAAATGCAGTTATATAATCTTATATTCATTTAACATTGAACATCATCATGCAGTCTCATTCATTCACTTATGCAACGATTAACAATGATATTGCTGATAGTTATTGACTGCATGTTTTTTCATTTTTCTGTTTATTTTTTGGTATTTGGGATTTTTTGGGTGTCAGGATATATTCACTCTCCATTCTGCGGAGGATAAGAGCCTATAGATGGGTGGGTGAACAAAAATGAATATGTGTTTACCTTGTTTAGCTCTGGAAAAAGTTCCTGAATGACGATGTCCAGCAGCACATATGTCAGCTGAGGAAGGCAAAGCAAAAAAGGTAGGGACAAGATGAGAAGCATTAAGGTCAGTCGTGTTTAAATAAAGATGGAAACACGACCAATATGCAGAACGGCAGAGGAAACTGTGTTTCAGCAAACTGCATGTTACATTGCGTACCTATTATAAGGTGCGAATGTTACATTCAGAGGTACCCCAAGTCAATTTCATTCATATACCCATCTGTCATATACTAGCACAGCTTTTTTTTCATGTCCTATCACGTTTCCTATCAGCGAAGTGCAAACATTCTGAGAAAGCACCGAGTGTGTCCTCGCTGTTTGCGCGTGTCTGTCCTTGTACCTGTTTGTTGAGCACTGGCTGCTGTAGTCCATCAAAGAGGAGACGCACTCCTTCATACTTGGCCTCTTCTCCGATACATTTCCCCAGAAAGTCTGAAGATAAATCAAGGACAAGCCCCCAGGCGGCAATTTAAAACTCACCACTTGTCTTGTAGGTTTAGATGCCGACTACAAGTGGTCCATAAATTACAAAAGGCGACTTGGAAGAACTAAATAAATACCTGGAATATAGCTCATCATCTCCTCGAACGTCTTCTTTGCTCTCCTCTGCTTGTCTTGGGCGGGGCGAGGCGGGCTGCTTTCACAGAAAACTGAGTCTATGAGGGCAAAGATTCACTGCATGATTTCACCTCTGTTAGATTGTATTGTTTATTGTCATTTATGCTTAGAAATATTTAACCATATATGCTTAGAGGTGTATAATCGATTGTGTAGTGATAGGATGTGTGATCCTTAATAGTCTGCAAAGGCTTTGTGTGCATTCCAGAGTGTTCTGGCATTCACACCCACATTCTGGGAGCATGGGAGAGGGCATACCTTCTCTTATTGTTTTATGGCAGGATAAACGTATCTATATCTGTTTTAGTCTACGTGCCTTTTGTTTAGATGAACTGCTGGACTTCCAGACCAGCCGGTTTAGGGAAGTCATTTATGGGGTCACACTCTGACCCCACACACACACACACACACCACACAGGCAAGGTACTCTTTGTTTGTATGTAGACGTCATATGTTAATGAACTTATGTATATTCATGTAACCTCAATAAAAGAGCAGTGTTACGGGAGAGCGGACGAGAGCAACTGGGGTCAAGCGAAGGAACGGCGTTTGTCCGGTTCTCTCCCGTGCACGAGAAACATGAAGAACTTTGCCTACTCGTGTCTTGCTTTGCTGTGTAGTTATATTGTCTTCAACGTTCCAGCGAATAGGTTTAAGCTACAAACCTATCAACCTCACTTAGTTTGTTTGTTTAAAGTTCGAGATTCTCACAAACACGCAGACTCTCTTCGGTTCCTTGGCCGTGTACCTCTAAGCAGGGTGATGAGCGAGACTAGCCGGTGCTCCTGGACCACTTGGTTGAGTTTGTACTGAAGATAATAATCTGTGTAGGCCTCCAGTGTGTTCTTGAACAGGATCCTGCCACCCATTAGCAGGTGGTGCAACCAATCAGGGACACGAAAGACGACTCTGCCTAAAAATCAAGAAGAAGAGAGAGAGCACTGATCACCTACATGACCTATCTTTTTAATATACACCAGTCAGGTACAGCATTATGACCATCTGTCTGATATTGTGTTGCTCGCAGCCCTCAAACAATCAAAGCATAGACGCTCGTACCAACAAGTCCTATAAGCTGCGAGGTGAAGCCTCCATGGACTGGAGCACATCCCACAGATGCTCAACTGGACTTACATCTGGGGAATTTAGAGGCCAATTCATCACCTCAAACTTCCTGTTGTGCTTCTCAAATCATTCCTATACATTTTTCACAGCCGTCAGGGAATACAGTTTCCACACATGTCAAAGTAATATCCACAGCAATGGCAGGACCCAAGGTCTCTCAGCAGAACACTGCCCAAAGCACCACACTGCTTCTGCGAGTTTATACTTGCCTTCTTGCCATAGTGCATCCTGGTGTCCGGTGTTCCCCAGAGAAGCTTCACACATACACGTGATGTGACAGAAAATGTAATTCGTCAGACCACGCCGTCTTCTTCTTACTCCATGGTCCAGTTCTGATCCTCACATGCCCATTGTTGGCACTTTCAGCACTGTACAGGGGTCATCATGGGCTCCCTGACTGGTCTGCAGCTATGCAGATGCATACACAACAAACTGCAAATACTCTGCGTGTTCTTACACGTTTCTGTCACAACCAGCAGTAACTGTTTCTGCAATTCCAGCTACAGTAGTTCATCTTCGCTCCCCATCAATGAGCCAATGAGCCATGACCCTGTTGCTGACTCACCACTGTTCCTTCCTTCACTGCTTTTGATAAGTATTGACCGATTCAGACCAGGAACACACCACGAGCTGCAGTTTTGGAGATGCTCCGACCCAGCTGTCTAGCCATCACATTCTGGCCCTTGTCAAACTTTCTCAAATCCTTACGCTTGCCCATTTTTCCTGCTTCTAACACATCGACTTCCAGGACAAAATGTTCACTCACTGTAATTGACGTCACCTGTCAGTGGTCATCGTTATGCCCTATCAGCGTAAACTGTGTGTTTTACAATCTCTCTTTCCTCATCCCCTATTTGCCGACCTTATGGTTTCTCATTTGGTGTAAACTTAACACTGTGGACATTTTTCAATTATTTGGCCTAATATTTCTTTTTTAGCAGCATGCACTTTCAGCCATATGTTTCATGGTTCTAGCGTCTGTCAGCTACACAGACCAAGACGGATGAAAGAATAAGACAAGCGGTGGAAATGGGCTTCCTCTGAAGGAAGCGAGGAGAGATAAGAAGAGGAGCTCAGTCATTCAAGAGGGAGTCAGAGTAGAGACGCTGCTTCTCTGCATCAAATGGAAGTAGTTGAGGTGGATATTGTGTCTCTCAGCTGGTTTGGAAATGTCCCTGTGCCTTCAGGGAGACGCCGAGAGAGGGTATCTCTGCTGTGGCACAACCCAGAAGTGGTTTCACAGCAGATCCACAAATGGCACATGTGGAGTATTTCACTTTAGTATTTTACCTTGCAAAACAAGTCCTTTCTGAAACACTTTCCAACAACATTTCAACCCGGTACAAATCTATCCACATTCTATGTTTAAGCCTGGAAAGGAAACATCATAAATTGTGTCTGCAGAACAGACTGCAAAAAAAACAACCAAACCTCTACTTACCAACATACATCAAGTAGTCATAGACCCCTTCAATGGTGATCATTTCCATGAAGTAGTTCTGATTGTGTCTCTTCTCTGTCATCTCTGATCGGTTGGCATTGTTTTTGAAGAGGTCATTGAAGAGCTGGGGGTGAGACACTTGCGTCAGATTTTAAGACTGAAGCTCTTTCAAACACCCACTGTCTCTATCTGAGAGCATTTCCAGTTATGAGTGACTCACAAAACTCTGGCAAAGTAAATATGTAACGTCCCTATTCTTTTAGGAATATATTCAGATTTTATGTTAAGTTAAGTGGACGTGTTTGTTTAAGCACCACTTGCAAAAAGCTGTTATGATCTCATCAGTTCAGCCACTGGCAAGTTCTCAGATTAAATGCCCGAGGCCTTTCTTGGCAATGTCAGACCTCATTTAAATTTTGTGAAGTGCCACTTCACAAAATTTGTTGCAAAAATAGCGCATGTGCTGATGTTTTATTCTATTGTGTCTGTAATACTAGAATCACCATTGGCTGATTTTAATCCCATTAAACTTCCTTTTAATTCAAGTCAGAGGAATCTAATAAACACTAGAGGAAACAAAATATCAGCATAAACAGTTCCATCAATAGTCGATACAAATCACTGTCTTTGCTTTAAAAGCTTTATTTAGGGGATTATTTAATCCCCTGCTCAATTTGTAAGTTTGCTCACAGAGAGAATATCAGACCAATAAATAACTTCGTACTTCGTAGAAACCCTTGTTGGCAAGTACAGGGGTAAGAAGTTGCTTGTAGTTGGCACCAGGTTTGCACACATCTCAGGAGGGACTTTGGCCCACTCATCTTTACAGAAATTCTAAATCCTTCACTTTTATTGGCTGCTGCTTGGCAACTCAAAGCTTCAGCTCCCTCTATGGATTTTCTATAAGACTAAAGTCTACAGACCAGCTAAGCCACTCCATGACCCTAATGTGCTTCTTCTTTAGCCACTCTTTTGCCGCCTTGATGGTATGTCTTGGGTCACTGTGTTGCTAGAAGATGACGACGACCCATCTTCAGTGTTCAGGTTGCGGGAAGCAGGTTCTTGTCCAAGCGTGGCCACGTTCATTGGACTCTCAGTGCGGTGAAGACATCCTGTACCCTTAGCAGGAAAACAGCCCCAAAGTATAATGTTTACACTCCATGCTTGACTGTGGGGAATATGGTGGAGGCTTTAGGTCACACTCAGCGTTTCTCTTCCTCCAAACACAGCAGTTTAAGTTGATGCCAAAGAGCTTGATTTTGGTTTCATCTTCCAACAGCACTTTCTCCCGACACTCTTCTGAATCATTTTAATGTTCACTGGAAACTTAAGACAGGCTTGTAACTTCTTGAGTGGGGGGACCTTGCAAGAACTACAAGATTTCAATCCATTACGGCGTAGTGTGTTACCAATGTTGTTTTTGTTGACTGTGGTCCCTACTGCCTTCACTAACAAGCTCCTCCCATGTAGGTTGGGACTGATCTACCATCACTCTCATGATCCTCACATCATGAGGCAAGATCTTTCATGGAGCTCCAGACCGAGGGTGATTGATGGTCTTTTTATTTTTATTCTGAACAATCGCACCGGCAGTTGCCACTTCCTTCCACCAAGCTTCCTGCTGATGGTCTTGTAGCTCATTTCAGCCTTATGCAAGTTGACAATCTTGTCCTTGACATCCTTTGACAGCCTTTTTATGTCTTGCCCATTGTGATGGAAATCCATTCGGTTGGCATTTGTGCTTTATATACATAAGTTGAGATCAGAAGTCTCGACCATTGATTTTAATCTGTGTGCCACAAGAGCAGGCAGCCAATCTCTGGGAGGCAAAATTCTGTTTAGGTTGTAGGGGATCAAATACTTTCTCCACTCAACGACATGCAAATCAGTTCATAACTGTTATGCAATATGTTTTTTTCTGGATTTTTGATCAATTTTCTGTCTTGCTCCATTAAAAAGAAATTACCATAATAATTAGAGACTGATTTGTTTCTTTGTAAGTGAGCAAACTCACCAATTCAGCAGAGGCTCTAATAATCTAATTATTTCCCCACTGTATATCTGTAAAGCTCAGCTGCCTTGTGGACTTTTGACCAGACAGTTGTAACAGGAACAATTAATTGCAACTGAGCCTTAGGGAGGACTCTAGCAGTACTCAGGATTCTCCTCAGGCTACTCTTTTAAACAATGCAGACAGTCAAAAAGCTATAAAGCCTCACTTGCCAACCTTTTTGTCATTCTCTGAGGTGGGACTCAGGATAGTGAGCTCAGGTCGGCTGGGTTTGGGTTTGGGAGATTCACAGGAATTGAAGAAGGACTGGATGAAAGGTTCCAGGTGCTGCCCTTTCTGCCATAAAAAAAAGCACACGTGCAAAATGTATATTGGGTAGTTTCAAAAACACAAAGCTGACATTTAAAAACATCTGTATTGTGAAAGATGAGACACAAAGCACATCCTACATATTGTGTCCCAGAATAAATGCATTTCTCACCTCTTTTATCAGTTTGCTCGGGACCGACTTAATGATTTTCCCTGTGAAAAATAAAAAACCTTATCTCAGTGATGTATGCTTCTGTCACGTTGTGCCTCTTTTCCAGACACATCTCTTCTCATCCAACCCAAGGTCAGCCTGATCAAACATTTCCACAGGCTGTTTAAACATCATCTATTTTGCACATTTGTTTAAACAAAGCGTCTGTCACATTCTCTGCAGCCAGGTCAGAGAGAATGTGCCTCATACTGTACCGAGGTTCACGTCAGGTAACATCTTGTCCAGGAACTGAGACTCCATGCTATGAGGAGACAGGAAGTCGGCCAGTAGCTGGCTGTTGCTCAGCTCTGGGTGCTGCAGGAGTTTCTGCAAAGTAAACAGATAATGAAAACACACATTTGTTCTGTAGCTGAAAATCAATCACAGGACTGCAGATTTATTGTGTATGATCAAATGTAAGCAGATACAAGTGCTTTACTCGTTTTTAGAACAAAGCAGACTGTGGATTTTCAAGGGCTTTATGTGGGTTTTTCTGCTTATAAAGCCTCCCAACCAAGTTTGGATTAGTGCTTACTACTTTCCACAGAACATTGCAACTTTTTAAATTAATTCCCAAGCTTTCAAAGCAGCCTCTTGGTGTGCCTTGAAAAAACTTATTTCAAGGTAAGTAATCCATCACAGTGAAAACTTTTACTGCTTTTTCTGTTGTCTCTTGTGATTCTGTACTGATGGTCCTCCAGGTGGGGACCATTTAAAAATCTTTCCTTGCCGAGTTTTGTCATTTTTCTCTATAAATGTTCAACAGTTAAGACTCAAATTTTATTCCTTGAAGTGTTTAAGGACCTTGGCAGCAACTGCAGAGACTGAATTGTGTTTTATTCAGTTTTTTCCTCTGTGTTTTTGAAAAGCTGCTCTTAGAATCACCAAATGAAGCAACGACAAAGATATTTTTCTCTCTTTACAAGAAGTGACTCAACCACTGACTAAGACTGATTAAGATGACTTTAAATGTTTCTTTTTTTCTGAAACCTAATTTGAAGTATTCCTGATAAACACATACGCACAGAAAACTACACCCAAAAACCTTTCAACAATGTGTGTGTGTGTGCGTACGTATTTCAAGCTAATTTGTTCGTAACCTTCTCACCAACCGCCTCCCCTCAAAGTCATTTTCTTAGTTTTTATTATTTAGTTATTTGAAGACGTTTTCACAGTACAAACCATGATTCAGCAACTTTTAGAATCACCTCTAGCAGCAATAAGTTGAAGTAAACATTTTCTGTATTTTTTTTTATTTATTTGAGGTTCGTTTTAAAATTACACTTGATGCCCCCAGGTTATATTCATCAATTTTACTATAATATATTTACTCCAAACATCTTATATTAGGAGAATATTCTTTTAATTAATACTAGAAAGTCATCAGGTTCCAATATATATTTTGCAGAAAATGCATAAACTAAATGCATAGTGCTAAATGTCAGGTTTTGCTATTAAAATTAACAATAGGATGCACATTTTTGTATATTATGTTTATGATTATTAGGGTTGGGTACATGTAGACATAAATATATACATACACTACAATCATCATAGTACGATTATATAAAGAAATTATATAGCAAAATGTTAAAAGTGTAGCTACACAGTAATTACTTAAAGCATGAAACTTTTAAAAGTGATTATTGTAGCTGATCAAAACCTGTTATATTGCCTAGGTACAGTATATATTACACCTATCTAAATGCTACCTCATTAAAAAAGCATTTGCATTTCAACATCAGAGATGGTCACACTTGCATGATCCTTTCATCAAGTGCATTTGATTGGACTATTATTAGCATCATAATTTCTATGGAAGCAGTAAGGCTGTACTCAATGTTTCACAGCACTTCATGGAGTCCTTTGAAAACTTTCTTTTTCACATGACTGAGTATCGTGCCTAGTGCAATTCAGAAGAAAAGGCCAAGAGAAGCGCAGATATCTACCTGAAGATATTCCTGAAATTCCTCCCTCTTCGATGTCAGAAATTCGTAATTCTTGGGACCAATTATTCTCTTTGAGGGCAGCTGCGCATCTGGAAATGAGCCTGCAAATGGTGTAAGATTTCACAAAGACGAGTGTTAAAAATATGTGTCTCTCTTTAACTGGAACATAACAGCCGTGTAGTTTCCAAGTCCCCAAATAAGGCAACAGGGCCATTAAATGTTCTTCGCTTCTAAAATGTAAGTTTACTTGGAAGTAATAATCTGGGATTTTTCTGTGGAGTCGACGACGTCATTTTCATGGGAAAATTCCTTCCTGATGGCCTTGAATGAAAAACAGAGCAGTGCACAGGTGCTCTAAATTAGCATTATGTAGAAAACCTACCATGAAACTCGGTGAGCTTTGACTCTAGGACATAGAACTCCAAATATCTCCTGTACACAGACCAGTGCTCAGTCTCATGTCCGACTGCAGAGAGTAAAACAACAAGGTTTAATTAATGACCCCAAACCAAAACAGCTCGTCACACTAGTTAATGGTTACCTAATAGTATTACAGATTATTTACAAGTACGTTTTAATGAAGGTCCGCACAGCCTCACCTGCCTTCCGGTCATTGCGCTCTACATCAATACAAAACACTGGAATGCGCTCCCTCTTTATGTCGTCATCGTAGAAATCAATGTACGGGATTGTGATGTTCCAGGCTGAGAGGTTTCGCGGGGTGCTCGGGGTGGAGGCCGCCTCCATAGGGGGGTCATCTTCCAGCACCATCATGGCTTCCTCCACCTTGAATAGAAGGAAGTGAGAGTGGTTGAGGTCAAGGCTTTGCAGAGTACACGATAGATGAACAACACGACCACTTTTATGCTGCAAAACACACAAAGGTAGAGGCCTGACTTTAATTTCTTGGACTTCTTTTGTTCTTTGTGTATGGGTTCTTTTTACCTTAACCATATAATCTACTCCTATCAAAATTACTATTAAATTGAACAGCAAATGTGAAGATCAGGGACAACTAAACAAAAAAAAGGTGACTGAGACCTGACCACAAGTAAGGGAAGTGCAACGTATACACAGGATATCCCTTTACAATAAATGCCGAACAAGGAATTAACAGAGTGAAGACAGTAAAGTGCTGTAACAGACTGTGTTTGAAGTCACATCAATATAAATTTACAAAAGCTCTTAAACTAGCGGATTTTCATTCATCTGACACTCTTTTTTTTTTAATTTCTTTCATTTAAGGTGGATATTTAGTCATTTTCGCAGGTCATCTTTGTGGTTTCACAGGGAAACTCTTGCTCTTTAAAGTCAACACTATCTACTGTAAAACAGGCAAATTCATGGACTCCACCTCAGAAAACGCCAGAACCCAAACGTTGGATTTAAATATTGGAAAAATAGACAGATATTTTATTATGCCTGAAGAAATCAGCAAAAAACACGCTTTGTCAAACTCGGCAGAGTCTGCAAATTGCACTGAAAACCTTGAAGATTTGTCCATAAGGTAGAATTAATAGACTCTGTGGCTTTGTTTTCTTTACTCACCAGCGCCCCCATGTGGGAATCACTTCAGGAGACCCTCAATATGACTTGAAGACTCTGTTTGCAGTTACTTCTAATAAATTTGACACGCTGCTTTAAATTTGACATGCAGTTTAACCCTAAAAAGCAACTATCACCACGTGAGCATTATTTTATACACTATCATCATCTTATAATGAATGTTTAGGACACTTTTAGATGTGCCTTACCATATCATCCTCCCCCTCTACCAGCCCATAGGATGGCAGCATGGCTCCTTCCATCGTTGTGCTCTTGAACACTCCTTTGATCTTACTGCCAATGCGGCTAATCCCAAAGGACTCGCCCCTCTTAGACGTACTCCTGCAGTTCAAACAAGGAGGCTATTAAACACGGAGCAAAGGAGGAGATGCGCTTGGCTTCAGCAAAGCGCATGCAGCTTCAGAAAGGTGACAGAGCAGGGACTGTAGGGAAGAAGAAGCAGCTTACTCTGTATCATGGGAGGTAAAAGCTAATCTAGCCAAACCAATGAGAACGTTTAACTTCACAGTCAACAATAATCAACACAATAAAATGCCTGCGTTACTGGTAAAGCGCTGCAGAGCCACAAAAAACACACACACACACACACAACAAAGCACTGAGCAGTGATGAACAGATGTGAAGCTTGGAGGGGATATTTTCAGGGTGTAAAAAATGCTGATGATGATCAGTTACCTGACAACCGATAAAAAGCACACAACATCACAGTTGCTCTGTGTGAGTGCCGGTTTGCTCACGTAAAATAAAAATCACCACATGACGCACAGAGATACGCCTACTACACAAGAAGCCGAGCACAGAAAAAGTGGCTGCGGTGTCAAAAACAAGACTGGAGGAAACAAAACGACAAATTAAAACAGGATCCCGTGCATAGACCCCACCATGCAGGCGTCCGGCTGGGACTGGGGTCACATGGGTGTGAAACTGGATAGCATGACATCACACTGAGCGACCTGTGACAGACAGATGGACCCTGACTTACTTGGGTGATGAGTGGCGGTGGGATAGCGAGCCATATGGGAAGTTTGTGAACGTGGACTGGGCATGGAGGGAGTTACAAGATGCAGGTGAAGAGCTGCCAGAGGCGGTGAACAGTGAGGACGGGGACTCGGGGCTCCAGTCCCAGGAGCTATAAGCAGAACAGGGTCACATCCCCACGGGCAAGAGGAGGGAGCGGATCGTGGATCATACCAGGGCAGGCAGTATGGTGGTCACAGAATCAGAGTGGACATACGGTCACAGACACAGGCACGATGGTGGAAATACACAGATGGGCGTAATGGGCAGACAAACGGGCAGAGGTGGAGAAGGTTTCTTAATCGCAGGTATGGAGGGAGGTTAGCCTCGACACTGGTCACATGTGGGCTGCGAAAGCAATTATACGCTATCCCAGCTATCATTTTGAGTGGCGCAATTTATGCTGCTTTGGAAACTGCCTTTATAACAAGTTTGCTTTCAGGTGTTGGAAATGAAACAGAAAATGAGTTTTCCTTCATTTTAATTCTCTCATTTTGGATATAATGCTTTTATTAGCTTTATCTGCTCATAGGCTTACTGGTGACACATGCTATGATTAGCTCATAAAGGTCAGTTTACTCAGTGTTCTCTCTTTTTGCAGCTACAGCACACTCACCAAATAAAACATGTATTTAGGGGTGAAATGAGATGAGTGCTAAAAGATTATATATCATTATCGTAGTATCAGCTAGTGCTTATGAAACTGAAGCCCTCCTTGACGGCTCGGGGCCAGGCAGGGCACAGTGATTCTGTTAAAAAAAAAAGGCAGCACATCTTTAATCTTAAGTATGAAGTGTCTTTTGGAATCTTGCGTGCAGCACTACTCAGCCAGCCACTGTTCTGATCAGCACACTGACGACTTGTACTCACCGAATGTCATCCAAACTGACGCTATTTCTGGAACAATATGCACAAGGAGTTAGTGGCTGGGCCGCGTGGCCACGTACACACCACACCCCGCGATAGAAAACATGACAGTCGATCCATGGCTTCAGCTCAGTTACAGCTATACTGCAGTGGTCTAATATAACTTGCATTACAAGAAAATGGGTTGCTTCTATACAGCTTAGTTACAGTTATGTTTATGTGTGACGCAGCTGGCTCATAGCATATCCAGGGACAGGGATTTATGTACGTTTAATAGGGAAACCAGGAAAACTGGACGTGGAAGAAAACACAGAAATTTACTGTGTGTCTAAAATCTTAGTTAACAGTGAATTTGTGTTTGCGCTGTTTTCTGTTTCTATATTTTCTGAAAGTCCACCTGTGCATCATTATGCTAAACTTTTATGCTGTTACACACAAACATAAAGTGAAACCTACCTGCTCATTTTGGAATTTCTGGCAGGGGACTCGGCCCCTCTGAGAAGCTGCCGAAAGTACTGTGGAAAAAAGGTCACGGGAATCAAACAACACATATGGAAAATCTGGTACAGTATGCAAGCTAAACTCAAGGAACATGCCATATCTATTGACCTCTTAATGCCTAAACAATAATAACCACTGATGCCCAGTTTATTTGGGAGCAAGAACAGGGGTGGCAACTAAGTAGAAAATAACCTCGCATTGTTATCCAGAAACTATTCACACAGGGCTATGGCCTGCTCTGAACAATGGCTGAGCTCTGGTCCACCCAGCTGAATTCAATGAAATTGCTTCTGAGGGGTGAAATTCAGCTTGGCAGTTTGGCATAATGCCAGCGCCGGCTCATTGGCCGGTTGCGCGTCTGATATTGATGACAGGGCCGATAGCGGTTGGTAGCTGGGGGGATGGAAAAATGGGTCTGAGTCAACAAATTCCAGTTGAGTTTGAGTTTAAGCATTTTACAGATATAGTTTTGGTACATCTGAGACAATAAAAATACTAAATTTAAGGAATGATCATTCAGTCTCAACTTAAAGACCCATAATTTAGACAGGAAAATGCTTAAATCTGGAAATCAAGCTGGGTGACAATAGGCTTAGTGGTTTCTATTGAGGTGTGGGCGCTAACCTCATCGCTGTGGCAGAACATGGGGGTGAAAACATTCTCCAGAAGAGAGAGGACGTGCTCGTAGGCTTCAAACAAGCACCTCATGGTCTGCAGTTTCACCACCTCCCCATAAGGACCCTCAGCAACTAGGACGTTCAACAAAAACACACAAGCGAGTTAGCATACTACACAGCATGCATACTCATTAAGGCACACCTAGGATGTTTAAGATACTTTAACTTCAATAATGACTCCTGTCACATACTGTTGCGTATTTCTTCCACTATAAAGGGGTCAAAGCGGATTTTGTCAACACTCTCGTCCAAGCAATAGGTCTCGTAGATCTTCTTCACTTCCTTATGAAGCATCATCTTCTCTGAATCCAACAGCTCAGGGCACAGAATCCTGTCGTTGAACTCCTCTGAGAAGTTAAGAGAGTCAGACATCAATACGTCACAGTGATAGGTTAACTCTGCCACCCATGAGTGGTAATTTTTCCTGATAATTTCAGATGGGGTGATGAAAAGCTGTTGACTGACAGAACTGAGTAATTAAGGTAACAACAACGATTAACAACTACTAACAATTTAGAGAAAAAACTGAATACTTGCCAACTGCGAGACAGAATTGGAGGACATGGACAGCGCCTTCTTGCTTTAGGAAGTTCATAAAGCGAAAGAGAAGGTCTTGCTGTTCTCGAATTTCCTTCAACTCCAGCTTTAGCACCTGATACAAAGGCAGGAAAAAATGGATTACCGGTAATATACTCTATAAAGCATTGCCTGCTATATTCCTCCTGCTTCTATTAGGCTTACGCTGTCCCATATACCAGCTACACATTGTCACTAGGTTTTTGCTTAATGCCAGATGGCTTTTGTTTCAAAGACGGCTTGCAGTTGAATTTTTGTAGGTTTTTAATGAATTACTTCACTCTCCTAGATGAAAGCAAACACTTACTGAGGGCTTTTTGCTGCGAGTATCGGAGTACTTTTGTAGGAAAGGAACCAGTGTTGAAGTGGGCTCTGTGGCTTCTTCAGGCTGGAGTGAACAAGTCGGGAAAAATTAAATACACGTTTAAAATTCACAGAAGATACACTCACCCTTCATTCTGTTAGGTATGCCTATGCCAGTTCGGAAGAAGAATCAGAACGGAGAAGAAAGGAGATTTAAGTGGATTTCTATGTGGCATGGTTGCTAGTGCTAATACAGGCTGGGCTGAGTATTTCAGAAACTGCTGATCTACTGGGATTTACTCCACACATCCATCTCAAGAAAATGGTCTGGAAAAGAGAAAATATCCCATGAGCAGCAGTTCTCTACATGAAAATGCCTTGTGGACGTCACAGGTCAGAAGACAGTGGCCAGACTTCTGGCTGCTTTGAGCAGACAGGATAGGAGGGCGACAGTAACTCAAATAACCACTCATTATAACCAGGGTATCCAAAACAGCATCTCTGAATGCACAACATGTTGAACACTGAATCAGATGGGCTACAGCAACAGAGGACCACACAAAGATTCACCAAAATTGGACAACAGGAGATACAAAAGACATTATCTGGTCTGAGTCTGAATTTCTGCTGCGACACTTAAAGGGAAGGGTCAGAATTTAATGTAAAGAGCATGAAAGCATGGATGCATCCTGCCTTATACCAATAACTCAGACAGGTGGTGCTGGTGTAATGGTGTGGGGATATTTTCTTGACACACACTGAGTACTGCTGCTGACCATGTCCATCTTTAATAACCCAGCCAACAAATCTGCTTTATGCCACAAAAATTTGAGTTCAGAAAGCAAAAGATCGACCTGACTTGTTACTAGAAAGGTGAACCAAACAGAGTGACTGATGAGTGTAAATGACAGCCAGTTACAGTCCAGTATATACTTACAGGTGAGTTGTCAATGAATATCAAAATTAAATGATTCGCTGTGTCCTGAATTAAAAAAAAAACCACACAAAAAAGCAGTCAGTAAGTTTCAAACTCAAGTGTAGCGCTGTAAGTAATGTTTTGATTTGTCTTTTATTTGCATTCTCATAATACTGCACATTAGCACTGGTTAAAGGACTATAAAAGAAATATCCTGTTAGACTGGCAAAGACAAAGAGACGTTCAAGGGAAAAAACAGCTTTGGATTTCTATTCTACACTCACAGGATCAGCCAAGTAGTCCATCGAAGGAAGGAAGACAGAACCAGCCAAAACCTCTCTTATCAGGAGTGTAAGAGATCTGAGAGAATGACGAGATACAGAAGCAGGAAGTAAGAGAATGAAGCAATAAAGAATCATGCTGTTGTGACTTAATTGGGTAAATTTATGGTTGCAGTGCATGGGCTTTACTTCCAGAGCAGTCAGTTACCTGCAGTCTGTGGCCTTGGGCGGCAGGATGTAAGGGAACAGTATCTCAGTCAGCTTCCTGAGGTAGAGAAGTTCATCTCTGCGACTGCGAAGAGCCACGTGGAGATCAGGACCATATTCCTCCAGGGCAGCTTGTTGAAGATACTCTATGTTTTTTACTGAAAAGAAACCAAAAAACATTTTTTATGATAAAAGAAATAAAAAACAAACTGCTCTGTGTGATTATATCTGCCATACCCTTCTGCCTTGCTTTGCTAATAATTTCAATGTGCTTCATGGAAACTTTAAGGAGCTTTTTTGTGATGAGAGATGCCACATCCACCTAAGAGAGAGAGACAAGTTTATTTAAAAATGATGAAGACCAGTTTAAAAAGTTTTTTGTCTTTATAGAGTCTAAGTTTCACCTTCTGAGTCCGACGAACCAGCACGGCTGCAAAGAAACGCAAGGTCACTCTCAGCTCGTCGACAAACGCCTCGTCGTCTGTGATGTCTCTGAAAGGAAAAAGAAATCTGTCCCCTCACTTCACAGGACACAACACAGTTTGAACCTCGAAGGAAGGATACAAGAAACTCTTACCTATACCAAGGATATACAAAATTTTCCAGAACAAGCTCTAGAATCTAAAATAAAAACAATAGATTTTATTGTGCCATAATTTGATAGATTAATTTAATGTTTATTTAAGAATAATGACGTGTGTAACAAATATGTCTATTACCTCTGAGAGTGAGGCATCCACTTTAGAAGGAATTTTCAGGTCAAGCCATGGCTGATAGTTTTCCAGTAACAGAGTCGGTCTATAAATATGAACGAAATTTTTTTTTAAAAAGGAATGAAATAGAAAATATTCAGTATCATCAGCAGAGGAAGACAGAAGAATCCAGTCTGGCCACTAGATGGCATTGCTAAATCTCCCATGACCTAATAAGTAGGTAACTCATTGTTGTCAACCCAGTAATGAGGTTATATATATGTATATCATACGTAGTAACACAGTGATATGGACTTGATCACAGATAATCTGTAAACAACATCAGGCATTAAGCATTTATTATGCTAAATATATAACTGCTGCTGAAATAGTTATAAGGTTTCAATAAAACACAAGTCAGCTTCTGTCCAGTCTACGACCGTTGCACAACAGCATAACCACGTCACTCACCTGTGCCTTTTGCACTTGATTTTTCCACAAACAGCACAGCTGTGGCCCAGCGGAAACAGCTCCTGCTGGTACGACTACAAGATAAAGTCAACAGCAAAGATTATGAACTGCTGCTGCTTTTGTGCCTTTTTATTCATCATCATCAATGTATAAGTAAGCAATGGCATGCTTCCAACAAGTGATAGACATTACATATATTTCTATCAGTTGTGGCACTCAGAGTGTGGAGGCTGTATCCTCCTAATTTGTTCAGTTAAAGTCTAACAGACCTTGATTCTTGGTTTAATGGAGACTAAGATGTTAGGCAGCAGAGACTCAGGCCCCAGGGAGCAGTAGAAAGTGACGACTCCAGCCAGGAACGACCAAAACACCATTATAATGTGAATATATCTGTAGTAAAAAGGAGGTGTGAGGTATAAATGAATAAAAACATGGTATGCTATGAAGTGAAATTGAGTGGGCTGCAGGTTTGCCTATGTAGAGTGAACTAGTTACCTGTTCAAAAGCACAGTGGAGAGAAGCAGGACCAGCAGAAGGAAGCAGAACACTGGATATTGTCGACCAAGCTCTCTGAGCCGGTCCACCTTTACCCTGCGTCTTAATTTCTGCAGATAAGCCCGGATGCATCCCATCTTTGTCTGTCAACATCCAGCCTACTGCATATTACTGTAAATAAATAAAGGTCGCATTACGAAGTGGCTGCAGGCTACAAATAAATAAGGGCGTGTAGCAGGAAGCAAGAGCTCCTTACTCAAAGTTACAGTATTTTATTTTATTTTTTTAATCTATCTATTCCGCTTAACATACGTATCAGGTTGCACTGATTTTAACATATCGACTCAAGCACTTACTGTAAGTGTACGGCGGACGATATGGGCCATTTTTCACTGTAGTTCAGGCGCGACACCATAATGAATTTGCAAAAACAAAATAAATACATAAGCAGGTTGCCTGTGTGCAGGATGAGCGCAGAGAGCAGAGCCGCGCACAGCTGTGAGCCACAGCAGGATTAGTGGCAGTTACACAGCATCATTCGTGCGTGGACCGTCCTAAAACTCTGATAGGTTGCCGTTTTGGTTAATGGCCGCGGTCCTGTCACGGGCATAGCTGTCCATTGAGGAGCAGCAGCAGCGGCGGTGGTTGGTGCCTCGGTTGTCAGCGCTGGAGACGTGTGATGTCACCTCCGCTGCGCTCCCAGCAGCAGTAGCTGCTACTGGCTCCTGTAGTTTAGCTCTGAGGTAACGGACGTGTCCGCCACATATTCCCCTTGAAATGAAACCCACGCCAAGGTGCCCGGATCAAGGAGACGAGTCCCGGAGCGGAGTAGTGCTCACTGGAGCGGCCATTATTTATATTATTGTCACATTTAACGGACTCGAAGCGAAGCACCATTGATTTGTGTGTGTGGTAAACAGCTTACAGTCGTACTTTGATCGAAGAAACTGCACAAGGGACGATGGGAAAATTGCGTTTTTTAACGTGGACTTAAATTGGGTTAACCGGCAAATAGCCCTCCTACAGTAGCTCCATCACTCGCGATGACCTACTTTCAGTTAACTGACACAAAGGCGTTTAGAGCTTTTAACATCAGGCTGTAGATTACTGTAATAGTAACTATACTAACGCAGTATTGTTACTATTTGACGACTCAATGCAATAAATACCGTTTAATTTATTCAAAGGCACCAATACTGTGCATGTATGCCTGTCCTATGAATCTAATAATATAAGCCTTATAAATCATATACACTACTATACACACACAAAACATACATATATAAAGATGGGGAAAAAAATACACAAACTGTAGCATATTAGATCTTCTCTATTACACACTCCCACTGCGCTCGTCAACCCGTTTAGGAAAATATTTATTCGAAATCTTGCATTTTAACATGAAACTTTAATGCAAATCTTTTTACATGAAATTTAAAATACCAAAATCCAAAATGATCGACTGCCTCCAGTTAATAAAGCCCTTGCACCTCATGAAGGCTTTTGTTTTAATCAAAAGAGTAAGACACAGATAAAAATCAAAAACTTTATTACAAAAATAAGTTACACTCACCTCCATTTTACAGTATAAAACAATTTATTTGCAGGAATGCAAAAAACGTTGTTGGCCACCAACAATAGTTTAAAACTGCTAACATTTTTTTTTCTCAAAAGGTGGTTGTTATGATTTTACTGAGGGAGTTAACTGTATAGAAAACTGGGATTGAAGAGCAGTTTCCTTTATGCTATACCTGGAAGTAGAAATCGTTCACTGCAGTATCCCTTCTACCACTGTGAGACCATGATCCCTCACCAAATCATAGCAGCTAATGTTAGGCACACATGCTCACTGGCTGGGCAATATGGCAAGTCAGTCATCCAATAAGATTAACTCCAGAGATCTTCTACATAGTTGCTGTACTGGGGAGGGATCATTCGAGATTAACACGATCTTATAAGAGGAAGGATTGGATTAGGCTCTTACATTATTCCGATGCTGTCTGAAAATGTGTTGTATTGATATAAAAACAAACCCACTGGAAGAATACAGTGGCACAAAAGGGACACTGCAGGGCTTTATTTTTGTTTGTTTTTTTTATTGTTTTTTTTTAATCAAAGGCAGTTGGATGCCCGTGATCTTGAAGCCTTTACAAAAGTAACATTTTCCGAAAAACTATACAACCAGTAACTACATACTCTGAATAAGCAAGGCAGCTAATTCAGTTCAAAATAAGATAAAAGCAGGGCTTGTTCAGACTCATCATATGAGATTGTTTTGCATGCCCGGTGTGACTGTTTGCAGTCTGCAGAGCTGCAGCTAAAATGACTATATTACATTAAGTACATCGTTTTTGCGCTGCAGCTCTTGTGCATATTTTGTATGAAAACAAGCCCTGCTTTCATCGATATAGTTTCCCTATTTACAGTACAGGCCGGGTAGTTTAGTCCTCTGTACTGAGGTAGTCAACCAACCCTTTAAAGACAAGTTCTGAAAAGAACCACTTTCCTGGAATGCCTGACTTATCCATGCCAGGTGGGTACACCCTAAAACCCTGCAAATGTTCTCTTTCAAACATCCAGATCAAACAATTAAGATTAACATGGATATTCCGACAATAAAAATTCCGATTAGCACAAAAATATACAATAGCATCAAGCTCCTTTGAGCCACTTCAAACCTAAGAACTTAAAAAGTGCAATTTCGTCATTAATTAAAAAAAAAAAAAAAATTAAAATGGCATGTTCAGGGACAGGGAAGGGGTAGATTGTAAGGGCAATTCATAGGTCCCCGTCTAGGAACAGGGACTCAGCAAAGAGGCTGTGGCAAGTATTCAGACTCCTCCAGTCATTTTATAAGGTGGCAGCTTCAAAACAAAAACAAAAAATGAGCCCTTTTCAGACATGCACTACTCTCCAATAATCTGAACATGGTGGCTTCATTTGCATGAGCACCCAGGTCACTTTTCCATGAAAGTTGCATTGGTAAGCTTACTAGGTTGGACCTAGTAACAAGTCTTTAAACACAGCATAAGGTTGAACTGTACACAGTAACATTAACGGATGGGCACACCCAAGATAGACAGTTCATGTTGACGCTCTAAACCAGGGCTGCCCAATCCCAGTCCTCGAGAGCTACTATCCTGCAGCTTTTAGATGCATCCCTACTCCAACACAGCTGAATCAAATGGTTTGATTACCTCTTCAGCATGCCATCGTGTTTGGCAAAGTCCTGATAACGAGCCATTCATTTGATTCGGGTGTGTGGGAACAAGGATGCATCTAAAAGCTGCAGGACGGTAGCTCTCGAGGACCGGGATTGGGCACCCCTGCTCTAAACTGCTCGGCTCACAAAAGAAAGTGTTCAAGAGCAAAACTTGCCCTATGCCCTCTTATCTCTGTTTGGTTTCCAAATATTAAGACATTTCTTCACGATCCATAAGAAATGCATCTCCTACTCTGCATGGAAAACCTTAACAGCGCAGAGAGCGCAAGCGTTCAAAAACGTGGTTACATTTTGAGTTGATGCTGACAGAATTTGTTGCCATAAAGTAACAATTCTTTTGCATGCATTATCGTAGGCATATCTGAATGATGCCATGATGAATATTAATGTAAAAGTGACCCATGTCTGATTGGCAGAATGACACCACTAAAGAGATTATAGTTATGCATTAACCCATGTCTGAAAAGGGCTAAAGTGAGTTAAAATATAGAGGAGGGGAGATGCTTCTTCTGTAAGGCTGGAATATCATTGGACCTTTTTCTCATGCTTGTTGTTTCGACATCCATTGCAGCTTACGGTGTAACCCCACATATCAAGTCAGTATCCACTGTGACAGGTCAGGACCGCCCTCGGCCCCGTTTCCCTGCTGGGCCAATAAGAAAGAAAGATGAAATTAGCACAGGAAACCAATGTTGCACACATTTGCCATAAATCAGACAATTAGACCAGACATCAGACATTCACACCAGTGGTCTTGCCACTTATGTGGGCATCAGCTGGCCTTAAAAATGCTATGAATGACCCTCTCTGCTGGCAAACAAGCTGACTCAAAGATCCCACCAGAAAACTGGAGCCTTAGAATATGGCCAAGTTCATTTGAAGATAATCGCCCTTAACTTTTCACAACTATAGCTGCTTTCATTTTCTATCCATCAGTCGTTTCATTCACGCCACTGCTCTTAACTTTGTGCTTTAATTTCTGACCCAATGTCAGAACACTTGCTTACAGCAAACAGAGCTTAAATGTATTTTTAAATTTGAAAATAAAAAGCACAAAGTAAAAATGTGGAGGTGGGGTGGGTGGTCACACAGGAAAAAGTCATTAACCTCTGATTGTTCCAAGGCCTCCTCGTTGGGAGAAGCCCACTCGACCCCTTGGGGTGATAGCACCACGGCCCCTGGTCTGATTGGCACCACCACGGACTCCTCTTGCTCCTCTTCCTCTCCCAGATGCTTGGAAGTCCTCATAGCCATAGTACGGGTCATCGTAGCCGCCCCGGTAGTTGTGGTAATTATATCCATAGTAATCGTAATAGTCTTCATATCCATAATAATCAGGCGGATAAGAATAACCTCCTCTACCGCCTCGTCCTCTGCCTCTTGTTGGTGGTGGCATGTGGGGGGGACCGTAATAATAGTAATCATCATACCTGAGAGGGGATACAGAGTTCTCATCAGGAAGCCATCATGCCATATAACATAATTTTAAATTTGACAGTTTTGGCTAAAAAGGTTGTTGGATTAATTACACACAACACAAACCTAGTTGCAATTACAAAGTTCTTGCTTACATTTGTGTTTTAGCGGCTTGTCTCTGGGCTTTACGCTCTTTCCTCTTCTGGTCAGGTGGCTTGGCAAAGACAATTTCAATGTGCTCTCCTTCGAGGTCTTTGCCATTAAGATCAGTCAAAGCCTATGACGTGAAATCGAGACAATAGTGAAATACCATTCATACACAAAAATCCCAACGGGTTAAGTACAAACAGTCTGATTCTGAGACAGTTTCCCCTCATACCTTCACAGCACTTTCTCGTTCCTCAAAGTGTATGAAGGCGTAGTCTTTCAACTTCTTCACTCGCTCCAGCTTGCCGTGTTGGCTAAAGGTCTTTTCAAGTATCTCCTCTGTAACAGTGCTCGCCAAGTTTCTCACAAACAGCACCTTGACCTGGGTAGAGAAGCATGTTTTGTTTATTCCCCATGCAGAAATGCAGTGCAAATCCAATCAAATGCACAAGAGGAAAGAGGCTGTGCGTGCAAATACACTCAAGGTTACATTGCTGAGGACTTTTTGTCCTGTGCCTTACCTTGGCCATGACCTCTGGGTCTGGGTCCTCAATGGGATCAGCCCACTCCACTGTGACCAAATTTCCCCAAACTTTGACCTTGCCACTCATTAGTCGGCGCCGGGCCTGAGCTGCCGTCTTGTGATCTTCATACTCAAGGAAGCAAAAACCTCGATTCTTTTTCTTGTCATCTGGCTGGTGGTACAATATGACATCATTTAGACCCTCTGTAGAGAAGAGAAACAGGAGAGAGAAGTGTAGACAAAGAAGCAGTTAAGTCAAATGTTCTATGGAAAGCATAAACCTAAAGCCATAAATGCTTGATTCAAAACATGAAATGATCAAAATTAGAGAAATAAAATTTGAAAAACGACGTTTTCTGCAGTTTGTGTCCAGTCAGATCTTAGCGGTAAACCATCAGAGTAATGTGAATCACTCAAGTACAGTCATAAGATCATCATTTGGACCAAAAGAAAAGTTTTAAAAATACCTACTGGACAAGCTACACCTGCAAATGTGCAAGGTGTATCCAATCAAATATACAAGCAAAGCGAAACCCATTCCAAGATGGTTAATGGATGGGAAAGGTTAAAAAACAGTTTGACTCACCTGTTACTTTCGCAAATTCTTCAACAATCTGCTCTTTCGTTTTACTCTTGGGGATGGAGCCAACAAACAGTCTATTATTGGCCACAGAGATGCACACTCCAATGTGTTTTCCTGGTCGAATTTCATTGTTGTTGCACTGCAAAAAGACGCACGAGTATAAGAGGAAAAAATATATAAATAAAAGGAGACAGTCAAGTCTAGTTAGGAGAGCTTATTGCAACTGGTGGTGATGCTTTAAGATAATTATTCGCCATTGACAAACATGAGGCACATGCATGCTGCATAAATATATTCCTTTATTCTTCATTTGAAAAGTCCCCTTTGTTAAAACAAAGCCATAGAATAACTCATTTTCTGGTCATAATTAGAGTATTACAGTAGACCTACCAATTTGACAGCCTGCTGTGCAGCTTCTTTAGTGCAGAAAGTGACAAAGGCATAGCCTCTGTTCAGGCCACTTAGGGGATCCATCATCAGGCGCAAGTCCCATATGGGCCCAGCTTTCTCAAACAGTGGAACCAGTTCATCCTCAAAAAGATCTCTGGGGATTTTTCCTACAAAAATCTGCCAGGTTGACAGGAAAAGGAGGTGCAGCGCGTGAGATCAAAGTACTCATTTAAGATGCGTGGTACAAACATTACAGTACTAACATTGTGGTAAATGGTATCCAGTCAGGTCTTAGCGGTAAACTATCAGTGTAACCAAAGTTACTACAGCAGTGAATAGTTTCATCATTTGGACACCATAAAATAAATTACTGCACCTCATACAATTAATCTCAGAACACACTAATATATAAAGGTGCAGCATATTAAATGGCTAAATAAAGGGATAAGTGATTGTTTCATACCTCTGTACCAATGGTGGGTTGTGCCCCTGAATGGGCAGACTCTGGTGGGGGACCACCGTACTTCCTCTGTCCTGTTGTCACATCAAGTGTGTAGCCAGTCCTCTCCAGCAAAGCCTAACAATTAAAAAAAAATAAGGGAAAAAAGAAAAAGAGGTGGAGCCGAGACAGAATTATTGCATTTTTTGGGCCCAAAAAACATTCATTATTCAATAGTGTCGAACGAAGCATGAAATCAGTTTTAGAGTGATTTTTAAATGAACCATCAGTTCTCACTTTGATTTTGGCTTCATCTGGTCCTTTGTTGGTGTCTGACACTTTGGTCCCTTGTTTCTCTCTCTGTCTGTACGTCTTCATCACGCCACAAAGAAAGGCACTTTTGTTCTGAAAGACAAACAATTTAAATGGGATCAAACAGTAACTAAAAAAATTATCAATTTCACTGTCAAATATTAATATATGAAATTTACCCTTCAATATATATGAGCAGGCAGAAGGAACAGGAAGCTTAATGACAATTAAGACCTATAGTGTAGTTGCACATTTCAACATAATACTGTTATTTCATTACACTAGCACTCTGATTGTGGCTTTGCATTGAGGTATTCAAAATTATGTAAATAGCACCAGCAGCAGCACCGCATGCATACCTGAACATGTGAGAGGTCGCTGTCCTTGAATTGCAAAAGGACTTGGAGAGCACCTTCCTCGTTGAATTCTTTCAGAGCCTCAATCGCTCGATCATCTAAATCACTGTGTGACACCAAACCTGCAGGTTGAACGACACACACACACACACACACACACACAAATAGTGAGCTACTAATAAGGGGGAAAAAATTACAAAAATGATACATAATTGACAAAAGTGCAAGGACCTAAATGAAGTATTTAAACGGGGATTCTTTTGTGAAACCAATATAATGAATGAATAATGACTTGTACAATTAGGAGTGAGGAGTGGGACGAGCATAATCTAATAGAGCCGTATTCAGTAGTCGGGCTGTACTTTACTCCTCAACCAGCAAATTTTTGCAGAACTAATCACAACAGATGTGACAGTGCAACTCGATATGCTCATGCCCCTCTATACTGTGGCTGGGAGTTTCTAATGAGCCAGTCTACATTCTCCTTTATGGAGAGGCCGTCACCTGTCCCAGGCAGCCATATACCAGACAGCTGCTGCCATTGTTTCTGCCTCAGTTCCATCTGGCTGAAAAGGCCAGACCAGTACTTTTTCTAGATGTGGCCAACCAAACAAGTCCTAAAATGACCCCCCCAAAATTTGTCATTACAGTTCATCCCCATTTGATCTTCTACTAAAAATCAACAGTTATTTAAGCTGTAGCTAGTGTCCCATTTAGTCACTGCTCTGCTATAATTTTATGGGATGCAGAGAAACCTCACAGAAATTAATAGCAATACTGAATAGGCTCATCAAAAGACTCCCAGAGAGAGAGAGGGAGAGAATTCATTCGCCCTGACACCAGTGATCATGCAACCATGTTGGGAATGCAAATGCTGCAATCATTTACACACTCTGGTAATGTGTAATTTAAAATTCTGTAGCACTGCAGTACCCATTTTGGTAGGAAACCACAAAAAGTTGCTTCGGGATCCCAATTCCCCCATTCAAAAATGTGATAAAATGACAATACATGCAAGAAATTGCTAAACATAAAAATTTGCATACTGAATATGCAAGAGTATTCATGGTGCCTTACCTGCTAGGTAAATTTCATCTAGTTTTTCAGCAACTTTCTGTGGTAAACCAGCTTCTAATAAAGTCTGGAAGTGCTCAGAATGGGTAACTGCAGAGGTGTCCATTGGTTCTTCTGGACCATTTCCATTAATATGTTCTGTGGCCATGTCTCCAGAAATCTGTGTAAATGCAATGAGCCAAATTAATCCTGGGTCAAGGGCAACAATTGTGATGTGCTCAAAAGAGTGTGAAGTCTCAGACTTGTCAGGAAAATCATTTGGGGGAAAAAAATCACTTCACCAATTGTAATGTTTGCTGGAGTGCAACTTTCATACTAATAAAACCCAATTTTAACAAAGGAGATGCTGACATGTGCCGAACCAATTATCATGGTCATGTGCTCCTTCCCAGTCTGGAGACTTTTCACTATCTTGACTTAGCACTCTGCTTGAACTAGAAGCTCAAAAGCCTGATATAGGCAGTGTGACACTGTGTGCAATACATTGGGTTCAGGACAAGCACATACCAAAGACTTCACCAAAGAATTCACCTCAGCTGCATATTACATATGTATAATAAAAAAAAAGAAGGGGGGAAAGGTTTAACTACGAGGTTCGTGGCCATGTGGCAGTATTTTCATTCTGGTTTGTTCTGAGCTAAAAAAGAAAAGAAAAAAAAGTTGAGCAAACGGAGCCAAGTTTACGCGCTAACGCCCGAATCTCAGTCTTCTCCTGCCTGCTACGGTCTCTAAATTACATGTTAGCTTACCTTCTCACTACTGACTTCAGCACAGGACAGATAGCTGATACACGTGTTCCATCAGAGAGAGTGAACCCCGGTTTCCGGTGACTGACCAATGAACAACTATGCATACTTTAGCATTTTGTTTATACCTTCAACTATTGTTACACTGAACACAAACGCTCTAATAATCGTGTTAATGACCAACCCAAACACTGCCTCTCATTCCTTTGTGTGGATAGATTTTGGGGTACTAACAGCAGCAATCTACCTGCTCACTGGTCACAATGTCTATCCGGCAACGGCAGACTCAGCGAAAACGTGGACGGCAATCTTATGTTTTGGCCTAACATTAACAGAAGCTCGTATTGTCCAGTCGATGTGCTATACTGACTGCTAATCAATCTCGTATCGGTAGGCACGTGCTTTCTCCGTGGCAAAAACCTTTCTACTACGCCAAATGCACGAGTGAAACCCATTTACAAATAGATCTTAAATTTTTAACCTATTCACGTTATCGGTTTTATGGAAATGAATTACCCCCGCAGTCTCCCCTCAAACTTCTACCATAATGTTAGGTTTGGGTTAGGTTTAGCGGGGAGGGACCGACTCGCACACGTTGAAGCTAACTAGCGAGCGGGCTAGTTTGCATGGCTAATGTTACAGCAATCAAGCTAGGGGCATTAATCGGGACAATAACATGAGGCGCTTGTGTGCATTTACTATGAACACAGCTATAGTTATTCTTTAAGTATGCAATACACACATGTGTTAGTAAAGTACTAAGGGATGATCGCCACTTCTTACCAATATAACCGGCCTTTGCCAGCTAAGTGCTGATAGCATACAATGACAATGAGCATGTCATTTTCGTGATCTGTCAAAATGGGTTAGCCTATGCTAGCATGCTAATTCGAACGGAATTTCAGTGAGGCCATTGTTACAACGTCATTTGTCGATGAGGACTTAGCCAATTGACAAAGCATAGCTTTTTAAATACAATTAGATCCAACGTGGCCTTGGAAGCTAGAGGATTAGCCTGCTAAATGCGTGGTCTGTCAACGTGCCGCCACATAGGAAGAGTCCATTTTCAAAAAGCCGGTCTGGAGAACTCGTTCCCAACCACCACCAGTTTCCACATTGTTTGAAACAGCACCGCACGATTCACACTTTTTTAGCACTCAATTAAGCAACAATAACGTTATCAATTACAAGCATTCGCCCTACCTGCCGCTGGCACACCAACGTGTATGGTGCTGATTATTTAGGAAGATAAATGTGATACTGAAAAAGAGAGAAAAGTGTAAAACTCCCGGCACTGGTCCGGCTTCAGTCATTCACTCTTGATGATGTAAAATGGCTGCCACGTTCACGCCTCGAGTTTTGTCTCGTCGATGGGGTTTCTTGGACATCCCTGCACGGGCTTGCCTTGTATGCATTTTACAGTAGAGCAGCAGGTCATCTGCAGCATCCGTCATAACTCCAAAAGAGCAGTCGTTTCACCGCGTCGGAATCGTTTATTGATGGTGCAAGTGAACAAAAAAACAAAAGGGTGGCACAAACAGACATCAAATTTAAACACGAAAGTAAATCACGAAACAAGGAATTACACAAATTAAACATATGTGTTGTTTTTAGACTACTTAACTAATAATGTACTGTCAACCCAGTGATAATAGCATTAATAATGAGTGTAAAATGACGGTGAAATCTGGTAAGTATGTCCCACTTTTCACCACACTGTGTCAGTCTTCTCGTAGATATAGCACTTGCCCATTTCGTAAACACAATAAAGAGACTGTGTAGGCTAGTTGAGATCCAACGTATATATACCGAAACAATATGACTATATGTTGCAAAAAAAACAAAACAAAACTGTGAGTTATGAGGCTGCACTCTTCTTTATCAATGCAAAGTTGCATCGTAATATTTACTGAGCAGTAATGCGCATAAAAGTGACAAAACGACATATGTAAAAAGAGGAAAAGTCACAGATCAAAGTTGATAGCCTATATAAACTCATACTAAAGCCTTTACTAATAAAGCACTACTCTTGCGTGCATTGGTGTTGCAGAAAAATCAAGTTCGGCACTGTTTTACTTATAAATTTAGGATTCTGCTAACACATAATTTACCATTATGATCCGAAAGGCATTTATTTCAGTGTTGAGCTTTAATATAACTTAAGTAATTAACTTCTGACGCACAGAGCGTTTATGAGGCTGGAACACTTCAAGGTTGAAGAAATAAAAGTTTGTGGCTGCACAAAAAAAAGCATTTTCTGTCATGGGTTGTGAAGTGAAGGACCCAAATACAGAAATTAAGTCCAAAAATGTGTTTATTGGGTTGTAAGTCAAGGTAAAGTCCACATTGGTAAAAAGCGCAGAACTCAAAATCCATGAGAACTTACACGGATAATATAACAAAGTCTTGGACTATCTGTTCAGTACACCTTGGGGAAACACCTCAGGGAATCAGACACAGTTGTAGACAATTAAGACAAAGCAAGACACAAAAAAAACCCCATACCGCCGATAATTACTAAGCACATCTCTGTTCAGAAAAGCGCAGTCTCAGGAACGGCAAAGATACTGCGCAAGACCCTCAAGCTCCCAGGCCTCCGGTAGGACCCGAGGTTGAAGGATACAGACCGCCCGCAGGGACGAGAGAGGGGATACAGTCCTAAAAACCTATAGATAGGCTACCTTAGCATTTTTGCAATATGCGCAGTTTTTATTTCGCATACTGCAATCGATGTACCCCAGAGAAGTCAACAGGTTAGGTTTATGTCCACTTTGAATTTGTGGAATAGTAAAAAGCTCACTACTAATGCCCAAAACAGGTTACAAATGTAGTTTAAAGCATAATTCAAAAACTGTTGTTTCAAGAGCTACACACACAAAGAGCTCATCAATAAGTCAGACAAACAAAACTGAGCTATAATTTTTTTTTATTTTGGCATTAAAAAATGTGTAGATGTCTAAAGCCAGCAACACAGAGCTGTAACATCCACCCGAAAACCAGTCATGGGAGAACTGGAGACTATTGCCTATGACAAAAGTTTAAAGGTGGAGTACAACCAGAATAGGTCACAGATCCACAGGCCGAACTATAACAGCAACATAACATTTCTCTATAAAGATAAATATCTTAATGACTCCAAGCACTCTGATCAGTAGTAATTAATATGTAATTGATGTAGTGATAGTTTTTATGTTATTGTTGTGGATTATATTTGTTAATATTTTTTTAGTAATACTAATATGCTCAGGCATATTCAAATAGACACAGGCACTAGGGATATTTCTCATGCTGCCATGTGTCTCTTTTAATCTCCCTTCTGAGGAACTCAGCAAAATTTCTGTTCCTTGCAGTTTTGTGAATCTCCTGTTCTAACACATCCCTAACCGACTGACTTGAGTAGATGCACAGTAGCATCAAAAGGGATCTTTGTACCTAAAAGTGTAACTGAAAGTCCCCTACGAACATCAATTAACAGCACACAGAAAGAGGAATGTAATTTTTTGGCCCCCCATCATTCTCACTCACAGGGGATCAGAAACACATTTCTGTGTTGGATGCTATTGATGGATGCTCAATCATCCAGGTAAGGAAATCCCAGAAAGTTGATTCTGGAGTCCGAGGAATGAGAAATAATATTTGATCTGATATTTCTTGCATGCTGGAGCTCATTTTCATGTTTTCATATATAAAATAAAGGAAAAACTTGAACTATTGAGTGGATCTAGTGGCTCTGTTATGCTGTGGTGGACATTTTTGCTGTAATGGTTTGTATCCACTTGTCCCCACAGTGGAAAGGTTCCCTAGAAATGATTCCAAACTTGATTTGAGTGATCACTTCTATCCTGTTACGAAGCATTTCAATTCTAATCAGAGTAATCTTTTCCAGGATGTCAATATCCCCATTCGAAAAAGCTAAATGATGCTAATAGTCTTAACCCAATGAATTGAAAATGTAAGATTGTGCTACGACCACTGTGTCCAATCAGCTTTACTTCATGTTATACAACACATTTTCCAGTCTGTGCTTGGTTAGTTCAAGATTTAATAGAAATTTGTTATCACTAAATATTGCAGTTACCTTGGTAACTAAGAATACATCATATCTCTTCTACATCCTTATCAACAGTTGTTCTTTTGCCTCTCTTCACTACCACAGCAGATTTTAAATCAAACAACAATGTTATAGCAGACTTCTGAACAAGGGGTTTTTGTTTGTTAAATTTAGCATTAAATATATAGAAATGGCAGCCATTTTTATCCATCTTCTTCAATTTTTTTTTAAATTAACTGACAAGTTGTTTCATAGGCAAATCGATTCCCTTATTATTTCATGACAAACAAAGCAGACATAATAACTGGAGTTTATTCAAAGTGTTGAATTTGTACTTTATAGCTTACATGTGAGATAAAAAAAAAAGAAGAAAAAAAATGATTTACATATAAGAAATGCACTGGCCAGTTTCACAACAACAAAGTTCTGAAAGACCATATGTCCTGAAAAACACAAGTGATGATGACAGTTATTTCAATGGTTGAGAAAAGCCGCTTCTTCTACATCATCAACATCTAACCAACTAAAGAGTATTCTCATGGCACGTAACTATGTATACTACAACTTTTGATCCTTGTCCTCATTTTGACAGTGGAATGAGATGATTGTGGACAAGGTAGTAGTTTGAGGCTTTCAAGTGAATCTGCAGAAATGTAACATAATACTTGAGTATAAAAAGCAGAAGACTGTGAAACAGATTAGTGAGAAAGATGAGTGTTTCTATCACTGACTGTTGTTTTCAGTGAACTTTCAGTTAAATCCCTTTAATATGTAGCACCCCTCCTCTGAACTGTCAGTTACTGTAAACATCTCATAACATCTCCACTTCCTTTGACATACTTATTCAGCTCGGCTTCATTACACGAACTCACTCATCAGTGATGATTTGAAGCAGTTATTTTAGACACTGCTGCAAATAGCCAAATATGGTGTTACGTAAGTAACCCAGAAAAAAGCATGAAAGGGTAAAAAATAAATAAATAAATGAATAAAAGCAGTCAAAGAGATGTAGTATTATTCTTTTTTTATGGTTAAAATTAACAGTTTCAATGAAAGGCCTTCTCAGATAGCAGCGCTAATGTGGCCATTATATTTTGATTTGATTGAAATTGGATTTGCCTTCCAGCTATGCAAAGCAACAGCACACAGTCAAATACTTTTTAGCATAATTACTTTATTATGAATGTTAGATTTATAACGCAGTTACATTTCATGCTACAACGACTGATCTGGCATATGGCAAAAAAAAATAATCTCTTAACATTTCGGACCACTGAACATCTTGTCTTCTACACTTAAGCCAAGGATTTATCACCAGCACAACCAAGGACACGAGGGATGGGTTCTTATGTAAACACACAACCAAAATCCAAAATATATTCATATTCATCCTTGACATTTTAGATGTTAGAGGTGGAGACATGGATCCCCCCTAACAACCATCAAACACCAGCTCATTAATTCATAGCTTCTTTTATCTAAATTAATTCTAATCCTTTCTTTAAAAAAAAAATGTTTCTCTACTGAGAAACAGATGAAATCTTTTTAGGTTTATTTCTGTAATGCCTGTTTAAAAGTTCACAATAGGAAGTGAGTGAGTTTTACAGAGGAAGACATGCATTATTTTTAGAAGTGCTGAAAATGTACATGAAAATTGATGTCTGCCTGTGAAATAAGATGTATTGGAGTTAGTTTAACACAGCATAAGGTGAAAAGAGGAAGACAAAAATGCTCGACTGAACTATTTCACATCTTACATCTCAGTTTTTACAGAAAGCCACAGTGTTAAAATGAGTCAAAGTGCTGTGAAAAAAGTATTTCCTGCTTTCTTTTTTTTTCTTTGTATATTTCTCACGCTTACATGTTTCTGAACATCGGATACATTTTTACAAATCTGAATATTAGTCAAAGATAACCTAAATACAAAATGCAGTCTTTAAAACATAATATCGTGTATTAGGGTAAATGAATGGTCTTTGTCTAATGTCAACATTCCTTTGATGATCTTGTGAGTGTGAGGGGACAACGAGTTTTTAACAGCTCTATATATGCTCTAAAAAAAGGTACATACAGTATTGATGTAATGTTATAAGCTAACCAGATGCTTTCTTGTCAGTAATCCAGTATGAATTTTTCATGTGAGATCATACTTGAAGAGATGGAATAAGTTCTAACTAGTGCCAAAGTATTAAATTAATGGCATAAAATAGGACTGATTTCTGCTAATAACACTGTATGGACTGATAACATCTGACGCGGGTCTTAGTGATGACTGTTTGTGCAACCATTTTTGACTTAGTATTTTGGAGTTACATTTAGTGAGTCAAATGACTTTAAACTCTAGCAGTAAACAAGTACCCATAATGAGAGCACTTGATGCAAAATGAAAAACATCCTGTTTTACAGTTAAACATCCACACATGTGGATTTTTTTTTATCACCGCAAACAAAACCATTGACTCGTTCAATGTAAAAGCAAAATCGTGGCTCAAAGAAAGGTAAATCAGAGACCACCGGAGCAGGTCTTTTGTTGTTCTCAGCTGCTGTTCTTAGACGTTTGCATCTATTCGTGTTAGTCCCCGTGGAACCGAGAGCGGTCAAGAAAAGGCAGCAACATTTAGTTTGATGACATCACTTTAACAAATTGTGTATTTCAGCATCGGCCCTTTTTACACACCTCAGAATTCTAAAAAGTCACGAAAACAGTTTTATGCACATTAGCTATAAAAATGACCTTTGTCCACTAAACCGAAATGCCTAAGATAAATCTCTAATTAATTCCCCCCTTTTTGCTCACCCCTCAGTTACCTAGTAACAAAAATCCGGGGATTAAATGTAACCACCGTCGTCAGAATGGAAGGATGATAATGAAGTATGTTTTGAGTTTCCACTGGGTCACAGAGATCATTGATAAGGTTGGTAAGCTTCACTTAATCCAGGAAATTGCTAGGAAAATGTGTGGGCTATATAATGGGATGGATTAGACTAGAAGTTCTCACTGCAAGTAAGTTCTGTACAGAGGCACAGTGAAGGGGACACTTTCTCTCAACATGGTAATACTCTGTCTCTATACTTATGCTTTAACTTTATAGTTCTTTATTTGCATTTACCACTTTCTCTGTATTTGTTTCTATATTTTTAGATAATTGCTACAACCGCCATGGGCTCACTGAAGTCACCTGGACTGTCCCTTCTGCTGTTGTCTTTTCTTCTTTACATAGCTGATTCCTATCCCAACATTGACTTATCAAACAGTAAGAATTGTTTATGATGTAAATACTATTTTAAGTTCATCCAGTGTTTTATAATTGGACTGGAAATTAAATGTAAATGATCTGAGTCTTATGAAAGTCACAATGTTCTGTTCTAAATTTCTTATCACAGAGATTGTGTTTTTAATCTCAGTGTTCAAATGCTGGCACAATATTGCAAACCGTGCAGTTTGAGTTTTTTTAGCAATGGTTCCCTTTTCTAAACCACCCTCTCTAGTGGGCTGTGAAGAATGCACGTTGAGAAAGAACAATCTTTTCTCAAAGGAACGTCTGGTTTACCAGTGCATGGGCTGCTGCTTCTCCAGAGCGTACCCGACACCTCTCAGAGCCATGAAGACAATGAATATCCCAAAAAACATCACCTCAGAGGCGACGTGCTGCGTCGCAAGGCACAGCCACGAGGTAGAGGCACAAACACATGACAATGTCAGGCAGATATTTAACTTTTCTATGAATTTGTGACTTTTTAGCTAATTTATGTTGGTGTCAGTAAGATTTTAGCAAAACAAATCTTGGAGTTGGATGCTATCGAATAGTTAGGATGAGTATTACATGTAAGCACTTTTTCTGAGTGAATGATTGTGTTATTCATTTCTTTTTATTTTAGGGGATCTTATATAACTTTTAAAGGGTTATTATTATTATTATTATTATTATTATTATTATTATTATTATTATTATTATTATTATTATTGGAAAAAATGCACATAAGCTTCTCATATGGTTTTTATTTCAGTTTAAAACACTACTACAGACTATAGAGCAAAATAGCATGACAGAACGGTTTAGTGTTATGCCATTTTTGTGTTAATATTCACCCTTTTCCCCCCTCCTTAATCATCTGTTCCGTTTGCAGATCCCGATAGCTGGCATTTTGGTGAAAAACCACACAGACTGCCATTGCAGCACCTGTTACTTTCATAAGATATGACAGATGGGGACTGGGGACCACTCTGCATCCTTCGGCTTGGCAACATGTTGTGTTTCTTTTAATACGCACACGCTTTACTCTGTTTTAAAATGCATGTGTTTGTGTTTCCAGAATATATTTCACAGTAATTCTGTGGCTGTGATGTTTCTTTAACCTACGTTTTTTTTTTTTGCCTTATTTGTATTTGAAAAATTGTGGATTTGAAAAACGATTAAAATGTGCAACAAGAGCTTGGATTAAGGAATGAGTCTTATTTTTAAATCCATGCAGAATGATTTGTTACAAGGAGGTTTTCATGAGTGTTTCTTTGGAGAAAAGTGCATTCTTACACAAACTGCACCTCACTAAAAAGTGAGAACACTGAGACACTCTAATGTCAGTAAGCCGACAGAATAGAACATTTTCAGGAACTAACAGCCAAAATGTGCTTTAATGGCAAATAAATTATAGAAATATAGCTGAATTTTAAGTCAGCGTAGGAAAGATAGAAGTCATTAGAGTGATGATTTAACCACTTCAGTTTGATGACACTTGGATGAGCTCAGACACCTAATAAAGATGTCATTTTTAATACTAAACGTTCAATTAAAGAGAGCTATTAGGATGGGTGGTGATGTAGCGTAACTTCATCTTTAACGTTTGTTGAGAGAAATGAAAAACCTTTAATGTGAAGGGTTTTCTAACATATCAACCTATCTGATATATTTTTTCAAATCTTTTATGGCATTATGATAAAACACAAACATAATGAAAACACTTCATTCTTTGCTTAGGTTAACATGTTACAGTTACATCAGTGGTTTTTGTATTTTTCTTTTCTGGCTTGCCCCTCATTCAAAGCCCCTCATCCCACACCCAACACCTTTTCACCAATAAAAAAAGAATTCATGCTGAATTTCCCAGAAATAAAGGTGTGTATCATCTGCTCAGTAGCATCAGAAATCTCTTTCTTCTTTATTTATTATAAAAGAAAAAAAAACATACGCATCCACTTTAGCTTCTTTTCATCTTGCTCTCCTAGTTGACTGAACTGGCTCCAGCTTGATAACCACTGAGTAGCATGTTTCCTGCTGGTCCAGGTAACAAACTAGAGCACCAAGTCTGTTCGTTAATGTTAGAAAGGTTTATTCTGATGTGCTGCTCTGAGCACGGGTGCAGGTAGAAGAGTTCAATTTGAATTCAAATGCTCATTTGGTGTAACATGAATTGTAAATTTATGAAATATACCCTGGTATCCTTTTTTCCCTCGGGCTGCACAGATGTACCTCGAGTATTAATCTGATTTACCTCTAACATCTGGCCTGCTGGAGTGACTCTGAGCATGCGACACTGAATCGGGCCTTTTTCTGCAGCAGACCCAGGGGCACATTCTCAGGATTCATACCTGGAAGATACATAAGGTTTGCGTGGGGACACTGGGAGTAGACTAAAATCATTTTGCACACAGATTTGTGTTATTTTAGGAGATGGCTGGTTCACGCCTCGATGTCACAGCCTGCCTGCGGTATCTTTTTATGTCTTGTACCCTACTATGCAGTGTTGATGGTAACCCACATCAATCACTCTGGGGTTACCGCGTCAGCATATATGTGACCCACAGCTCGTGTGCACAGTGTGATTTTATGCGTAAGGTTGTGGATGCTTTGTTGACATCGGGGTTATGTTGAGCTTATAACAGTACACGCTCCCCTCCCCCTGCGTGCGCGTGCGTGTGCAAGTCTGTCAGCGTAACATCTGTGCGTACGCGGTCGTGATTGTTGTGAAGATGGCGGAGGGGGAGACAGAGAAGGAATATGATACACGGAAAGCTATCGAGGAGCTCAGAGAGCGGTTCCAAGCGTTGACCACAGCTTTGAAAGAAAGTTCTCAGCCCCCGTTGGAAGCCTCCTTGCATTTCTGCCAGGAGTTTTGCCAGGTTAGCTCGTTATCCTGCTGCTCATCCCGGGCTGCCTGCAGCCCCTCTGGTTTCCTGGCCGAGGATGCGCGTCTACGTTTGCTATAACAATGTAGCTAAGGGGTTAGCAGCCTAGCTAGCTCCCTGGCATTTCAAGATGGGGAAAAAACCTCCTCAGTGTTTTCCCCCAGGTTTACCAGTGATGTTCGTATGCGGCATGCACTTATTTGCAAAGTCTGACCATCCACGCGGCGAGAAGCCACGCCATCGCGTGCCCGCGCTGCATTAATTACACGTATTTTCCAGGCCAGATAGCTAATAGCAAATGAATGTTGCTAGCTGGTATGCAGGGTCCCCCTGTCTGTGCAGTGGTCATGCTGTGCAAAAACGGATAGCTGTGTTAGCGAGATTTTCCTGAGCGGTTGCATTCATGTGCACCGCTATTTATACTTGTTAAAGGTAATAAAACACAGTGTAAGCGCTGCAAGACTGCACCCATGCTTGTGGGGATTTTAGCTTGGTGTGTATTTAGGTTACTTTTTGTGAAGCTGTTTTTTTTTTTTTTTTGTACGGAAAGGGCAGTGATTTTTCCCCCAGTGTGCTAGCCCGGGCCTTTTGCACTAATTAATCCAGCTAACCACATCAGCGCATATGTTTATTACAACGCTTTTATCTATGCCAGCACGAGATGTTCAACTGATGTCATTGTAAAAGCAACCGATTAGCCTGCAGCTGGCTGAGCAGTGATTTGAAGGAGAAAGTGTTCTAGTGGTCACCGACTCCAGTATCCGTCTCATTAATTAGCCATGACCACATAGATGCACATTATGCGATTTCTCCATTTTCCTGCGACACAACGTAGATTATTTTCATGGCACCAAATTGGTGTGAGATTTTAAATTTGACCCAGTGCATCTCTAACCGGCTCTGAAGAATTCATTCAACTTAAAAGTTATGTGAGAGGGAAAAAAGGGAGAGTCTGGGACTGAATGCACTTTTAGTCGGGGCAGGAATGTATTTAAAAGCGTGTAGCTGCGGGGATAATACACTCACTGAGCATGATAAGCGTTTTTATGCGAGCGGTGTGTTAAAGAAATAAAGTTTTATGGATTAAATTTAGGTTTTAGATTTGCTGAATTTGTATAAAAAAGGATAAAAAAAACAACTTTTTTTTGCACACACTAGATTATTTTTAATGGCTTAGGATACTACTCCTTAACTTAAATGTGTAATAAGTATGTCATGGTATTAAACATAACATTTAATATTGATTGTCCTGATGGCATGGCTTTTTGGCTTATTAAAGTTAGCTGTCTCTTAAATGTAAGCGATAATCAGAAATCTGTAGCTTAATTTACACTGATAGCAGCAAGTTTTACATCATTAAAAGCGGTTCCCGTAAAGAGGAATGAGCAAATTTTGTCTCAACGTTCTTACTGGGTTCCCAACATATTTCTTTACCAGTAAAGCCACATTTCTCTGGCTTTTTCATCTTTATTAGATAGTCTTTCAGTGAAGAGGAGTCACAAAAGCAGGAAGTTAAAAATTGATACTGTGGTTATTATATCCATCACCCGAGAGTTTCAGATTGACATAAAAATGTAGAAAAGAAGAAAATCTTTAAAGTCGAGAAGCCTAAAACAGATAATATTCCGCACAACTTTTTGACTATTTGTGCACAGAAGCTAAAATGTAACACTTGTAAGTTGTCATTCAGTGCCCTATTTTAACTGAAGTCTTTGTTTTCTTTTCTAAGGTCTTGGTGGAACATGCCAGTCGTTGGAAAACGGATGAAGATCCACTGCCCTTGCTGGAGGTTTACACCGTGGCCATCCTCTGCTTTGCTAAGGCTGCCTCCTGTCTCTCCTCCGAATGTGAAAATGTGCCACTCCTACTTGAAAAGTTGTCACTGTGAGTAGAAAATGAATTCAGTGTCAGTGCAAATGTGTGATAGATATTAATAACATAAACACAAGAGTGCATTAAGTCCAAAGATTAAAGTGGTGATGAGTAGTTCTAGTTCTACTGGTTTGTTTTAAGAGAGAATTTAATCCCTTTGGGCATTTGGAAAGAGGAATAATATGTGACAGTAAAAATAAACAAAACACACCCAAATCTCAGAGGAAACTTACATGAAAAGTTTTCAAATACTCTATAAACAGTCTACAGGAGCCACTTAGCTATTTGCAGGGTGTGCTCTTATAAAAACAAAGTCCTTGAGGCTGTAATGCAGAGTGGAAGTGGAGGGGATCTCTCAGGGAGCCACAGATTTGGGATGATTTACAGAGGAGGATGCAACGTGTACGCAAAATGAAGTCAGAGACAATAGTTATCAACACCAAGAATGTACATTAGTTCTTAGTCATAAAATGTATTTGAATAATCCAGAACACATCATTATGCCTCTGGAGTGAACAGACGTACCGATGTGTCGAAATCACGCTACCGATTTACGATGATCAAGCAGCAAGACAAAGCTTCCCTTTCAACTTGTGTCTAAAGTTTGGATTTCAAACTATACACCAGTTTTTAATCCTAACAGTACAGCTTTACTGGATTTTATTGACAGTCTGATGCATATAAGTCCCACACCATAAAAATAGATTGAAGCCAGCAAAATAACCATGCCTATGTTGTCTATGTTGTGAACACATCTTACTATGAGTAACACAGAAGCTTTTTAGATATTCTATGATGTGGTAATGATACCATTAAAGTACGTAAAATAATAAATATAAAAGAAAAGATATTCTGAATCACATTTAGTGTTATATTTTCATCATCTCAATAGCTATTTGGGATATAGGCCTGCAATGGCTGTTGCAGGCAAGCAGCAAAGGATTGATGGATGGTTGGATATACTGATGTTTTATCATGCATTCACTGAATCTGTCTTGGTCCTACCTTATTTTAGGTGAATTAGTATATAATTCACCCTAAAGTGATTTCCAACTACTCTCACAATAAGAGATAATACATTTTGGTTTCTCTAAACAACAATGATTTCACAATTACCCTTCCAACAAACCCAAAAGTGACTAGACACCAGTGTTTACAAGTGGCATCTCAAATAAGATGGGATAATACTGTATGACAGCAGGAAACATCTAGATAACTGAAATGTTAGCAAATAAAAACAAACACTGGTATCAGAATGGAAATATATCAAAATTGGACCATATATTATGCCCATAAAGGACATTACAAAAATGCAATTCACTACTGTCTCTAATAATGAAAAAAATAGTTTGAGTTGATGATATGGAGCTAAACAAAAAAATGAACTGCAGCAAATGTTTTAAAACTCAATATATACACCCGTGAGTCAAATGAGTTTATATAAATTGTACTGCAATTTAACTCTTTAAGACCTACCATAGAACCAAGTCCGCCAGAGCTTATCTTTATATTTTTACATGTTGTAGTGCCATTTTTGGGAGCATTTCAAGTTGCTATACATCAATACAACCATTATAGCCCAAATTGTAATAATATGTATGCATTAAGTGCATAGTAACTACATAAATTTCAAAAAAGTGCAATAAACTACAACAAAAATGTTTTGTTTGTTTTTTACATATATTTCTAGTTAGAGAAATTTCAGAGGTTTATCCCTCAAAACTGTAAATACAAAAAAGTTCCAGAAAATAGTTTCCAACAACAGGAAATTTATTTTGAGTGTCTTCATAGTTTTATTTTTGAGATACACCAATTTCTATATACTGCAGCAAAAATAAATATTATAATCCAAATTTGCAAAACCAAACCAGCATGTGCATCAAAAAAAACCTATTTCCAGCAGTGCAATTTGAGTTCTAAGCATCTCAGAAACTATTCAGAAAAGCATAAAGTCAAACATAACTTTTAAAAACACCAGTATAGGCTTATACGGCCCCGAAGGTAAAAAAAAAAACAAAAAACAAAAAAAACCCTACATTTTCCATGAAAATGACGTCACTTACAGTTTCGGGCAAGTAATGGTGGACATGCGATAGTTCGTGCTGAGAGTCTATTCCAATGTAGGAAGTGTTTTGAACAGGTAATCGGATCGGCAAAGCGTGTTTCTGGAATATTATGTTTTTGATGCTGCAAGTGCTTTTTATGCAGTTTTTGCAAAGCTATATGTGGAAGGAAACCATGACCTAGGGCAAGCTGGTGGCATAAGATGTAAATACAACGCCTCCGGTTTGATATGCAAAAAAATTATTGTGCTAGCTTACGTGGTTCCGGTTCTACAGGGATTTAAAAATAGTTACGCAAAACAGAGCGTGCCTGCTCCGACCAGTTTTAAAAGGTTAAGAGAGAGGAGAAATCAGCCAGATTAATTTGCATTCTGTCGCTGATTTTGTATCATGCATGATGCAGTAGGGAAGTAAAATAACAAAAATAACACCACGCGTGCACACACAGATATATATATTCTAGATGTTAAGCAGAGCAATGCACTCTCTACCCATCTTATATGTTCTTTCCAGAGCTACTTCTCATCTGGTCACCGTCTTTGCACTCCAAGGTTTAAATACAACTACCACAGGAACTCCTTTGTTCCTTTAGTTGCAACATTTTGTTAATATGAACAACATGAGTGTATGAATGGTATTAATATGTTTCTTTGGACAAGCAGCTGCGCAGTAAAATTAAAAATGTTCCCCAGCTTTATATTTGCAAAATGCCAAACTGACTTTACACTCACACCCTGCAAAAAGCTATTCTTGTATGGTTATCCCCATTTTACGGATTGTGTGCACATCCTTGACCTACATCTGGCTTTAACAAATTGCTGTGTTGGATTCACAGGAGCTGTGCAGAGCTGCTGCTCTTATTGCCCCAGCATGTCCCTGGTGCCTTATGGGAGGAGTTCCAGTCCTCCATGAAGGTCAGTATCTGCAGAGCTACTTGTAGATACTTTTCTTATCATTTTTTCTTATCGTTTCAGTGATAAGCAATGAGAAGTTACTTAGTTATTAGAAAACATTTGGTTTAGCTTACTTAAAGGATATGTAAAATGATATGTGGTAAAATACTGCACTGAGGATTTATTATGTGTAAAGAATACATATATCACTTCAATAATTGACTATCGTAACATCGCCATAGCAAATATTTCAGGCGTGAGTGAAATGAAAAATGAAATTTTAAAGCACGACTGACTGAAGTTTTAGCAATGTAATCATTACATAGTTGTGCGTCTTCTGTTACAGTTGGCACACGGCCTTTTGCAAGAAAGTGGGAGCACACAGCTCTGCCTGCTCTCAGTACTGGCACAGCAGGACGGCGTCTGGGCCAACACCACATTAAGCAGCATCCTGTCCAATCAAATTCCTCAAACTGAGCAAGGTTAGTCTTCTTTTTTTTTACGTCTAGGCTTGCCAACGCACCGCACTGACTTTTACAGCTGTAATTCTAGGAAATAACTCTCGCTGTGTATAATAGTAAACTTTCTGACTGAATTTTCTCTCATGACCAGTTTCTCAACTTTCTTCTTTCTCCTCCTCAGTCCATGAATTTCTTGAGCTCGAAGGTCCCACGCTTCTCAACATGCGGATAAAACATCTTATCAAAGTGGACAGTATTAATAAAGCAGCTGTCCTTGCAAAGATGTGCTCAGAGTATCCGGGATATGAAGGAAAAGGGAACTTCAAACAGACCTATTTGCTTTGCATTTGTATGACAAAAAGTCAGGAACAGCTAATGGAAGAGGTATGAAAACATTATTTTAAACATTATTTTAAAATAAACTATTTTACTTGATTAAAAATAATATTTCAGCAGGGTTTGTGGCCACTTAAATGTTTTAGAGCCCTCGTAATATGGTATTGTTATTAAAACCACATTTGTTGTTAGATGCTTTTTTGAAACGGACAAACGGACTGTGCCTTTCTTGAACTGTACTGAAGTTGAATCAATCAAATTGACCCTTTGTTTGTTTAGAAGTTTCCTGATATCTGAAATTGACTGATACTGCAACTGGATTTCATTTGAACTGATTTTTTATTTGATCTGTTTTCTCTAATAGATTGCATCAATAGACTGTAAGGATGCCCTTGAAATGATCTGCAACCTGGAGTCTGAGGGAGATGAGAAAGGAGCTCTCTGCATGTGTACTTCCTTTCTCAAAAGACAGCTTCTCCAAGGAGATGTTTACTGTGCCTGGTAAGAGTTGCTATATGTTTCAGACATTTGCAAAGAACAAAAGAGTTGCACAGTCATGGAACAGCAGTAGGCTAAACATGCATGCTTTATATCGTAAGTGCAATTCTTTTTATCATTAATCATTATTATAGATGCAGCTTATAGATTGGCCAAATGTGAATAAATGAAGGATGCTACAAAGTATAAATTCAACATATTGGTTCCATCGGTGCAGACACAGCCTAATTTGTGTAAAAGTTTATGCACTCTTTCAGTTCAAAACCTTGAACAGTTCCGTTTGTGAACTTTTTCAGGGAACTGACTTTGTTCTGGAGTAAACTGCTCATGCGATTAGAGTCGTCTGCTGATTCCTTTCTGAGCCGCAGCAAAGAGATGGCTCTTCTCTGCAGAAGTGTCTGTCACATTCTGTTTCTCATCAAAGTAATCCAAAACGAGGTAAGGAAAATAGTCTTATGCGTTTACCGTTAATGCAAGAACAGACATAGACATATAAGGCTTTAAAATAAAATCGTTGGCCTTTATGTTTTTCTATTTTCATAGGTTGGGGAGGTGGGGCTTCCAGTGTGTGTAGAAATGTGCATTCAAGCTCTGAAAATGACCTCCAGTGACCATAAAGATAGCAAGTCTACCATCTGCAAGACTATTTCCTGCCTCTTGCCAACTGATCTAGAAGTTAAGCGTGCATGCCAGCTCACAGAGTTCCTACTCCAGCCTACGGTTGACTCATATTATGCTGTGGAATCACTGTACAATGAACCTGACCAAAAACCTGAGGAGGACGGGAGTCTACCAGTGCCCAATTCTTTACGCTGCGAGTTACTGCTGGCCTTGAAGACACAGTGGCCTTTTGATCCGGAGTTCTGGGACTGGAAAACATTGAAACGCAACTGCTTGGCACTGATGGGCGAGGAGGCAGCTATTGTCTCTTCTATTGACACACTCAATGACACAGATGAACAAGAGGTGGAAAGTGCACTTGGCAAACTCCCTGAATACAAAGACCTGGAGGATTTCCTGCTAACCACTACAAATGAACTCAATGAAATCACAGATGAAAGAGAAAAAAATAGAGAGGCTAAAAAACTGCGGGAGCAGGGTTTTGTGTCTGCCCGATTCAGAAATTGGCGAGCTTACATGCAGTATTGTGTTTTGTGTGACAAGGAGTTCTTAGGTCACAGAATTGTTCGTCACGCTCAGAAGCATTTCAAAGACGGAATGTATCTTTGTCCAATATGCGCTGACAGTTTTGAAACTAGGGAGATTTTAGAACCACACGTAGCAACACATGTAAAGCAGTCTTGCAAAGAGAGATTAGCTGCAATGAAAGCTGCAAGAAAAGTAACCAAACCACCTCAGTCCCCTAAAAGTCCATCAAAAATTTCAAAAGTTGCTGCCAAGACAAACACTAGTCCTGTTAAAATTGAATCTCAAATTGGACAACAGCTGGGACCCCCTGTTAAGATAGAACAAACTACATCTGACACACAGATAAGCCAAGACTGTTTCTGCCCTGTGAAAAACTGCACTAAAGCTTTCAAGTTTTTCCGTAACCTCATGGCTCATGTCAGATCTCACAAGAACGACGAAGAGGCCATGAGGTTTTTAGAAATACAAAAGCAGAAAGTGGTTTGCCAGTACTGCAGGAGGCAGTTTGTTAATGTCAGACACCTCAATGATCACCTGCAGATGCACTGTGGCACCCGACCATATATATGCATACAGCTGAATTGCAAGGCCAGCTTTAATTCGAATTCGGAGCTCCTCATGCATAGAAAAATACACCCAGAATTTAAGGCCCAGTGCATGTTTCCTAACTGTGGCGAAGTTTTCAGCGAGGCCTACCTGCTGTATGATCATGAGGCTCAGCATTACCTTACCTACACCTGCCAAACGGACAACTGTGGAAAAATCTTCTACTCACAGTCTCAGTTCTTGTCCCACCAAGAGAATCACAACAATGATGCAGCGAACAGTTTTAACATCGCAAATCAGCTCCCCCCATCCGATGCAAAAGTGCAGCCACCACCACCACAAGGGAGCACCCCAACCCAACAAGACACATGTTCTGCTGCTGTATGCTTTGAAGGGATTAATACAGATATACATATGAAGGAAGCATCAGATGCCAGTGCATCACCATGCACATCGCCAGCCCCCGGTCCCCTGAAAGTGAAACACTCAGTCGAAAATATGCTGAATTCAATTGGACATCCTGAGATAAAAGAACCAGAGAAATGCTACACTCCACTGACCAATCCCACTCCAGCACCAGTTGATGCCACTCAACCACCACAAGCTCCACATGCCCACCAAAATGTGGCTGTGCAAGGTACTGTTCCTCCAGTGTATCCTGTCCCAAGTAATACAGATCCTTTGCCAGGTCAACAGGAAGTAACTGTCAGTGGGACTAATAATGTACCAGGCAATGAGTTTCAGAAAGCAACTCCACAAATAATTTCTCCTGCTCAAATCAAGACAGAAATTCCTTGTTCGCTTCAAGGATATCCTACTAGCACACCTGCAGCTACTGCTGGAAGTGAAGAGAACCTGCATTGCTGCCCATTTAATGATTGCACAAGGGCATACAGTACAAACAAAAGTTTGTCTAGGCATGTGAAGAAGCAACACCCTGAGATATTCGAAGATTGGAAATTGGCAAAAAAATATAACAAAGTGGCCAAAATTACTGCAAAAAAGACACCCAGTGGACCAGCGTCACAAAGTCAACCTCAGAACCCAGGTGCCAAGCCTCCAAACCAGCCAGGAATACTATGCAACAAACCTGGGATGCAGCAGATGGATTACCTAATGGGATGCTCAAGCTCTCCCGCCCAGTGTTACCCTGGATCGATGGAGCCTGTGCCTATCACTCCAATGATAAACCCCACGGTGTACTCATCCTGGGGAAGCCCAAACAATTCCAGCGGAATGATGCAGTCAGACATGTCTCAGTCTTGGTCTTCACCTCCTATGAATAACTGCTATCCAGATGCCTTTAACATGAACGAGTACCCACCCCGCAACTATCCTCACTGGCAGGCAGACCCCTATCAAGCCACATCGTCTCTCCCATCTGATAGAGATCACTCAGTAGCAGCTATGCACGCTCCCACTATGTCAAACGCTCCTTCAGATTCAAGTTTAATGTCTCAGTATGTGTCCAGTTCTCTGATGCTTGACAATGGAGGCCAAATGCATAACGGAGGACATCAGTATGGACTCATGCATCCTGAGGGTGCAGGAGACAATGTAGATGTGAGAAAAAGCAGTGCAAGTATGACAGGACAGCTGGATAATGGAAACAGTATCTCAACTATTGACAGCCTCCCTGACGGAAGCTACCACACACCATATGCTCAGAGTGAAAACTCTTGTCTCACTCAATGCTCATCAGTTGATATTCCAATGAAATGTTTAACCCCAGAGGCTCCAGCGCCAATAAAATCTACAAGTGAAATAACTGAACCGGAGAGTATGGCACCTCACGGTTATGATCAGATAGACAACTCTGTGGATGGCATGCTCAGCCCACACAACATGATTCACACTGATTTCCCTTACGATGAGGACTGTGCCAATGCCGACTGTGAGACAAACCCCTCAGATGAAAAGGCAAGTGACCCAGATGTGCAGAAAGGAAAACGCAGCAGGCTGAGCAAGCGTACCAAATGGCCCGCAATCATCAAGGATGGCAAGGTCATCTGCAGGAGATGTTTTAGAGAGTTTACAAGCACCAAATCTCTTGGTGGTCACCTGTCTAAACGCTCACAGTGCAGACCTTTAGATGAAATCGACCTGACAGCTGATCTCCCAACATCATTTCTTGATTTCCTCAATGATCCTCATGTCCCTGACACTAATGGAGCAATATATAACATGCCAAATGGTGACTTCTCACAGGAATCTTGTAGCTTGACCACTTTGACCTCGTCCGTGGTGTTGAAACAGGAGCCCCAGAATACAAATATCATGGATTATCCAAACTCCTTCTCAGTTTCCACTGAAATCCAGCAAGAGAAGGCAGTAGATTTGGCTAATCCAGCTCTTGATGTACCTTATCAGGAGGATCACCTGATGGAAATGTCACATGCCTTTCAAAGGTTGGATTTGATCGAGGCTGCTCAACAGAAGATGCGGAGTGCAATGTCCACAGAGCAAAGTGTTAGTCATTGTGATCCAGCCCCTGTTATTGAAAAGAACAAAACACTGAGTAAAAGTGACGACAAGCCCACTGAAAAGATACCTAAACCTTTCAAATGTGACCAGGAGGATTGTGAGTACTCGTTCATGACAAAGGAAGCATTATTCAAACACTTGAGTAAAATGCACGATTATACTAATGAGATGATAGATGAACTAAAAAGAACGCCATCCAAACTGTCACCATATCCTTGTCAGATCTGTCCAAAAACATTTACAAGAACGACAGGGTTGAGAATTCACTATGAAAAAGTCCATCGCTTGTCAAAGGCAGAAATGCAGAAGCTTAGAATTAGTGCTAGAAATAGACGTGCATTTAGACTTAACAAAGCAGATGCAGTTATTAAACGTCCAAACACCGATGTCAGTAGCGGCCAGATAGCAAAGTCTGCACCTGTAACTCCTGCTATAAAACAGGAACCACTTGATGTTGCAATTGCACCTCAACAAGACGCTGACAACAATCTAGACGTTCCTCAGGTCACTCCAGAAGACGTGTCAAAGCAAAGCGTGACCTCTGAGGTATTGACTGTTACACGACTACCATCACCTCAAAACTACTTGACTGACAGGCCATTTGAGGAAGTGGCACAACCTGCTCCTGAAAAAGCTCCAGAGGAACCTAAAGTGGCTGTTATTAACAACAGTCCAGAAATGACACTGAAATCCAGTTTGAAAGAGAAGCTCAGTCCCGTTGGCAAAGCAAAAATGCCACAAGGAAAATTAGCCGTGAGCCCGAGCAAAGTGAAACAGCTAAAGTCTCCGCCTTCATCTCCTTCATCGTCTCCAGAAAAACCCAGCAGCTCCAAAAGCACACCAACAAAGGAGGAGAAAAAGGAGAAACTTCAGAAGAGGTTAAGCCTCAAAATGTTTGACGCAGACAATGCCTACAGTCCGTACAGACCTTATCGCTGTGTTCATGAGGGATGCACTGCAGCATTCACCATCCAGCACAATTTGATACTCCATTACAAGGCCATGCATCAGGCATCCCTGCCCCCTAACAAAACTGAAGGTGAAACTGAAGCTGAAAAGACTAGTGTTAACACCGGACAGGAGAGCGATCAGACCATAGAAAAAGATAATGAAGTCAGGTGTCAAGTGAAAAATTGCTCAAGGGTGTTCATGGGAATCACACGGCTGGTGCAACATTACCTCTTACTACACAAGTTCACCCGTGACAAAGCCACCGCCATGATGGCCAGTATGAGCATAGGAACTTTTAACTGTGACCGGCCAGAGTGTGCTCTCCCCTTCAGCTCTGTGGAAAAGTACATTGAGCACATTAAGAATTACCACAAGGAAATTGCCATTTCTGAGAGCGGCTCGGTTGATCCAACTTTCCGGTGCGAGTACGATGGATGTGACCGAGTGTACACTACAAAGTCAAACCTGCTCCGTCACCTCATCAAAAAGCACGACTATGTTTATGACCCCAAAATAAGTGATGGAAGAAGGACTAAATCGGTAGGGCTCTTCCCAGGGGTTAGCAATGGGAAAGAGAACGTAGAAAGTAAATTCAGAGTGAAAAAGAAAAACACTAAAAAGAAAGATGGAAAGTCCATTGAACACTGGACTAGTTTTGGAAAGCCTACACTAAAATCTCATGAAGAAGCATCTGCCATGTGCACCAAGAAGTCCTCGCTGCAGTACCCATGCATGATCATAGGTTGCGATGCAGTGGAGTCTGCTGAAAGAAATATATTTAAGCATTACACCACACATGGCCTCACAGAGAGATACATTGAAGATCAGAGGAGCCAGTTCATTTTCTGCAAAAAATACTCACGCGCCAGATGCAAAGATGCAAACAAAGCAGAGGGCACGTCAGCTTCATCTTCTGAGGACATGGAGCCAGAAGAAGTTGAAAAGCCCAGTGACCAGAAAATAGATGAATCGGTAGAAAAAATAGTCCAAGAGGACAGCAAGCTGTCCAACGACGATAGTGCAGAATCTCAAGCTTCCACTGGGACAGAAGGAGGAATTAAAAGAGGCCGTCCCAGAAAACCTGCACATCCCACACCAGCTTGTCCGGAGAGGATACAAACCCTTAGGAACCGCACAACTGTTAACAGTTCAAGAGAGAACTCAAATCCTGGTACCCCTGCAGCCCAAGAACAACGTGATGATGGGGTTATGTCAGCGTCTTTCAAGCCGTTAGGACTTGAGGACTCCTTTCTTAAGTTCTTGGAAACCTCAGAGTCGACCAACTCTTCCAAACGCAAATTAAATGATAAATCTAGTGCTGAACTGCCTTCCAAAAGACAACACACTAACAAACAGAAATCTGCAACCAAAAGTAAAGCAGCTGATGAATTGAAAGGTTGTGAGAGTCTTGTAGACTTCAGAAACCCCCTCAATCTCCAATCAGTGAGTAATGTTAAGATAGTCATGGATAAAACATTATCAGATGGCGCTGATCTTTTGCTAAAGCAGCTACAAGACATGCGGCCCATAGTCATAATAAAAAAATGGATTTATAGCGGATCATAACCCGATATTTTTTGTTTTCAGCTCAGTCTTACTCAGGATTTGAGAAGTTATGCTGCAGAATGGTTTGTTAATGCATCAAATTTCCAACTGTTAACAGTCATGGTCACACTTAATGAAAAAAAGGCCTATTTTGTACCTAATGAAATAACGTCTCGGATGATTTTAAGTATGTATGTTAGTTATAATAACCAGGTAATCTATAGGGCATAGATTTTAGAAACATGTTTGTATTTATGCTTAGTACTGAAGATGTTTTTTTTTTCTTTTGCTAAATGGAGACTTTTAAAGAAAACTGTTTTTATATATCCCTATGGGATTTCAAGTTCTGTTTGTATTTATTTCATCCTTTTACAACACTAGTAGACCTATCTGTAATATTTACATGTCTTCCACAAAGTGTTCAATAAAATGTTACTGGTTCTTTTTATAACATACTGACTGCACACTTTCTATTGTTCTAACTTATATAGTTTACAGTAGCTTCGTTTACGCGCAATCCCAGCTGTGAAATGATGCACATGATTTGGTTTTAAATGAGCTATGGAAACTTGGAATATGGTGGGACAAGGTTGTTGTTAGCAACTGAATAGATGTGGAAACTTTTCATATTTGTGGACGGAAAGCTTCCCAAAGGAGCCTGGAAAATGTACAGTTTTTAAAACTTTTTCCATGAAGGGAATGCCAGCAATCTAATGTCAGTTTAAAACACCTTAAATTGGGCATACTGACATGAAAAATACCAATAGTATAAATAAATCAGTGCATTAAAACACATTTACATATTAAACATATTTTGGAAGCTTGTTTCTTTCTCTCAGTGTTTCCCCCATTCGGATTTCAAAATTCCAACTTGCTCAGAAACTCCAAATTTTGAAACGATACGATGAAAATTAACTTAGCCTGCTTTTTTTCTCCTTTTTTAATTGCAGAAATAAGCCTCCATAGTTCATGGAAAAGTACTTTTAACATCAACAAAAATATATATTGAGCTTATTTCTACAATTAAACATACTGTTCACTTTTTTTTGTGCATACATTTTTGGCTTGTTTTTACATATTTTATCTTAAGGTTATGTAAAACTTTAATTTATTGCAACATATTTCCTCCACACAATACACAATGGGAATTAACTCGGCTAAAGAATATATATATATATATATGAAGAAGTAGGTGTATATATGCACTGATTTGAGACTTTAATGGCTTTTATAGAGCTTTATGATGGTTATTGCGTCATTATTTTAAGAGTTGCCAGCTGTAACGCAAAATGGACCTGAAGGACTAACGGGACACCGGAGATGCTTTTGGGGAACGTTCAAGATCAGCAATGTTAGAAAGCGTTCACAGCAGTGATCTAACGGGAAAAAAAACTTTAGTTCCTTCTTTTAAATTATTTATCTGGTGTATTTTATGTTAGTTTAGAAAAATGGGTTGTGGTTGGATAACTTAAAACAACTTGACAAAAGTATGAACGCACTCACGCTTGAAGCTGTTTATCAGCTGAACACAACCTTTTCCGTATACGTCACTTTGGCGGGAAGTAGATACCCAGCAAGGCTACAGGCATCCGTCATTTTAAATGCACATAGAACCTCCAGCTCAGGGTACAGGCCGGGCTGTTCACTGCGGACCCGTGTAGCGAAAGATGGCTACTTCATCCGTGTCAAAGGTAAAGTCTTATATATGTTGCGCTTCATGCATATTTGATTAAAACTTATTAATTTACTGGCAGTCGTCATACAATGTGAAATGAGACTATTTGTCAACGTTTTTAGGGCTGCTTTGTTTTCAAGCCCAGCGCTAAGAAAAAGAAGAAGACGCTCAGTCTGGGTGAGATACGCGAGTGTTTATACAACATTTGTCTTCCCGAGCTGTCGGTGGATTTAGTGGTTTTAAGTTGCTGGTGTCATTTTTCGCCACAGAGAGTTACTTCGTTCAGGGCTGCGAGGATGCTGAGAGCAGTGAAACACGATTCAGGTTATGTCAGGAACTGTGGGACAAAATCAAAACAGACACAGAGGTGAGGACAGATGTTCAGCAGGAAGACCAAACAGTAGACTGTAGAAAATATGTGCTCATAGTTGATTGAACTGAGAAAACAGTTAATTGCCTCTAATTTGTAATGTATGCAAGCATATACATGCATACATTAAAAAAATATACCATACATGGCTTTATTGTTGTATATGCAAGCGTGCTTTTATTGTGTTTTCAATTTTAATATATAGTGACAAAAACAGGAGATGCTTCAGGAGTACTGTATTAATGTGATTTTTTTTTTAAGTCGTTAATTTAGCCACGTTAGTTTGATTTTTACTGAGCAGACCCCTTTTTTTTCCCTTCTACATAATACAATACAATACAATAATACAAATACATTTTACATACATATGTACTTTTTGCTTCTTAGGTTTTACAAGATGAACTCAACAGGAAAATCTTGGACAGTTTGCTGGACTTTACGAGGAAATGCTCCTCCACACGTCAAAATATCGACTGGGCATCACAGATGAGGGCCAGTGAAATCCCCACAGCAGCTCTAATGCTTGGTATGTTGGTTATAAGGCAGTAATATCTGATGTTTGAGTTAAAAAAAAACATATGTGGCTCTCACAGCTATGTATAATCTAGTAGAAATAATCAATTTACATTACATACTGTCATCTCTACCTAATCTCAACTTCCTTTGATGTCCACTCTAGGTGTGAACATCCCAGATCACGACATGACCTTTCAGAGTCTGTCTGACATGCTAAAGCAGTCTGTCAGCCCTCACGTGGCCTCTGTGCAGGCCAAAGAGTGTGGAGGTAAGGGGTTAAGACATCAGTCAGAAATCCTTTTGTGTTCCCCTCATAGGCTTTGCTTTAAATGGTATGTGTTTCGTTTATGATTTCAGCACTGAAGCATTTGATGAAGAAGGTGCTCGAGCGGTTGATGGATACAGTTGTGGTTGTGGATGATGAAGATGAGGAGGAGAATGTGGAGACGAGCCCTCGGGTCCACAGGAGCGTGCACTGCTCTCTCGGGATACTTTGTGATTGGTACGCTGCAAGAACAAAGGTGGGAGCACAAACCACTGTTGGCGTGCATACAGAGACTTGGATTGTAAGTGATATGTATCATATATGTTTTTATTTTGTTTTTGTGTTTTTCAGAAATCTGCCACTGGTACTCCAGGGAAAAAACGTAGCTCCCAAGTCAGAGATGAGCAGCAGCAGCCTCCTGTTGTAATCATTTTCAAAGATTTGGAGGCTTTTAACCCAAGAGTCCTTCAGGACTTCATCCTCATCTGCAGGTAAATGAAGACTCTTGAGTTGAATCGCTTTCTTATTTTTACGGCTGCACATAATACACAAATAATTGCTAATGCATTTTGGATTTGCAAGCTGGGCAAGTCTCTGCTAAACAAACTCTGCTCCACAGTCAGTACATTGACCGCCTTCCACTGACATTCATCTTTGGGATCGCTACATCACCCAGTACCATCCAGCACATGCTTCCCCACTCTGTGTCCTCCCTGCTCTGCATCGAGCTCTTCCAGTCGCTGTCATGCACGCAACACCTGGCTACAGTCATTGACAAGGTAAGTTCAACCTGACCAAAGAATAAAAAAACATAAAAACACTGATCTGTGCAAGCCTCCAGATGGGAAAACCTTCCTGATATCTATGAGTCCATGTGTACATTTAGCTTTCCAATCTGAAGACTGTTGCATACTTAAACATATCTAACATCTTCTTTTTGAAAGCGATTTCCTGAGTGTAAGTTACATTTTAAACCTCCTGACACCACCAGGTTGCAGACGAGCAGGCTCTGGTTAAAGAGGCACGTTTTCCAGGAATTAGATGGTACATTTATTATAAATTGTCCTACATTTATAACATTAGTTTCTGTTTTCCATTTCAGTGCCTCAAAAAGGATGCATTTGTTTTTGAGCGAGCCATAGGTGTCACACTAACCCTAACTGCAGATGATCAGTGGCCTGGAGGATGTAAAGAAATTAAATAAAAGTAGTTAAATGTTCTTTCTTTTATTATTTCAGTTGATCCTGACATCACACATTGCTTTTAAACTCAACGGGAAAGTGATGCAGGTCCTCATCGGCGTCTTCCTCTACCATGATTTCTCAGTGAGAAACTTCATTAAGGGACTGCAGGTATGGAGCATCTTCTAACAGTCTCCTCAAGTCTGTCATCCTCCTCTTTTCTGTGTAATTCAAATACAGAAATATGTGAGTTTAAATTTTCTGTTTGGTCTTTGTGCAGCTGGCTCTGCTCGAGCACTTTCACTCTCAGCCTCTCAGTGTTCTGTGTTGCAAGAAAAAGACGGCTCTGTTCAACGTCACACAGCTCAGCAAACCCAACTTGGACAGGATAAGACAGCTGCCGTCGTTCAAAAGGTACTCAAACTTGTTTCTTTCTCCAATCATCCCACCCGTGTGAGTCAAAAGTGCAAATGCAGCACTTATTTAGCTGCAAAAAGTGATGGTACGTGACTTAGCATGTTATTAATTTGTGTATTTGTGTTTACCTTTTTTCAAATGTGAAAGCAAGACTTTGAATTGTTTTAATGTGTGTGTTTTGCTAGATATGTAGAGAAGCAGGAAGCACAGGAACAGGTCAATCTGATGACCGATGACTCTCACTTAAAGGTACATTCTCATCATCTGATATGCTGAACGCGTACGTGAACGCGCACGTTTTCAGATCCTGTAATGTCTGAGGTTTTTGAACAAGACCTGCTTGGTCGGTTTTTAGGAGGTGTGTCAACAACTGATAAAGGATCTCCACAAATACCACAAGAACTATTATCCCATCCTGAGGTGTCTCCACACTCTGACCTCATCGTTACCTCGATATCCTCTCGGAAAACAGGCAAGAGTTCACAGTTTTAATGCCTAAGCATCCCACTATTTCTGGGATAGGTCTAAGCTATATCTTCTTTATTACCAAAGTACTGCTGCTTAATCTGCCTTGACATAACAGTGGATTAATTTGCATTACAGATCAGGGAGCTCCATTTAATATGTCTGGCGAACAATGTATGGGAGAATGAGGACTACCAGTCAGCCATGAAGCTTGTAAAGTAAGCGTGATTTGCTGGCACATAGTAAAAAGTTGGTAACATGAACAGTCTGCTAAAAACTGACTTAAATTTTAGGCACACCTAGTATTTTAAGATGGATTATTTGTACTAATCGACAGTAAATAATTAAAAAAACTACTTGAGCAGATGAGATTGGAATATTTCACCACCAGATGGCAGCATATTCATGGTTGATCAGAAGGTTATTGTGCCTCCTGGTGGCCAAATTACTATTCATAGACAACAAACGAATGCTGTGCCTTTGTTGGATGTCTTTTTTTTTTGTTTTGTTTTGTTTTTTTTCTCTTTGACCCTAAAATAACCACTTGAGGTGCTAACGTGTTTTCCTTTTAGGATGCTGGCAAAAGGCGAGTTGGTTTCTTTGCTACAGAAGTGTGTGGAGATACTGCAGCTCAGCAAGTCAAAGAAGATGAAGAATGCTCTCGTCCAGCTGGAGGAACTACTTGCCAGATTCAAGCAGCTGGACAGTAAGTTGAAGATATGATTTTGTGTGATCTTGATTCAAGAAGCGATCGCTAGGAGATGGTATAACAGAGAAGGCGGTGGAGTTTTAAACCAGACTGTTTAGCATAATCTCGGCGATTGAGAGGGAGCCTCAGGAATGGAGGAGAAATGTACTGGTAGCAACTTTCAATAACAAGGGTGATGAGCAGAGGGATAAACTTGATGAGTCATTCCGTGAAGCTAGAGGAAAGAGTTTTTGAAACTAGGCTAGAGTTAGAGGTGATGATCAGCAGAGCAGCAGTGTGGCTGGATGCCAAGAAAGAGCACTACAGATGGAATTGAGTGTTGATGGAAAAGTATTGAGAAAAGGAGGTTCGTGAATGCAGTGAAGGCGGACAAGCAGAGGGCTGGTGTGACAGAGGAGGATGCTAGGCTCATGATCCACTGTGGTGACCCCATAAAAGGAGCAAGAAAATGAGTCCAGTCCCTTCTTTCCAAATGTACAAGTTTTTATCTTGTATTTCAGCTGCTACTGAAATGACTCCAACTGTGGAAGCCTCTATCGCCTCTCCAATAAAAAATCTTCGGAAGAAAACAGATCTGTTCCAGCTGCAGAAGGTAACTGACCACTTAAATTGTAGTTTTTGTCTTTTGTTTCTCCAGAGGGGTTCTCCGCCTCTTTAAAACTGCTGTTTTGCTGTTGCTTAAACTCTATCGTTTTCACAGACGCTGCTGGAGATGAACGAGTCTCGGAGAGCCAAGCGACTGAGTCCATTTGAAAACCTCAGGAACGAAGCGCTCAAGTTTATCGACAATTTAGTAAAGTAAGACAAATGAGACTCTGGTTCCCCCAAATACAACTCGCATCACTGCAAACACTCTGCAGCTAATGATTTTATTCCACCCAGGAGCCATCTGTCCCCCCCAGAGTCACAGCCTCTTTATGAGGTCTGCTACTACAGTTCATCTGCCACAGTGAGACGCCACCTCAATGCCACACCTCGTACCTCCATTCAGGCTGCGCTCAGCAATCCTTACCATTATCTTCAGGTACACCTGCTTCAGCTTGTTACCTCCCTTATAAGCAGGAGGAAGTGAAAGTGAAGAAAGTTCTTCTTTTGGTGTACAACCACTAATGTGCAGCGACGTTCTAAAAACACGTGACAACTTCGACTTTCTTTTAGAACGACAGCCTGAAGAGCGAGGATGGGACGGTGTCCAACGCTGCTCCCGACATCTGTATCGCTTACAAGCTCCACTTGGAGTGCGGAAGGCTGATCAACCTCTACGACTGGCTGGAAGTGAGTTTATAAACTAAGAAATTTAATAGTGAACTCATTACCTGTAATGGACCAAGGTTAAACTTCCACAGCTTCCCACTTTGCTTCATAAACTTTCTTTAGCTGGAAGCTTTTGTTTTTCTCAGTGTAAGAGAGGCTTTATTGATCCCGAGGGGCCCACGTGTCACATTATCAGTCTGAGGATTCATTATTGGCCCAGAATGACTCGGACGGTGACATGAATGAAAACATTTATTTTCAGGCGTACTCCACCGTGGTTTTGGCTGCTGAGGGTAACGATCCGGATTCTGAACATTTTGGGAAAGTGGATGAAGTCAAACAGTATCCTTCCAGGAAAAAAAAGTGTTTCTCACAGATCATTTTGTGCTGCTGCTGTTTGTGTTTTGCTCAGTGAGTGAAAATGAGTAATGAGACAACAGTAAAGCAGCTACTCCTCAGTTATGTCTTTGTTTGAGTGTCATGATTGGATAAGATAGTTGAGGTAATTCTAGTTTTGTAAGCAACCCAAATACTTGGGGAGTTATAATGAAAGTTAAGAGCTGAAGAACACAAACAAGACTGCTGAAATATGCCATTTACTTTTAACTTGAGTAAAGACTTTTTGTTCCTTAACTCGTCCTTTAGCGCTCGTTTCATCCGCGCTGTATCAGAGCTCGAATTTCTGGGCTTCATCAAGTCTACCAAGCAGAAGACCGACCATGTGGCTCGACTCACCTGGGGAGGCTGCTAACCACAATTGTGATGAGAAACATTTTTTTTAACATCTGTAGAAATTAATTTCAGATTTGTATTTTTCACTCTAATAAAAGACGTGCAAATTACATCTGCTTCTTTAAATAATAGACTGATGTCAGGTGCTGTAGGTCCTTTCTGCAATGACTGGTACACCTGGGCCAATATGCCGTTACACTGAAGCACAACTCAAACTAATTAAGACATTATAATATACTGAGGTTTCTCACACATTACTTGAAATTTGACCACGATGTCAGGCATGATACAACAGCTTGTTGCTAGGGAAAAATATGCATTGTCCATTTAGTTGGAAGTGGTTCATGGAGGCTGCTGACTCTCGCTGAGAGAAATGTCTTGTAAAGAAGTTGTACCAAAAACCTCCAAGTGATTTTTTTTTTTCTTTTCAAACAGTTACAGTTGCCTGTGGAGGTTTTGTTTGTCTGCAAACACCTGCTAACGAGCAGCGGTAAAAAAAACAACTTACGAATGATGTACTAAATAAAGTCTTGAAAGCAGCATTATAGTTTTTAACTGAGGTTACAGATAGAGTGAGCTGAGGGATGCTATTCCTATGCAGTTCTATATAATCCAACTTACTTCTGTAATCAAAGCAGTCACCCCTTACTGGACGTGAGAAAGATTGCAGGTTTAAGGCACTTCCATATTCCATCTTTCACTTACAGTTTGAGAGTAATTTAAGCACTAAATTGACAGCAGTCCCAATGCTGTTTATCACAGCACTCGATCACATATGTTTACTTGTATTTATTAAGCTATTCCTGATATAGTTTGATGCATCAAACCAGTTTTCAACTCTTAAAAGATGTTTATTGTTTTTAATAAGTACATTGGTTTCAAAGTGATACCAGCAGAACAAAACTCAATAAATAAAACACTGGTGGTGGGAGGGGGTGGGAGCAAATTAGCCCACTTTATGCTCAGTTTAAAAAGCAGTGAACAAACAGCAAACATACTCTTTCTGTTCAAACTTGCGTTTCTTCCACATTCTTTCAGACCGACCTGCCAACCTTGTGTAAAACTCAATGCCTGCTTTATTGTATTTACATGTAACAAAACAGAAACAAGTGACAAAGCCTGGAATGCTGGGAATCAATACAAAAGTGAGATAACTGTAGATGCACGTACAGCTGGAGGAACGTAGGCCACTGGTAGAAATAGGGTCCATTTACATGAGGAAGCACCTAGTTGCTTACAACAGAGTGGTAACAACTGACAACAGCTTCATATAAACCTTTGCCCAAAGACAGATATATGGCACAGTAAGAAAAGTTTCCTTTAAACTAGCTAAACTTAATCTCTTACAATGATGAGTTTTTTTTCGCTTCTCTTCCTCGAGATATCACGTGATAGCTTGCAGCGTGGGAAGGCCGTCTTGCAAAAATTCCGTGCCACACTCAGGAAACATCTGGAGAGAAGGGAGGTGAAATAAAATAAAGTAACCAGAAGTGCCAGTTTAAATTTAAAATCGTAGAGTTCGAAGTGAAAGCCGAGGCTTTGTCCTTTACATCGAATGTGGAAATAAGGTGGGATTAAAAATAAAAAGGAACTCACAGCTTGCAGGTTGCTCCCCAAATCGTCGCATTAACTGATCATGTGTGAACTTCACAAAGGTGTCATATTGTTCTGAAATCAAAATCAACCAGTAAAAACCTTTTACTTCACAACTATTGTTTGCTACTTGGGGAAAATATGTGGCTAACATTTGCTGGTTCAGTTTTTTTAAACACATTAGCATTGGGTACCAACCGGCCAACTTCGAAGTCATGGTCTCCTCGTATTCCTCCCGAACCTTCTCTTCCCTTTCTTTCAGCAGGCGTTCGCAGATCATTCCAACTTGTCTGAGGGTGAATAATGGCTGTTCTTTTCTAGATGGAGAGACGCCTCCAGAGGATGTTCCTGTATAAATAAATAACAATCAAACCTTAAAACCGCACTGTAGAATGGGCTTTATGATTATTTGAGCTTAACCTTGCGCTTTTGCCCACCTGCCATGCTGGAAGCATTCATAGTAGACGACTGGGATGGGGATTCTGGCGAATAGCAGCACTCTGACTGTTGGTAGCCTCCATCTAGATGCTTTCTCTTTTGAATGCGTTTGTACTCCTGTTTGATGCTGTTGAGGATTTGTTCTAGTGGGGTAAACAGACAAGCAGGGCGTCCATTAGTAACAGCTGTCATGTTTTCACCTTTGACACAGAGTGACTCAACATGTTGCTGTTGCCCCCCTCCAGATAGTAAACAAGCAGGCCAACTTAGCCAGCATTACCTGCACTAAGTCTTGATGAAGACTCCCCGAATGGCGAAGGCTCCATGCTGAGATATTTCCTAGGGGATGAGGATGACGGGGACACGGGGATGCATCTTCGTCTTTTGGGGGATGTAGGACTCATGAGCGGATCGAAATCCATGGTCCTCTTCAAAGTGGCTCCACACGCCATGACTTCAGTTTGTTAAAAGGGAGAGATTGCACGTAAAAACACCGAAACAAGGCAATAACGAGGAGATGACATCAACTATTTTGGACAGCTGCTAACCGAGCCTCATTTTTTACACAACTAGCTAATTGTTAGGTTCAAATCAGTTTCCTTTGTCGATGGATAAAACTACGAGCATACTGCGCAGCTCCGGCTTTAAATGCCTGCTAGCGAACTAGCGTTAGCTACTCCTGCTAGCCAATAATAAAAAAACAAAACAAAGCTAACGTTAGCTGTGGCTGCCGCTGGCGTGAGCGTGTGTCCTGGTTAACGTTTGTATAAAGCTGTTTTTATGTTACCTTCTGGGGAGGGGGGAAGTTGGCCTGCAGCACCGCGCTCACCAGCTCGTGTTGTTGTTAAAGTTGTTTCTCAAAAGTTGAAGTGACGATCAGCCAGCTGCAGGCCAACTGTCTGCTGTTAGATAGGGGGGCTAGCTAGCACAACTTAGCTGCCTGTTTTTGATGCGATGTTGTCGCTGTCGGCTTCTCTGGTTAGTGACGCCACGCCTCCCCCCCCCCCCCCCAAACAATCTCAAAACGCGTTGAATTCTGGATTATGTAGTGAACCATGAAGCGTAAACCAATGACAAAACATGACAGCGCTGCAAAAGTCAAAAAGTATGGGTCATAAACCCCGTTTAATTTAATTGATAATTGATTTGATTTAATTTTAGCTTTGAGGAATAAACTTCACATTTGACAGTTTGCTGTGATTCTTTTCTCTCCGCATCTTGTATTTCTACTCTTAATACACTCGTTTGTTTTAATATTGGAGTAAATATTGGAGTAACTGATGAAAACAGTGCAGAGGCTCAGCTATTATAGCCTATTATGAAACCTGCAGCTGTTTTAGTGACAACGCTGAAGGCAAAATGTCAAACCATTACATACAGAGCCTCTGTGCTTTGCCCGAGGATGATGGACATTCCTTCTAACATCATATTACTAATTTCCGTGTGGAGTTTTTCATGTTCTCCTCGTGTCTGCGTGCGTTCTCACCGGCTTTCTCCCACAGTCCGAAGACTTACTGTTAGTGGGGTTAGGTTAGCTGGTGATTCTAAATTGGCCATCAGTGTGAATGTGAATACGAATGAGTCTCTCTGTGTCTGTCTGATTCTCTCTGTGTTAGCCCTGCGACAGACTGGTGATCTGTTCAGCATGCACCCTGTCTCTTGCCCGGAGGTAGGTGGGACAGGCTTCAGCCCCCCGCAAGCAGAAGAGAATGGATGGAACATTTTTTTTTAGCTTAAAAAAGGAATAAAATACAGCAGGTATTATTACAAAGCAATAAAAGGCCCTTTTTTTAAAAAATGGGATAAAAACATGAAGGATATTACAGGGGGACATGAGTGCCTAAATGAATTAAAGAAATACATAATTAAATAATTAATTACATTTGTCATTAATAAATTAAAATGAGAAAGAATTAATAATCAAACATATAAATAATTAATTACACAAGTTCATTTCATTAAATTATTTAATCAATTATTTATTTGAAATTTCAATTAAAATCACATCTAAACGATTATTTAATGATCTTATTATGTGAAGTCAGGATAGTGTAGAATATCCCCCATCCTCCTAGTGCACTCTTCTCCGCACAAAGCTTTCTTCTTCAGCGTGTAGAGATGGCTTCACTCAGCTGATGTGTACAGCTCTAAGCATGCCTCTAAAGGCAACAGATATTAGTAATTCCATTCTTAAAATGCTGATACAGATATCTATAATTGGATTTCAGCATGTTGACTTGGGATTATCAGTAGTGGAAATGTCATTTCCCAATTCAGCTATCAACTAATGCATTTCACACTTCTCAGCAAATCATTTTGGGACATGTTTGCCTAATTAGCTAATTTTTAGATTACGTGATTACGTGTTTATGTGTTGCTTAAATGATTGACAATGTCTGACTAATGTGCATTTGTTTTTTTATTGCCATATGTAATTGCGACATATACCATTATCCGATGATCTAAAAATCTGATATTCCATAGCTTATTTTTTTACTCTTTCAAACACACACAAAATCAGATTTACCAACCATGTGTTTGTGAGGTTCCAAACACTTGTTCCCAACAGGGAAGTTGCAGAGTACCATCTGCTGGGCAAAATATGCAACGTCAGCACTTAAGAATTTGTTGGTTGCTGTTTCTCAACTTTTTAAAATTTACAAATTGCATCTGTAATATGGGATTGCCACTAGTGAGAATTTAACTGTTGATGTCAGCAAATTATGATGAACTGAGCTGTAAATATCATTATTTACAACTGGAACTTGTCAGCATTGCATCATGAATGTGGCGACTTGGAATTAGAAAAAGTCTAAGTTGAACTGACATTTTTCTATCAGTATTTTTTGTTTGACTAGGTGTCAAACAGCAAAAGTTGAAAAAGTAGTAATTTAAGTTACTGACATCAATGGACATTTCAACTAGTGATAAATAAATACGAATGTTAAAAGGAAGAACAGTCAAAAAGCATCAAATATAGTTCAAATGTGAAGATAATTATCACCACATGAGGGCAGTGTTACACAAAAAGACACATAGGAGTTTATTCTTCTACTAACTCCTAAAAAGTACCAAGGGGTCGCAAGGCGAAAGGTTAAAGAAAGGAAAGATGACACTTTCATGACTCTGAAATATTTACATTAATAGCTTTTGTCTTGTTTCTGAAAAAGTAAAATATCTCACTTTAAGGCCAATCACACTCAAAACTCACCTTTACTTGTAGAACATGTGACACTTCAATACCCCAGATAGTGACATACATTTTTGACTTTGAAAAGGAAAGAAAAAAAAACGTATTGTGCGTGTGTGCGCAGTAAGTTTAGGTACCGATAAGCTGATTTTCACCATTTTATTGAAAAAGATACCAGGCATGTTGACAAAGTTATGATAAAAATAGACAAATTTCACATTTTCGAGCACATTCTTCCATTTACACACAGGAATGAGACACAGTGGCACAAAGTATGCTTCACAGGAATATGACAGTGTAGATTTGTACAAAAGATGCTCTTTTTTTTGTAAGCCGGTGTGAAAAAAAGCAGCTAAGCAACACTCCCAAAACACCACAGGCTATAGTTTTGATCTGATCAAAAGGCCATTCATAGTTCCACACTTTGCTTTTCAAAATAAATAAATAAGGTACTGACAAACTTCACAATATCATGGACTTACAAAATCATCAATAGTCACTTGAAAATTATTAATGAAATGCTTTTACTTACAGCAATGTTCTGTTATTCCAAACTGCTATTTTGTATGAGGATGGACACATTTTCACCTTGCATGACTGCCACAATGTTGCTGTATAATGTAATGTGAAAATCTTCAAATGCAGTTTGTCTTTACTGCTAAATCTGTAAAAAAAAAATCAGACAACAGCAAAGATAACAAAGCATAGCATTTGCTTTGTAACAATGGAGAGAAATGCCCTTTTTTCTTATACACCTATAATATTTATTGAATTATTCTTCATAAAATTGCCATTGTCAGTCAGACAACTCATTTTTCGCAAAAATGAGAACATAATGAAATAAGTACAGCCCTCATTAGACTAATCACACTCCACTCTACAGGGATCCAGTTTTATAACATTACAGATTAAAAAACAACCACAAAAACTTGCTTTCAGTTCTGTTTGTCAGTCATTTTGGCACATTTCACAGTCACAGAAGAGTGCACTAGGAGGATAGGGGATATTCTACACTATCCTGACTTCACAGTTGTCTTGAGCAGATTGGACCGTCTTTTATTAGACCGGCTCTGCAGCAGAAGTGTCGGTCCCTCCAGAAACTGTAACCTGGGCTACTTTAATTCGAGTCTTTGCACAGTTTCCTCCATCTATCCCCGCCCTGCCTGCTGTGGCTCTCACGCTCTTGATGTTCCAGTCACTCTCAGCGCTGCTGTCCAGAGTCTGCGTTGCTCCCCGGCACATATGGCAAATGTTGAGGAAGGCCCTGCGCAGGTCCTTGCTCCTCATGGCGTAGATCACAGGGTTCACGGTGGAGTTGAGCAGGCAGAGCATGCTGCAAAAGGCAAAAATGGTCTTGATGAAGTCGTTCACCTTCCCAAAGAGGTCGTAAACCATGATGGCTAGGAGTGGACCCCAGCAGATGATGAGGGCCACCAGGATCAAGACCAGGGTTTTAGCCAGACGGAGGTCCATACGGGCTTGGTCAGGCCTTACCGTCTGCACTTTAGCCCCCTCTGCGGTGTAGACAATCACGCTTCTCTGAGAGGTGCGGCTTAGCATGCGGACTGCGTGGTGATGAGACTTCCAGAGGATGAACATATAGGCGTAGATGATGAATAAGAGCAAAATGCTCGTCATCCCAATCCAAAACATCAGGTACTTTTGGTCAATTAGAGGGAAAATGTCAGAGCAGACTGACCCGAGACGCTTGCAGTTCCAGCCCAGCAGCGGCAGCAGTGAGATGATGATGGAGATGGTCCACATCATGCTGAATGCAATGACAGCTTTAGTCTTTGTGATGATTCGCTTGTACGCCATAGGCCTGTGGATGGAGACGTAGCGGTCTATTGCAGTGAGAAACAAGCTGCCCACAGAGGCAGTGAAGGAGGCAATAACCCCAGCCAGCTTGAAGAGGAAAATATTAGGGCTGTCCTTTCGGTGGAGGACATGGAAGTCCAAGAAGCTGTAAACAAAGATGATGCTTCCTATTAGATCAGCCACAGCCAAGCTGCCAATGAAGTGGTATGAAGGGCGGGATCGAAGGGTCTGGGAGTGCAGGATCACGCACAGCACCACGAGGTTCTCCAGCACAGTAAATGTACCCAGAGTGAGTGCCAAGATGGCAACCGCGAGCTGCTGGCCGGGAGTGAGGATCATAAAACACTCCATATTGTCTGCTAAGTTCTCGGCGCACTGTGGCGCTCCTCCGCTCTCCACAGCGGTGGCATTGCCCAGCAGCAAGTCTGAGACATTGGTGGGAAAAATGGGAGAGAGGGCGCTGAAAATGACCTCCTTGCTTCCAGAGACAATCCCGGGAAAGGAGCTGCTGATGGGAGCAGAGTGAGTTTTCTCATAGTGGAATCCATTCTTGATCAGCCTCGAGTCTGCTGAGGGGTCGTCGTAGATGGCATCATTGGAGCCGAAATACTGGACACCTGTTGTTAAGGTGCTCACCGTGGTGCCTGCTATCCTGTGCAAAGCCAGCTTCATGGTTTTTGAGGCTGTAGAGATGATCAGTGGAGAGGTATGTGAGGTATTAGGAGTGTAGAAGAGCACATCTATGAAGAAAAATGCAATTATTTATTAGAACACAAGAAAGTACCTCTTGTTACATCACATTAAAACATATTCAATACAGGAGATAGTGCCAGCTCTTATTTAAAGATTAATATAGTGGAAGATTTGTTACTGGGAGTTATTCTGTGTATCGACCAGCTGACTCCACAACAGATGCATCCCAGACAATAGTGGGAAACTGAACAGTTGATGACAAACCTGTGCAGCCTCGGGGGAAATCACTGCATTAAGAATGTAGGACATAGAGGGATTTCTTATTAATTAAAGAAGGTCATTAAGCATTACGATATTTTGCAGCAATCACTGGACTAATTAGACATCAAGGGAGGGACACGACGAGCGACTGTATCTGTCCGATGGATCATTTACATTGTAATGTCGGTAATGATGGTATTAATTATTAACAGTTTTTCAAAAGGCGAGAGCGCGATAGTAGTATGGAAGCTACCAGCAGCACTCACAAGAACAAATAAAGAAAAACAAAACTGCGAAAAACGCTTACCTTGATTTTCTCGCTACAAATACCCAGCACGGATCCATTACGCGAAAAAAATAAAAATAAATAAAAAATAGAAATAAAAACAATTCAGTTACACTGGGAGTAAACCGGTCTGCTGTTTCTGCCTTCACTCCTGACCAACATTTAAAGTAACTGAAAACCCAAAAACTGGAAGCGAGAATAAAAATCTGTTGGTTGTTGTTCTTGCTTTGGTGGTTTAATAATCACGAGCTGACTCCTCGGATACTGCTAGTGTCAAACATACAGTAAAGCCAAGCAGGCAGCCGGTGGGGTGTGTGGGTTTGCCGGAGCAGGCGGTTATAAAGGCTGCGCTTTGTGCGCCTGCTAGTCACGTGATCTGAGGTGTTGGAGCGCAGTGGGAAGCGCATCATCCACGACCAGCATCATCCAATACCTTGGTTATTTACACAGCGATGGAACCCAGCTGTGTTACTGTTGAGTTATTTCATCACATAGCAAGGAATTTCAACTACACACCAAAAACAACTAAAAAAATGCGCAGTTTTAGCTCTTTTATTGTCACTTTTTCATGTTTCAGATCAAATTTTAGTATTAGATAAAATATTACAAACAAAAAGACGCAGTTCTTAAATGATGATGTCATTTATTAAGAGAAAAGGGTTCGCCGAACCTAAAAAACTTTTTCTCATCTCTGGAGAAATTTTTGCCCACTGTTCTTTTAAGGATTGTTTTAAATCAGTCACATTGGAGGGTTTTTGAGCATGAATGGCAAAATCAAAGTCCAGACTTGAGGAGGGCAGACTCTTTTTCTTTTCCATTCATAGATAGACTTGTTGGTTTGTTTTGGATCATTGTCCTGCTGCATAACCCCAAGTGTTCTTGAGTTTTGGGGCAGGACATGATGGGTGGATATTCTCCTTCAGGATTTTCTGGTAGAGAGCAGAATTCATTGCTCAGTCGATACAGCAAGTCGTCCAGGTCCCGACGCAGCAAAGCAGCCCGAAGCCATCACAAGCTGTTACCTTGTACCCCAGTGTAGAACAAACAGATACTTCATACCATCATTACTTTGGCTGTATTCACTTTGTTTTCTTCCTTGAACTTATTTCTTGTTATTCTGTGCCTTGACATGCAACACTGATTGTGATTCTTGTTTAAAAGCTGTAGGTTGTGTCAGTTTGTGAGTAGCATGTGTGGTTAAGCAGCAAACAGTTTGCCATTTTGGGGGATTAACCCCTTAGCAGTCCTATTAGTCCCCTAAACCATCCAATGTCCCGTGGGCGGTACGTCCGACTGCTAACAGTTTAATAAAGTAACCTGAACCAGAATCTAAAATGTGAGATGGGCCTCTGTGTTCTTTTAGGTCAGCAGTGATTTTTCCTCATGGATGCCTCTTTAATCATGAGACAAGTGAGGACTGCAGTTCTTTAGATGTTGTTCTGGGTTCTTTTGTGACCCCCTGGATGAGCCATTCATGCACTTTTGGAGTATTTTTGATAGACTGCTCCTGGGAAGGTTCACCGCTGCTCTACGTTTTCCCAGTATGTGTCCCAAAAGCTCATAAAATACATTTTTTGCAACCCTTTTCAGAGGATCTCTCGGCTGTTTCTTTACATCATGACGCAATATGTTGCTTTCTGACGTCTCTTAGCCAAGCAAATGTGTCAAATACATCAAGAGAGAAGTCTGGAGGACATTCTAGGAAGTTCTCTTCATCCATGAGCATGAGCATTTCCCCTCTCCTTTTCTTATGAAAAGGAAAGCTGTGAAGACAACACTTCTTCTCATCTTACAATTGGAAATCAATTACAGTGTTGCATGTGATTTTAATGGTGTGTAAGTGAGGGCATTTATGGGATTTATGGCCTGCAGTAGAAGTATTTGTGGTTCTTTTTAAACTTTAATGCTTTTCTTTATGTACTTGTTGCTGATATGTGTGAAATGTAGTTTCACGACCCTCTCATTGTTGTGTTTTAGCTGAAGTTTTTATGCTGACGTTCACTTTCATGTGAACATTTTTTTTCTTTGTGGTGACTTGTGATTACAATCATCTCAAGCTAATTTTAAAAAATGGACCATGATGTGTATTTTTAGTGCAGTGTTCAAGCTACTAAATCTATTCTGAACACTATTCATCTATTTATTTACTGTAGACGGGAGTCACATTCACACCATTAGGAGTCCTTTTCCTGTCCTGCACAGCTGCGCAATTATTTCCACTATGCACTCCCAGTAGAGCCATCTCCCAAATTACATGTATCTTGTTGTGGAAAATACATGACATTTGGCGATTCAACATTATGGGAGAACAATAAAAGACACTGCGCGCGATGCCAGTGCCTCCAGATTTGGCAGAACAAAAGAGGCTGAGGAGTCATCCAAGTAATTGCTCAACGCTTGCTAAGCTGAGATTGATTCAGATTCTAGCAGCCGCTGATCACTCGCGGCGGGACAGTATATCCAAGACAGACAGTGTAAGCGAAACATCAACGAGTAATAAATGGCGTTTGTGGAATTCATCTGTAGTTGTGACTTCCATTCAGACTGCTTGTTCGTTCATGTTTGGAACAAAGTTTTAACGTGGCGTCAATCCACTCCCAAAGCAGTGGGCAGACACTTGCGACACACATCAATCATAATAATTATCATGGTTATTTCAGTCACCGAGGGCGGGATTTTAAAGACAGACTTGTCTGTGAAGACAAAAGGCCTCTTTGTGACTCTATCATCAACTTGTAGAAGCTCATTTTTTTCTAAATCCTCTGCACTGGGAGGCTGCTGCCATTGTCACATCCATCTGGCTTCGTGGATGAACATTGCAAAGTGATTTTATAAGGAGTCCGCGTTAAAGCATCATAATGCACCCCCCCCCCCCTTCAGCCAATATTGATCCTTCTCCAGTTACAGCCAATTGTCATCTGAGCAGTTGCCTACATTCTGGAGTCATTGTTTTCAGTCCACGCCGAGCAAAAGTCTCTCAAAACAGACGCAGAATAACATGCGAAGTAAGATTTGTTTCATTTATTGCACATCAAGAGACTCGTTCCCATTTTTGTGAAATCAGAGAGAGCAAGACGGATTTGGAGACTGAAAATATAGTGATTACACACACAGCATGTTAGCAGACGAGTCTCCAAAGCAGGCTGTATGTCTCTGATGTGTTTGTTTCGATGGGAGCGTGCGAGGAGGCACGAGAAAGCAGGGAGGAAGGGCGGGGGAGCAGGAAAAGATGCATAAATAGAGACCCGCTCAGCACTAACGGTTCTTAACTGTTTCCTAATCTGCCACTTCTATACTCTGTTCCTCCCCAGCTGGAGACACTTCATGCCATAGTCGACGCAGTGCTGCAAAATAAATTGAATTTACATCAAATTAGTTCAACTGGCAGAAGAAGTAAAAAAAAATAAATCCCAAATTTAATGTTTACTAAATCGACTCGAGGAGTTCTTTACTTGTTTTTCCAGCTCAGCGTCAGGCGCATCCTCATTATTCACTTCATCAAGCAATTACACGTAGCAACCTGGCTTCATTAGGCAAATCAAAGGTGCTTGTTGATCAGTTTCCCAAAGACTTGTGATTGAACAGCCAGCTCCACACTCTGAAAGTAATATCAGAGAAATAAACAGGCAGGATCAAAGTCTGCGAGCTCACTCTCGCAGGGAACAACACAGCACAACAGAAAGTCTCCAAAAGTTGTGAGTTTATGCCTTCTGTGAGTCAGTTTCCTCTTCTTGGATAGAGACCAGGACACAAAAATAAGAGGACGTGTGATGCATGTGTTTAATAAAGAATAAATACATAAAATTAGAGATATTATTTTCTTTCATTTATCTGAAGAAGTTTAAGTCAGTCACTGTTAACACTGCATCACATACCACTGCAGAGATGGGAGGTTTTTTTTGGTGCAGTGGAGAGGCAAGCAGCGTATGGTCAGTGGGTAGAATCTCCTTCATGCACCATTTAGTCATGTAAAGACCTTTTTTTTCTAATCTCTGCAGAGCAGAGTGGTAATCAGAAGACTTAGCAGGTGGTTCAGTGAATGCTCACTTGCGCAAACACTATGCAAATGAATGCTACAGGCACAGATGAATTACACAGTCAGCAGTGCGAAGCTCCAACTCACAGCCCAGTCAAGCTCTCGGTGTTATCCTTCATGGATTTGAAAAACAACAGCGATACAAGATTGTCCTTCTTCTGCAACAAAAGAGGTTTTTGGAGCGAGACTCGCTCACCCAACAATCTTTTGAACTCTATAACAGAACCTAATCTGGAGCATCCTCATAGTGCAACTGGGTGATTCGCAGCCAGATAATCATTTATTTTCCATGGGCCCAGCTGCAGAGCTTCACCCAAAGACGAAAAACACCCCCACACAAATGGGCCTGACTGCCATGACACCAGCAGTCAGTTTACCTACAATCACACGACCCTTTTCTGTCAAGAAGAAGAGGAGTTGTGAAATTGGATTTTTATTTTTAACTCGTCACCAGTCCCCATTTCTGATCCAGATTTTTGAGTCATTTTGTGCAGGGAGAAAAAAAAAGATATTTAAAGCTCATTTTGTGGATGTGTGGGGGCTTCGAACACAAGTCACAAATACAAGTTACCGTAAGTTTAGGAAGCAGTTGCGTTTTTGTCACTGAGCAGATAAAGAGCAGCTTTAGAAATCATCATGCTTGTCACTTTATTTTTAGATCTAATTTATGGTTCCTTAAGCTGCTAAATAAAATAACATGTTTATGTTATTTTAAATTTATACCACGTTAACTACCTGAATTCTGTATAGCTGATTTAAGCACTTCGTGTATTGCCAATGCTGGAAAAATGCAATATTATGATAAGGCGTATAGACATAAACAATAAATTAGCACTAAGTGCAGCACTTCAGGGAATATATGTTGTCCTTAAAGGAATCGCACTGCGAGCTCGATTCCAGCTGTTCCATGAAAACATTTCTAACCCACCGCACTACTTATCTATTCTCATTCTGCTCACTCCATCTTGTTTATTCACCCATTACTGGCAAACGCATCCAGCGAGCAATTTCAGAGTGCTCTCACATCCCGGAAGAGCTCTTTCATCACACACAGACTTTGTGTAATGGCTTTTAGCGTCATCACAAAAGACAAGACAACAGCACAAGTGAATAAGCTGACATTAAAGAACAAGCAGCTTAAATTTGGTTCAGGATCTGTTTTTATTTGGTTCCTGGACAGCGCTGTGGGAGAGGCAGGACTTCTGGAACAAGTCCATATAAGAGATTATTTAACTTTTTTGAAATTCCACACTGCAGTCTTGACATCAAGGCTGGTTTACAGCACAAAGGGTTAAAATGTGGATTAAAACATGCTCGTGCATCTGCTTGAATATGTATGGAAAAATGGAAACCTTCAAGTCTAAACCACACCATCAATACAAATGCATTTGCGGTAAGCAGTAAAAAGTCATGTGACATCAGTTGTACATGAAGCATTAGTACTGACAGTTGGTGAAAAGTAATTTTCATGTGAAATCAAAACAAAATGTTCAACGAAAGGAGAATTCAAACCTCAGCTTCACACTGACTTTCTATTACTTTGTTTCCATTTGTATCCTTGAACCTGAGTCTGGAAAGCAATTTGAGATTCTTACGTACAATCATTTGTGAGACAATAAATATATTTCACTCGAGCACAGTCCTATAGGCAGTATAGCAAGCCACAGGAGAGTTTGTGGCACTGCTGTGATGTTATTGAAGCTCAGAGTTTTTTTTATTGTGACCTTAGTCACAGTTTGTCTGTATTCTTCAGTGGAGCGTTTCTTACTCCATAGATTAGACCAGGCGAGTGGGCTGACCAGTCAAGCACAATAATAACATGGTCAGCAAACCATTTGATAGCAATTCTGGCAATATGAGCTTGTCAGCAGATGGAAGAATGAAGTGCTCTAAAATCTCCTCTAGACGACTGTGTTGACTTTGGACTTGATAAAAACACAGTGGCTCAACTGCCACCAACACCCGCAGATGACATGGCACCCCAAATCATCACAGACTGAGGAAAATTCAGACTGGATTTCAAACACCTTGGATTTACTGCCTCTCCCCGCCCTTCCTCCAGAGTCCAGGACCCTGATTTTCAAATAAAATGCAAAACTTACTTTCATTTAAAAAGACTACGTTGGACCACTACTTCTTCTCCTTATCCTAGGTAAGATGCTCCTGATGATTTCTCAGGTTCAGGAGGGCTTGATAGTAAGAACGCAACAGCTGTAGCCTCAATTTCATGAAAACTTATGTCTGCGGCTGCTGATCCGCTGATACCAGACTTAAAGTGGACATGAAACACTACCTCACTCCCCTGCTCTTAGAAACAGACATAGATTTAACACTCTCTGTGACGCTAAATATAAGAAATAAGCTCTTAAAGCTAAAGTTAGAACATGTTCAGCGCCATCTTGTGCCAGTACAGAATGTGATGTCACCAGGTTGGTTGGTTGGCTGATAAGGCTAACAGACTAGCAACACTGATAACTCACTGGAAAACAAGGGGACTAAAACTATACACAAGTCTAAGGGGGTCACTTTTGTACAGCCCCTGCCTGCAATAATGAGAAACCAAGGATATGCTGTCCACTTCCACTCTGTGTCTCTTAAGCAGTAAGTGGTTCTTCATTGTTTGGCTAGCTGCACTGAAATGAGAAAACCCACCTGTTAGCTGTGATGTTCAGGTTTGTTAAGCACTTTATAAATGATGACTGTGTGGACTTGAAAATGCAGTCATCCCTGGCTGGGTTGCTGTTTATTATAACTGTTTTATTTATTATAACACTAAAAGGAAATGTATTAAATCTGACAGATTATATTGACCAAATAATGCATGAGCAAAATGTAAGTGGAGGAGCACGTTATGAAAAACGATGGCGCATAAAGACAGATTTCATTGTAATCCTTGTCAGGTAGCTCATATCTCTCTCTCCTAAAGCAATCACAGCCATCTGGGCTGTAAAATAGATCGACCGCTACAGAGAATAAACAACCGTGCTGGCAGACAGCCACCAGCCAAACACAGATGATTCCTTCACATCACCCGAGCCCCCCCACCCATCCACCCCCGACTACTTTTATAACACTTCACAGCTTGTGGCCTAATTGACTTCAGGCTTACACGTATGTGGACCAAACTTTGAATCATCTGTGAGTTATCACACTGCGACAGCAGTGTATTATAGAGTCAGTAGCAGTACATGAAGGAAAGGAAATGATCACTGATGAGTTTTCCTATTTTAGCACCTTTTGGCTTTTTCATGTTTATAGTTCTGATAATGAATATTCAGCTCGGTTTGCTCTCCGTTTATACCTGTTTTTCCTCATTCATTGCCGCAGCTATTCATTTCTTATTAAATTCAGGAGTAATACCAGCCGAGGACCACAGGAAATTTGTTTTGTGTTTAGTCAAAGACAATTATCTGACAGAAAAGATTTTAAAAGCTGCACTGTACCTTTGTGAGATTTTCAGGTGCATCACCATGGAGACTCTGCTTCACCACAACCGCTCAAGGTCACCTGGCCTGCAGCAATGTTGTATTGTGTGTGTGTGTTTTTGTGCTGTCTGTGCAAGGGCGATTCTTTGGTATGAACGTTTGTATCTCTGCAGTGATGCAACCAGAGCGATTCATTTTAAAAAAACTGCAGATAACCAAGTTCTGCTCCCTTATTACTTGGGGACTTTAATCAGATCCAGATTTTGGGATTTGTTTTCAAGTGATTTGTTGTATTCCTTTTGTAATGCATTGTCACATGCTTACCAGTTAGCTACGTAAACCTTAGGATACACTCTCACACACTGAAACATGTCCCTAACCTGATGAAGACACAAATACATCTTTCTTTTGGTATTTAAGTATGAAAACTCAACCAAAGGAGAATTCAAAGAAGTCACATGTACAGGTAGAAATGCAAGCCGCAGTGCTGCAAGCCTGGCTGCCCATCGCTGCCTTTGTTACATGCTGAAGGTCAGGCTGTGGCTGCTGTGCAGGGGTTGGGATACACACAGCTTTAGCATCGCTATTGTTAAAGCCGTGTGTATTAGCACAAGGTCTGTGCAGATGCTTGCAAAGAGGAGATGTTAGCAGTGTAGTGCAATAATTCCTGTCCTGTCCTGGACACAGTTTGTGCTATATAAAGTAATGTTCATATCTCCACCCAACACTGATTTGCAGCATTACTAATGAAATTACCTTACATGCCTGGCTTTACATTTTTCTGTGAATTTTGACAAGCTCAAACTTTTCATTGTATCACTGGTGTGTAATATGTTGTAGTATTTCAGTCAGCAGCTCATCTTTGGAGCTCGTGTGGCTTTAAACCATCTCCAGGAGATTCTGAAAGATACATAAAAGTGGCATATTCATGCTTGTCATTTCATGAGACACTATGGGTTCTTCAAAAGGTCTTTACCCAAGGTCACAGCGACTCGTTGCTTTAATAATTCACAAAAAAATGTTCAAATACTGCAAATTCTTTGTTTCTGTGAGTGTTATGCACTGAGAGCTGGAAAAAAAAGCAAATTAATTGCCCACATGCTGTGATTATTGCATTTATTGGCTTGGATGTGCAAACTCATCCCCAAGCTTTTATTTTTTGCCAATAATCTTAATATTAGACATAAATACGCACTGCTTACACCACACGTTTACCATGTAAAGCTTGCACACATACAACGATGATATGCCAGTGTTTTTTATTTGTATCTTATTTCTTTGGACTCAGCACGCCGATAAATCTGTCAATGTAGGTTTGAAGAAGGATAAATAATTTTCTAAAAATAAGCCCTGTAGCTTCTGGTGACAGATGCTGGAGTAAACAGTCCAATTAGCCGGGCTGGAGATTTAAGGAAGCTGACTGGTGTATCTGGGACTGAATATGAAATAACAGAGCCATGTTCATTATGACAAAGGAATAAATCAATGAGGGAGCAGAATATGGATCAGACTGTGGATGAACAGACACTAGTTAGTTGGATTTATTGTCGCATAAATATAATAAAAAACGTGTAAAGCGTCGCCCATTTGCTTGCCCTTTCGTCATTTGAGCAATGTGTCTCATTGGAGAAACATCATATCAGTTTTGGCTCATTGGTTTAACCCATTTTCGGCTAAACGCAGGTTCGACCCTCATAAATCATTCTAAAAATACATGTTCGTGGCTGAGGTCAAAGGTCATGACCAGCAGTGCTGGGAGATCATTGTTAAGTTCTGATTGATTGATGATGTGTCACACAGCGGCACCTGTTTCCACAATGAAATCAACATATTATCTGCTCCGTTCCCTGATCATTTTCATTTCAGATACGCTGAGTACGAAGTGTCACCATTACCCCTGACTACACCACGAAAATCTCAGTTTGCTTTGCCAAGAGTGAGAGTGTTTGTTAATGTGTTAATGCGTAAGAGAGTCAGCGTGTGAAGGTCTCTGGCATCAGAGAAGGTGTCGAAATTATTTCTTTGATGTATGAGCTCTGGGAGCTTGAGGCAGACAGCCTGATATTACATTATCAAAGCCAGTTCTTGACCACAGCCATTAGAAAATGGAATTTATGTGAAATCGTACGTGTGCTTTAAACATATTAGCAACGATTTGTTTTCCATTTCATCTTCTGAGCCATCTGCTTCTTTTATTTGCGTAAAATATCAAAGGCATGATCCTTTAATCTGTAAAATAGGCTTCATTTTCAGCTGGAGCCAATGGAAATAATTTTTTATTGTTTTTTTAAGGATACTGCCACTGAGGTATACATCTGCTTTCTGGTGCGTGGGGTTGGACTGAGATAGGACTGTGCAGTCAGCCCCACGATCACAGCCGTGATCAAACAAGAATGATATATTTCTTTGTAATAAATAAATGTGTATGTGCTGAAACCACACACGCACGCACACAGATACAACCCAATCAGGCACAGTGTTGAAAAAAGATAAATATGCGGGAGTATGGGCTGGATGAAAGGCAGAATTTGAAAGCTTCACATTTTTCTTTTTCTTGTCTCTTTTATTTTTTTTAATTATTTTACCTTGAGGTTGAAGAAATAAAGGAGGACTGCACGCTGTAACAAATGAGGCTAGACTGTTGCATCATCTAGCCATTCATTTTTTTTAACTGCTTATCTAACTTGGCAGCTGACATAAATACAGGGTGCACTCTGGACAGGTTGCATGTCCATCACAGGGCTAACACAGAGAGACAGACAGTCACACACTCTCACAGTGACACCTACAGCCTATTTTGAATCACCAATTAACCTAACAAGCATGTCTTTGCACTGTGGGAGGAAACTACACCACCCGGAGGAAACACATGCAGGGCGAGGGAGAAGATGTGAGGCAACGGTGCTTATCACTGCATCATTAAGATCAAAAGAATTACTCTCCTCCTTTGTGAGGTTGAGGTTAATGTAAAGCAAATAGCACATGTAATAATTAAAAAAGAAATGTTGATTCAGTGGAAGGTGTTTGATAAATGGGAATCTTCTTATTCTACACTTACCATTCACTTTGTTAAGAATGCCTGAATTCTTCACAGATTCATCAACGTGCTCATGTTCCTGTTTTTAGGATGAGTGGCACTCTGTGTGGCCTTCTGCTGCTGTGGCCAATCTGTTTTCAAGGTTCTTAGTAGTAGGCATTCAGAGATGCTCTTCTGCATATCTTGGTCGCAATCAACAGCTTCTGAAATACTCAGACCCATACCATTTAAATCAGCTTTCTTCCTCATTCTGATTGAGTTTCTGTCATGTACCTGGCTGATTAGATTTTTTTTTTGCATTAACAAGCAGCTGGAAAGGACATACCAAATAAAGTGTGTATGTGGTATATCCTTTGTGGTAAAAATTGAAACATTTTCCCCGATGACTGCACTAGAATAGAAGTTTTGTAACCAAAATTATGACTCAAAGTTACATTTTGAAGCCTCAACTATATTTGCCGAGGACCTGGGGGAGTAGTCAGCTAATGCTAGTCCTAGCGAGCTAGCTCATTTAGCAATGCACATCTATATTTTAACATTCACTAGCAAAAACCCAAACCTACAACAACATGTACTAGAAAATTTAAGACCCAACTGCTTAGGGGGAGATTACTAGGTTGTGGATGCAGATACAGGATGAGTATAAGGTTTATCTCTGATTTAAAGCTGAGGCTTTTTAACATGAGCTCCTATAGCAGCGGTCCCCAACCTTTTTTGCAACATGGACCGCTTTATATCCGACAATATTTTCACGGACCTACCTTTGATAATTACAACAAAAGGAAAACAGTACTGGCACAAAAAAAAAGAAGATGTATTCATAACAAACGGGAAAAGACCTGGGGAAACTGAGTTAATGATAAAAACGATTTAAAAAAACCCAATAAAAAACCTGAAAACCACAAATTTCACACCCAAGTCTCAACTCAAACGACTCACGGTCCGTGGCCCGGGGGCTGGGGGCCGCTGGCCTATAGTGACTGGTTTTATTTTGAAGCCAGCCTTGGATAACCACTGAATAAATTCAGTACATTTTTTCAGCAAGTGGCCTGTTGATCTGTATGCAACCTGTCTGCATTAGACAACCAATTGGAAGGAAACTCAATACTGTCTAGATTACATTTTAATGTTGTTGATAACATAATGGATTTGACAATGTGCATACAATTCTTGTGGGAAATGTAAGCCTAACCAAAAATGTTTAGAGATGCAAGCAACAGCAAACCACCTTTGTTTAAGGAGAAATCTGACATGTAAGTTTGAGAAATTAGTCAAATATCTTGTTTGATTTTCTTTGAACGCTACACATCATGTTCACATGATGTCAAATTCACATGAATCATGTTGTCTAATTCACATGACTCAAACATGATTCATGTGAACATGAGCTGTTGAAAACACTACCAAATGTAACAGTGCATCTTTGCAATACATAGAATGAAATGCACTTCGATTGCAAATAGAAAACGATTATTTTTAAACAAAAAATGATGATGGTTTATATACCAATTTTTTACACACACACACACACACGCAAACACATGCATCATATAAAAAGGTGTATTACTATTTATAGCCAATGTTACACACTTTCATCCTTACCAGAGTAAAAATACTCACTGTAATAACAACAAAGTAGCTATAAATGCAGATGGAAAGGAGGTAAAATTTAAATACTGTTTTGTGAAAAAGAGATGGCCACACATCTGTTGGTGAAAAACAGAAACAAAGCAGAAACATTTTGGCCCATTTTGTATACTGGCGTTTCTTCCACTTCTTCTCTTTGCACCGAGCTATTATTTAGCTTTTTTTTTTTTTTTTCCAGAGGGCTAATCAATGATTACCCAAAAGGCAGGAAACATGTTTTACAATTGGCTCCACAACTGCTGCTTCCCATTTTAATAAGGCTGTAAACAACATCCTGTGGTGTATAATCATCTCTTCACATCCTGTAGGATGACTGTCTGGCTCTTTAGACTCAAATGATTGAGTGAGCCTCTGGGAAACTGTAAACTTGTAGTTATTTAGTTATTTGATTCCCCTTTATTATTTATCTCTTATTAATTGACTGAATTAAACATATCTAACAACCTATACTTACACAATCATGCTGTCCCAGTAGCTACAGGATTTTAAATCATTATATTTTGTTAACCTTTTGTATTCTGCCGGCAGGCATTTAAGCTGACATCCATCAGTCTAATAAACATGTTTGACTCTTATCATCTAAATAGTCTGAATAACAAGCTCCCAGAAATAATTATTCAATTAATTTCTCAGCTGAAAAACCATGACACACTAGGGTGTGTATAATCTCCCCCAAACATGATAATATCTCTCATTAACTCACTTCAGCTATGTTATTTATGCATGCAGAGATTTCCTATTTCACTTTCAAAATAAGAAGCCTGTAGGCAACACTGTAGAAGCAGGGAAGGTTACACTGTGTTATGAGTTCAGCTAAAACCTTTGCTGGGTGAAATGTGCCAAATTTTTCAGCCTTTATTAGCATTAGATGAAAGTCTGCTGCTACAATGGGTTCATTCTCATCAATCCCGACCTTTACATTGTCATTATTAAGACCATCACTGTGATGAGCTAATTTGGAGCTGTAGTTTGACATTTTGGGAAATACCCAGATTGGCTTTCTTGTCAAGAGCTACATGAAGAGACTGCCTCTCTGCTTAACTTACCAGACTTAGAGAGACAAGGAGGGCTATCAGCTAGCCAGCATGTCTCAAAGTGTTAGGCTAGGCTAGCTAGCATCATAAATTATCCCTGAGGATTTCCTGACATCATTAACACTCTGCAAGTGTCAGAGGAATTTATTACAAAGGCGGTTTCATGTCCCGCAACACAGCAACAATTACAAAAAAACATACCACCGTATCTTTTATAGTACAATAAATCCAGCTGTGTCAGCTGGGGTTTCTTTTTTGAAGTCTTAAGTGTTATTTATGCACAACAGATCACACGCCTCTGAAAGGAATATTAAGCATCTTCATTAATCGCGAGTAGCTATGAATCTGGGAGAACCGTGGCAATCACATTAGTCCATAAACACTGAAGACAAGAAAGACGCCTACAAGTTCCCGTGGGAGAGCTCCCAATTAACACTCGAGCTTTCTCCCCGACGTGTCGGCTGGTTCAAGTATGTGAAGCGATGGAAAGACGGGGAAAGAGAGAGAGAGTGTACTCAAATGTATCCAAGAAGGATGTGCATTATTTTCTAATAGGGAAATTAATGCAGCAAGGACACTTAATGGAGGCTTTTCTTTAGAATAACAATAACTTTGTTGGGCACCGTAGACTGTAACAGTACTGCAAAAGTCTTCAGTCAGCTTCCATTTTAATATTTTACTTCTAGAGCCAGACTTAATTAGAATCAGAATCAGAATCAGAATCAGTTTATTGCCAAATGTTGAGCAGGTTTACAACATTAGGAAATTGCTGCGGTTAAGTAATTATTTTAAAAAAAATAGTCATGAGCAAACTTTTTCTTGGGACATTGGCTGCTTTTTCACTAATTTATGTGCTGTGTATAAATTGAAATACAGTATATAAGGCAGAAAGTTTATACAATTCTAAAGAGTAGCCAGTATTTCATATGACCATCTTTATTCTTCAATACAGCCTGAACTCTCTTAGGCAAGCTTTGTTGGGATTTCTTATAGTCTTCAGGAAAAGTTCTCCAGGCTTCTTGAAGGACATTTGAAGCTCTACTTTGGATTTTTGCTGCTTTTTCTTTTGTTCCCTTTTAAGATGTTCACATGCTGCTTCAATAATGTGGAGGTCTGTCCACTGTGCAATTTTCTATCCAGGTATCGAAGACATGCACGGTCCCCAGATGACTCAGAGATCATCTCTTTTGTGCCACCAGTGAAATCTCTCACCAACAACTCAGTGAGTGTCAGCATAACTAGAATGCTAAACGCAATAGTTGTACCTACCAATCAAATATCAACATTGTAGCAATGCTGGACCTACATGCGGGTTTGTTATAGTGTGGCTAATGTATGCTGAAGACATCCAGAAGCAGGTTTTTCATACTGAACACGAGTAAATCTAATTAGTTGTAGCTTGTGAGTGTTAAAGCAACGAGCCAGAAGTGGAGGAGGTGATACATCACTATCTGTTACTCTGTCACAACTGCAAATGCACGCAATTACTGCAACATTATTTTAGATTAGAGAATTGGAACTGAAGTCTATTCAAAAGCTAAAAATCTTTATTTTACTAGTAATGCTGATTTTTTGGTATGCAACATCGACTGATGTGTTTGATAAGGAAAAAAGAGGGGCTGATCAAAGTGTTTAGTCTTGTTTGTCTAGTGAAAAGCAGCCCATTGTCTTTTCTTCATTTGCCTGTATCTCGTCAACAGCAGCTCTGCTTCTGTTTTGCTTCACAAAGATTGTCAAACCTAACTATAGGCAGATCCAGTCTGATGCAGCAGTTTCCCTCCAGCCTCCTTGAAATGTTCAGGAGGCTGGTATTTCTTTTGTGTTATCTCAGGCGGGGTTTTTTCTCCTTTTATTATAACAGAGGAAAACTGATCCCAGCTTGATCTCTCTGTTGTCCCCGCAGACATTTAGACTTCCTTAGCATGTCTGTGGTCTATATTTTATTTAAGCAGCGAAGGCTCCTCTAAAGGGGAAGAGGTGTTTGTTCCCTCCTTGGAGCAGAAAACTGAAATTAATCCTGCCCCTCAGGAGCTTACTTACTGAATTAGGAGGACTGCAAATTAAGCTTGCTGTGTACCGAGGAGAGTAGCAGTCTTTCAAATGTAATAGACATGGGTTGCATGAAACTCTGCGACGTGGTCTATTTTATACAGCTTTTTTTATTCACTGAAGAAACCCTGTTTATTAAACAATCAGATTAAATATGAGAATTAAAGAACTGGTTCATTACTGTTCCAAAGCATTTCTACAATCACACACATTAAATAATTTCCCCCAGGGATCAATAAAGTATTCTGATTCTGATTCTGATTCTGAAGATTATTTGCTGTTGCTAGAAAAGATCCCCCAGCACAACAACTGAGTAAGATTTTGCACTTGAGCTCCACTTGTCACTCACCTTGGTGATTGTGGCTCCTCAGTGGTTTGAGGGACTACTTGTACTCCCACTGTTCAACACTCTGCTCACAATGGGTGACGTTATTGGAGCAGACAGCAGCCTTTTCAGCGCTGTCAAACAAAGAAAGGGCACCGCTACTGCGGGTTTGCCTCTGAAGCAGCGAGGGCAGCTGCGTGGACTTCTGGGGAAAAGCAGACTACAAAATAAAACTGCACCCCAAGACAAAGACAAGCAACAGATAAAAGACTTGCTCACATAGCAGTGTAGCTTTCCTTTGCTTGCAGTTGTTTGCAATATATATACACTGCTCCAGGTAGATAAATTTTCCAGTCTTTCTGAAGATTTGCACATCAAAAACTGCTTATAATAATTACTCTGTTGCCTACAAACAAATTATTTGTCTGCTGAAATTTGAGATGACAGAAATGTGGAACTCTACTGATTAGTTTTCCCAGCGCGTTATATGTTAAAGCGTTTATCGACTAGAAATGAGCTGAGACGGTAAATAACTGTGTAATTTCAATCAGTGATCCAGAATAACAGAGCAAACATTCATTTATATGAAAATGTGGATTACGCCTTTGAAGAAGTCGCTGTTTAATAGAATTTACACGCATGGATCCAAAACGGAGTGAAAAATAGTCATAGTTAATTGTTTTTGTGGCTTTGCATGCCTTGGAGACCAGGATGAAGTTGTCGCTCAGTCGTAAACTATCAAGCATCATAACAAAAACACGAACAAATGTTCGCACAGTGTAATCCCACCCCCACTCCACCTTCTGAAGATCCAGGACGACTCGACAAGCCGAGGTGCTAATGTATTCCAGTTTGAAGCACGCACAGGCACATTGTGTGCGCTGATGTGACATTAATGACGGAAACAGAACTGTCGAGTTGCACCCACACATGCATTTCTGAGGCCCTCTGGGATATTTTGTAACTACCGAGTGTCTTGCTGTGGTGAGTAAAGTGCTGCAGGCTGGATTTCCAAGGGACCCCTCAAAGGGCTCATTTTGTTTAGAAAGTGATGCTGACAGGGCAGAGCGAGCACGACTGACACATTGTCAGTTTCCTTCAGTCAGATGGAACCTCATGTTTATAATCAGACACATCAACAGCTTGTGAGGATTTGTGCTTGGAAAACTAGAGGGACAAAATGAAGTTAATGGGTTTATATGTCAATTTTTTAAAAAAAGAGAAAATAACGTCAGTTTTAAAAATATTCAAAATGCCACAGTAAATAGGTTTTGAAACAGAAAAGTCATGTTAAATCTAAAAAAACGTTAAAGACATTAAAGTGACACAAATATGCAGATACATAAAAAGCAAAAGGAATACAAATAAAATCAGTCAAAGATTGGGGCGGGCAGCTAGCAGGGCAACAAAGGGATGGTAACCAGAAGGTAAAAGCCTCATATAATACATTCAAAAGCAAGTCTACAGAAGTTAGCTTTTTAAAAGTGATTTAGAGGATGTCACTGACTCTGCAAGCCCGAACTACTCAGGCGGGTCATTTCAAAGCTGAGGGGCCCTGGTGGCAAAAGCACGGTCACCTTTCTATTTAAATCTCAACTTTGAAACAGCCAAAAGGGCCCCACTTTAAAGGCTGCGAGCAGACTCATATGGGGACAATAGTTCTGTTATGTAGCTTAGGGCCAGACCCAGGCGAGCTTTAAAAGAGATTAAAATCTTCAATTCTAAAAAGTTCAGGACGCCAGTGGAAAGAAACTTGCACATGGGTGAGGTAATGATGTCTGCTAAAAGCACAAAGAAGACAAGCTGCTGAGGTTTTGTTTTAGACATGGTACTGATTTACTGTTGGCAAAACCGGGTATCTTTTTTTGTTAATATGAGGCTCAAAGCTAAGGGGTGAATCAAAGTGAAGTGGTGATAAAATGTAAATGATGATCTATTGATTAACTTTACATATTTTGGTCTGCTGTTAGTTCATTAGTTAAAATACTAGCATCTAAAAATGAGACATTTTGAAGAAAATGCTACTTTGTATCAAACAGAGCCAGGCCAGAGCTCACTCGGATATTGATTTGTGTTTATCAATGTTCAGATCAATCTGGGGAGAGTGCACATTTATTCCAGTCTGAAGAGACCATGGATTTAAAATGACGGGCAAACACAGGGAGCAACAGAATTTCTGACCTTTTTAGTCGCAAGTTTATTGCTCATCAGTAGGATCCCATTAAAATATGAAGCACCTTCACTGTTGGAACTTCATGAACCTGAAATAATCTAAGAAGGTGCTATCAAGTGAAACATTTTTCCTTTATTATGACTTTTTATACTGGCAGATATGAGTTTTCTAATGAAGGCACTGCCATATTAATGTGTGCCGCACTCGTGCAGTGGACTGTAAAAACAAAGACCCACCCAAGTATTGTTTATTTCATGTCTCGTTTCAGAGGCACGCTGTCATCAGGAGCACATCCATTCAATTGTAGCTGTAGCCAGCCTTCCTTTGGGGCATCCCGCTGTTGCGATGCCTGCATGGATATATCATAACTCATGCATCGCTTCAGTTTTGGTAGCTCAACCTGAAACATGCTTGAAATTTGATTCAAGCAACACATCCTCTGTTCATCTGAGGCCAGATTATGTCATCTACAACCTGCGCTCCTTTGTTTGAACTGATGAGGATCATCGGTGGTACAAGTCCAAAAGCAAATCTTAACCAAATGTTTCATTCCTGGATGCACAGGGCAAGATTTGAGGCCAAACACATGTGTAATCATGTGAAATCAAACACATGCTCGTAGGGCAAATCCCTAAATAAGACAGCGGACTGACACATGGGTCCGTCCCTCACTTAACTGATGCACAATGGAGAGTGTCAGCATCACCGGCGGGGCGTAAAGTAAGCTGACAGACAAGTCACATCAGGAGGCAGTCGTGGTGTCAGCTCGCTGAGCGCTGTTCAACATGTCTCCTCCTGTGACTGACAACTGCCCCCAATTAACCTCCAACTCAAATACAGACAGAAACCACATATATGTACACCTGCTCTCCTTCTCATTCACTCGCTGCCTCACACATATCCATACACACACCGACGTAGCGCGCAGTCTCTAGGCGTGTGTCAGCTGTGGATCTTCGTCTTTATTCATACGGCACTAATTGACCTTGTTTTCAGGGGCAGATACGCAGCTCATCCTCTGCAAACAAAAGCAGTGTTTTCTTGCTGCACAGTCATCTAAATTACTGCAGGGCAATAAATGAACAAACAAATAAATCGACCCCCTGAGGCTCATCCGTGTTTGCTTTTTCGATAAATGTTCAGTTCACTAAATTATTCAAGTTAACCCACGAAGAGCAGAACATTGATTTATTTTATTTTTTACTTTCACTAAGTGGAAGCAAAAGGAGTCTCCTACCAAACGTCGCTCTGGGTCCCTCTAGTGTGGCAACAGAGTGAGTAGAAAAGCCTGTGGTGTGTTTTCTCTCATCTAATCAGTTCAAACCGAACTGAGACCTCGTCACTGATTGGTATCGCTGGGTAATCGCAATTTCCATTACAAGCAAAAAAGGCAGTTTGGTTTATTGACATTATATTGTGAGAATTTTTTAACATTGTGGAATTACAGTTCACTTGTATCAAAATATGAATATTCTGAATTATTTTAGATCTCCACCAATAATTTTGATTGATAAAAGCTATTAAGAGGAACATCCTTGGCACTAAATGGGAATTTATGCTCATATTAGACTCATTACAATTATATAGAGCATTTTTTTTTAAAATTCTGGTTCACTATTTTTTCACTATATTATATCTACACCTGTAAAGGTGCTTTGAAGATGAGTGGAACAAATTCAGAAATTCATCATGACATAAAAGTAGTCAGCAGTACTTTTCAAACCAAGTATATCACTGACATTTTGAGTCATTTTGAAGCCTCAGCATTAACGTCTTAATGCTGACATTAAATAAATAAATAAATAAATAAATGGCCTGTATTTGTACTTTACTAGTCCCCTAAGGACCCCAAAGCGCTTTACACATCCAGTCATCCACCCATTCACACACACACGTCTTTTTTTGTTGGAGCCAGAGTGAACCATAATTGCACAAGAGGGCATTGCAAGTAATGTGCTAACACTAGCAAGTTTTGGTAGCAAAGTCCACCCATAAACTGTATATTGGTGTTTCCAGCCTCTTGGGGCCCTAGGCAAAATTCACAGGATTCCCCTCCAGCCACTATTGTAACACACCCAAAGAAAGATTCTAGGTCTGACCAACCGTCTCAGTCATGGGCAAAAAGATGACAGTCAATAAAATTCTAAAAGATAATTTATTGACAAAAAAAATCAAGAGATAAAAGATAAAACAGTCCAGTGTCCCATTTATGAATCGTATAAAAACACACAGTCCCAAGGCCAGAGGCAGCTATGCCACACGGCCAGTTGCACTCCACGTGTTGCCTTTAACAGGGTTAGAAGTTGTCCTTGGAGACCCACCACCCTGCAAGCATATAGCCAGTGGTCACTCCAGCCTCTGCAACTCTGCTGCCTTTAGGCTGTGGCATATAATAGGCCCTGGCCTGCACAGAGAGACAAAAACGACACCTTTAGTATCAAATTCATAGCGCAAAACCCATCCATCCCAAACATATCTGATTTCATCACATTACATACCTGCACAGAGAGACAAAACAACATAGCAGTGTTTGTAGTGTGGGCTATAAGTAGACCAGTGTATCAGTGCAATCAAGTACACCTGCCTCTAATTAGTCCAACCCCATTCCAGCCATTGGCTCACCAAAAATGTGACACACACACACACACACAAAACCACTCCCAACCCAGTGCAACTTCACACAATAATATGGAGCTGAATTAACACAGGCACATTAGTCTACCATGTTACACTATCACCACCAACAACATTCCTATTAAAGGAGAAGTAAAACACCACTCTTGTTGTCCTTGGGTGTTTTTTTTTTAAAGAACAGAATCATGGACACCACTGGGGACAGGATTAAGTGGATTAAGTGGGGTCAGCTCTAGTCTGTTCATGCTGGGCCTGCCCACTGCAAATTTTGCACAATGACACTGGTGTAGTTTAAATTTTGTTTTAAAACTGTGTTGCAGACTGGACGGTCTGTTAAAGTATTTTAAAGGATAGATGCTCCAAAGTCATCAGCATCATCAAAGGTCAGGTTTTGTGAGTCGGGTGAAAGCTCTGTCTGCCTGTTTCAGCATGTGTCAGTCAATATGACACTAGCTAACGCTGTAATTAAGTTTAAATTGATAAAAAAAAAAGAGACTATTATGTTCTTTTTCTTGCTGTAGAGTTGGGCGTTTTAACATAGGAGTTAATGGGACCACGTGGCCATTTGAGGGACTGCAGTTTCAAGCACTTAACCTGTTTGCGTTCATTTATTTAGGACATGTGAAGCCACAGCGGACGGCGCGTCCCTCTGGGTGATCCAATCTACCACCAGCCGAGAGCAAATTCATTTTAAATGTAGGCTACACGGCCTTTGATCAGCCAGCAGAGGGAAGCACATCAATGCTTCACTGGGATACATTTCCTGTGTTTTTAGGAGTCCAGCTCTAACGCCTACATGCTGTCGGGCGATATGGAGAAACGACAGCAGATGAAGGACGACCTGCAGCGGTGCATAGACGCACACAAAGACGAGCTGCACAGTCTGAGTAGAGACATTTGGAGCAATCCTGAAGTCGCCGGTAACGAGAAACATGCGCACGACCGGCTTGTCCGCTTCTTTTCTCAGGACCAGACATGGACGGTCCAAAGTCACTACAAACTTCCGACCGCGTTCAGGGCCAGCTGGGGTCCAGTTGGTGGAGGGGTGGGAGACCCAGTGTTGAACGTGGGGTTCCTGTGCGAGTATGACGCCCTCCCGGGTATCGGCCACGCGTGCGGGCACAACCTGATAGCAGAGGTGGGCGCTGCGGCCGCTGTGGGGCTGAAGGCTGCTTTAGAGAACCAGACCGAGCTCCCGGTGCCTGTGAAGGTAACTGTCGCCGGGTTTAACGGACTTAAACAAGTCACACCATGAAAACCGAGTGCGACACACTGTGAAGCTGAAAAAAATCCCAAGCACTCCTTTAAATCCCCAGCTCTGTTTGCTGTGACTCAACAAGTGCAACAAATGTAATATGATGTGAATAATTAGTCTCATTTTTTATTTTTTCAATAATAGGAAAGAAACTTCTATCTTTAGAATATGTTATGATTAAATGTCTTAAAGTGGTCTCGTGTAGGGGGAGTGGATTTGTTACTCCAGTCTTTATTTAAAAGCGTTTCTGTTTTGATGAAAACTCACATCTACTGAAAAAGAAACTAACATTCCAGTGAGCAGACCTGACATTAAAATATTCTTTTACTCTTTATTATAGATAACTGTTCTGGGAACTCCTGCCGAGGAGGCGTTAGGAGGAAAGATTGAGCTAATCAATGCCGGGGCCTTTGCTGATATTGATCTTGTCTTCATGGCTCATCCAGCTCAGCAGGATGCTTCGTTTCACCCTTGCATCATAATCGAAGAGTGAGTTCTTCTTCACTGCTTCATTTCAAATTCTTTTACTTCTCTCTTAATCTCTCACAACGAACACCTAACCTTCACATTTTTTCGGGAACTCTTAACCGACCGTGCTGATGTTACACAGGATGTTAGTGAAGTACTATGGGAAGGCGTCTCATGCAGCTGCATACCCTTGGGAGGGAGTGAATGCCCTGGATGCGGCCGTCCTGGCCTATAACAACATCTCTGTACTCAGACAGCAGCTCAAACCAGACTGGAGGATTCATGGTGAGGAAAAGCTGTGGTAGGGTCACTTAAAGCTTCAGACTTTAGTGTCGACCTTGGAGAAAACGAGCATCTCATCTTTGATCCATCCTAGGAGGAGACACAAATCCCGGAAGGAAAATAAAACCCTCCTCTTTTCAGTGCCGTCAGGTGCCTCCTTCTCCTTTACTTCCTCATAGTTTATTAGTTCATCTAGCCGATAGCTAGCTCATCATTATCTGTCTGTCCATTCACATTCACAGGAACAGGTACGCCTCCTTCAGTAGGGGTCAGAACTTTCATACAATGATCACCTGATAGGTCTTCAACTAAATTTTGTTTGTTGTTTGTTTGTCGTTTTAAAGGTGTTTTTCCATTTTCATACGATAACCTCCATGCACACTGCTTATAATTTCGCCAAGTTCTCCTAGAATCATTAATATGGTTTATACTATCATATGCTGATGTGTTCACATGCATTATATTGACTATATGCATATTATATCATGCATAGTACTAAGTTACATGTACTTTACAGCTGCACGAGGTTCTCTGCTGTAGAAACACATGCCATGAAGCTCCCAGCATACAGTTTTTGTACTGATCTTAATGCCAGAAGAGGTTTGCACCCTGCTGTGTAGCTCTATGTGGTCTAACACTTCATGGCTCAGCTGCTGTGGTTTCTGCACGTTTCCACTTTGCAATAATACTTCTTAAATTTGATTGTGACATATCTAAGAGGGGAAAAAAATTCACAGACTGACTTGGTGCATCCTGTTACAGCACAATGCCCAAATTCAGTGGGGTCTTTGGAACAAACCATTCTAAAACAATTGTTGGTCTTTGACGTGTCAGTGGATTTTAATACTCATTAGTTTGTGCAGTGCAGTCCCCCAAAGACAAGGCAACTTATGATTTTCTTTCTGTATCACAGATTGATCATGAGCCGGGTGAGCTGCTGAATTATTGACGTTCTGATTTTGTCTTTGCTACAGGCATCATCAAACACGGAGGAGAGAAGCCCAACATTATCCCTGCATACACTGAATTAGAGTTTTATTTGCGCGTCCCGTTGCTCAAGGACCTATGTGACCTGAAGGCTAAAGCTGAAGCTTGCTTCAGGGCAGCTGCCGGAGCAACCGGTTGCCAAGTATGTTTATGTAAAAGCGTCTTCAGTTTGCTTTCCTGTATGTTGGAGACATGTAGAAGCAGTCTATGTTGATACAGCAGTGCTAGAGAGTACTGCTGTTATATAACAATCCCCCTTTTTACCACATCTCCATAATTACTGTCCAAGTGCTGAACTTGTGTTACATAATTCATGATTATCTTCAGGCTCCTTTTCTCCTTCGTCTGCATGTGCTTCAGGCAGTTTACATTACTATGCATGCATGGCCTTATGTGCTGTTAAACATGACAGGCCAAATGTGCTATGGTCTTACATTTACTTGCATTTTCATTAGGTGGAGATCACCTTCCCAACCCCTACCTACTATAACATTCTACCTAATGCCACACTGGCAAGCATGTATGAAAGCAATGGAAAAGCTTTGGGAATTCATTTTCCAGAGCAGACAGCCAGCTTCTGCGGTAAGCATAAATGACAATATTATAAATCACTTCTGTCCCTGCTCTGTGCAAAAGAACTGTATATGACAAAATGTCTAACAGCAGAACTGTGATTTAGTGTTTTTTCAGCATTGTTGTTCACTGAATCGACACTGAACCACTATCACAGTGAATTTTAATCACCTGGCAGGTTCTACAGACTTTGGCAACGTGTCATTCATAGTCCCTGGTATTCATCCGTTTTTCTACATCTGCACTGATGCATTAAATCATACGGAGGAATACACCGAAGCAGCAGGTATTTTGGCACTGATGTTTTATAATTAAACCGAATCAGACTGTGATAAGGGAAATTTAGCCATCATCTCTTTCATGTTTACTCTGTGCTTTATATTTCTTACTCTGCCAGGAGCTGAAAAGGCCCAGTTGTACACCCTGAGGACAGCCAAGGCCCTGTCTATGACAGCTGTGGATGTAGTGTGCTGTCCTGATCTGCTTAAGAAAGTGAGAGACGACTTTAGACTGGCCAAACTGAAACAGAAGTGACTGGAAGGCAGTGATTGTCATGGTCCTGGGTCCTTTTGACCCAGCGTTTTGTGTTTTCTATTAGTGTGATTGTTGGTTCTGTTCTTCCTCTGTTTAGTGTTTACTCTGTCCTGCCCGTGTGTTCCTGTATTAAGTCCGCGTTTCTTAGTCTGTGTCCTTGCATGTGTAAGTTCCTGTTTTATTGTGAAGGTCTGCGTCTTATGTGAGTGTTTTCAGTTCGCCTCCCTAGTCTCGTCACGTTAATCACTCCCAGCTGTGTCCCTCACCTGTGTGTAATCTCCCTGTGTTTTCTGAGTGTTTTTCAGTCGTGTCTTCTGTCTTAGTCGTTGCTGGTTCGTCTGTGTTGTTCCCCTCCATGTTCTCGTGTATTCTCCCTGCATCTCTGTTTCTCGACTCAAGGTTTCAGGTTTGTTTTTGCGTAGCTTTTCCCAGTTTAGTTCATTCTTAGGTTTTGGTTTTCTTCCTCCTCCTTGTCCCTGTTTGTTTCACCCTTTTGTTACGGTAATAAAGCTCGCTCACAACTTAAGCAGTCTGCATCTTGGGTCCGTTTATATTCTCACACGGCCTGCCTCGGCACCTAGTGCATCATTGGAACTCCTCCAGCAGCTTGAGCCTATTGCAGCTTAATTACAGGATGATTCAGGGTCACCTGATCCAGCCTTAAACATAAGCCTTATCAAAAAGAAGGTTTTAAGCTTAATCTCAAAAGTAGAGAGGGTGTCTGTCCCCCAAATTCAAACTGGGAGCCGGTTCCACAGAAGAGAGGCCTGAAAGCTGAAGACTCTGCCTCCCATTCTACATTTAAAACTCTATGAACCACAAGTCTCTGGTAGGACAATATGGTACTATGACTTCTTTAAGATATGAAGGACTTTGCATGTGAGGAGAGGGATTTTAAATTCAATCGTGAGTTTAACAGGGAACACATGAAGGCATCTAATATCTTTCTAGTCTGTGGTAATGGACAACATGAATTTACTGATGATGAGTTTGGCATACACTCACAGTTTTACACCACAAACCTCTAAATAAATCAACCCTAAATGTATTACTCTATCCACGGGTAGCCCTATTGTACTTGATTGCATGATCATACTACCTCTCTCTCAGTCATTGAGATTTCTAGGCGTACTTTCATCAGCTACACAGCTTGATAAAAAATCTTGGCTCTTAAGAGTGGGCCCAGATGTGGTGGAAAATCAGGTTATGGACATCTTTTTGATGCTTTATCCTTTTCTGCCAGCTTTGATGTGGTGATGCCTTTGTTCGCATTTTCTTTCACTAGATTAGAAGATGGTGCACAAAGTTTAAATTGACACCTTCGGGATGTTGCTTGGATCAAAAAAAACAACAAAAACATGCTTCAGCATATCCCACTCTCTCACTTTTCTGTGAGGAAAGCCTTAATGTAATTGTATATGTATATATCCTTTTACAGACACGTGAGTGGTTAATGGCATTACATAATACGCAGTGTATATGATTTGTTTTAAATGCTCATCAGCACTCAGACATGTGCCAGAGCGAGAAGAAAGACCTTGGAGCTGTGAGCAACCCAGTGACTAATAACAGTAAAGGCTTATCCTCCAGGACTGTTTAAATATACTGTGTAAGTGAGCAGAAAAATGTGATTAAAATAAAGGGATCAACTGTGTTCAAATGATCCAAAGTGTTGTGTTTTAGGTTTTAAGCATCTCTCTGTTTCTACGATGTTCAGCACTCAAGCTCCGATTTTCAGAAACCAAAACATTTATTAAACATCTTCCCATACATGACAGTTTTAAATACCTGTAATATTTTTTTAAAATATCTTTTGCCTAACAAAGTATAAAGTTGTTTTTAAGCTGAAAAAGACGTTAAAACTAGCAACTAACAGGTCACAGCGAACCTCAAAGCCTCACAACACCAAACAGAGGAGATGAGCTTCAGTTGTATTTAAAAATAAAAAGAAGAAACATTAAAAAATAAAAAGAGTTAATATCATAGTCGGTGCATGGGACTTCTAAACATACATTTTTACATTTGTTGTTTTAATCGACTGCATTACTTTGCGTTTTTTACTCAACGTTGTCAAGTCACACAAACGGAGCGCAGTAGCTTGACATCAAAATAACTGCATTGATACAAATTTCACAAGAAAATTGAAGCTAAACTGAATCATATTAACATGCTGCAAAGAAAACGTGGAACTTCAAGAATAAGCTCTGAATTTGCCTTTTTTTAAAAATAAAAACATTTACTTTCATTCAGATGTTTATTTGCTTTCGTGCAGAGTTGGGAGAGTGTGGTGATATCACTTTCATGTCTGCAGTAACTATGAAGGTCTAGCCAGGAGACGGCTGAGCTGAGCACACAAGACTGGGGAAAAGGGGGAAGCAGCTGGGCGAAATTTGCCAACTACCACCTCAAAGGCTGACTAATTAACAAGATGTAATCTGTTTTTTTAATCTTTATAAAAATTGACATTCTGTTGGGAATTTAATTGCCAGACTCTTTCTTGCCTCTGAGCGTTAGCTAGGCAGTCATACCGTTAGAAAAATAGTAGGACTTCTGAGTATTAGCTAAGCATTTATACCGGTAGAGAAATAGTAGCACTAATCCCCCTATAAAACCAGGCTTTTATGGTTGTTTCTGTATGGATTCAGTCAAAATATATAACTTGCTGTAGTTATTATAGAAATGCTGGACGGAAACAAGTACCTTGGCTGTTTAACCTGGTTAGGGTTTTTATGCTAAGCTAACTGGCTATTACTGGATTTAGCCATATATTTAATTACAAGTATGAGAGTGGTATCAAGTTTCTCGCCGCTATATAACAAACAAACATATTTCTCAACATGTTAAATTAAACCTTTAAATATTTTTAGTCTCTTATTGATTGTCAGGTGTAGCTCATAAGAAGAGGAAAAAGGATCCGTCTATTTGCTGGCAATGCTAGCCAATGTCAGTATGTTTTCAGTTCACACTTTCGGTGTTGAAAGTGTGCTTGGAGTCACTGCATCTAGAACTAGAAGTAGTTAGCCTGAAGAGTGACACAAGTCCATGTACGTGCATCTCTGCATCCTCAGGCGACAACAGCATTCAGACATCTTTCTGTCACCAGAACTATAGATACAGCAGAAACCAGAGAACTGATGAAGTGACTATCGATGACTGTCCTGTTAGTTGGTCGCTCATGTTTCTTTTTTAATCATCGGTGTTAAGTGGCTGGGTCAAGAAGGCAATGGTCACCAATCTGTTAGTGGTCCCCATGCATCTCATGCGCAGTTTCTCTGTCCCAAACACTTCAAGTGTAGCATCATCTTTCCTGAGCTGAGCCCCTGCTGTCCCAGCATGCACAAAACAGCATTTCATGCATCATAGGTTACAAGTAGATGGACCAGTAGATGATGTTAAAAAGGATGTAGGCTCCAGGAAAGACGACCCTTGAGTACTTGTCTATGGCATGGGTGTCTATCCAGATGTTCACGTAGCCTCTAGATGCCTTCACCTGGCCTGTGATCTGTGGGTCGTTCAGTGCCACTTGGGCCAAAATTCGTTCCTGGCGGCCCCCGTTTTCTGGCAACCCATAATTTCCTGTGATGTTGACATCTGTGGACCCATATCCAGTGATCTGGGGGTCGATCATCATTTCATCGGGGTTGCCAATGCCGCATGTACATGGAAGCTAGCGAAAAACACACGAAGAGTTATGAATTACAGTAGACTTTCTATCATTATAAATAAGTGAATTCCTCCTATATGTATGATTGTCTGTACACTCATGGCCTTTAAATAACTTTGGTAGGAAACATTTATGGAAGGATGTTTGTGCTGGAAATCTTCCTCGGGGTACGTGGGCAATTTGGCTCCATATGCTGCAGCAGTTGGCAGATGAAGAATACCAATATAGTTAAAGAGCTGTAGTCCCAGAAATAATTTCCCATAGCCTTGAGAGCAGCTTAAAGTAAGCCAGTTAAGAAAATATATCTGTTTATTGGAAATGCATATAAATTATTAAATCATGTTTTCATCAGTTTATAATTATTTTAATATGGAAAATATTTCAGTATAAAATTCAGGTCAGCCTAATCAGAGTCGACTTAGATGAAACTATTAATACGTCTCGTAAATGTTTCCATTCTTGGTTTTATTAACTGTATTATTTGCAATAACCATGTACCAATAACAAGATTCAAATTAAGAAAAGTAGAGCATTTTCACAGATTTGTAGTACAATTAAAATTGAGATATATTAGGTATATAAACATATACACAAAGTGCATCTGTTGAAGGTTGTTACTTGTGCGGCTCTGTAACATTTCCAGCTGCTACTTTTGACACTAATCACTAGTCTGCAGTGCACGTTCAATGTCCCCATCAGTGTGTCAAAACAGAAACCCTTCATCTTGAATTTCAATTAGCATTTTGTGGAAGAGGAGGAAGTCTCAAGGAGCACTTTCTCCAGCAATGTCAATTGAAAAGTTGCGCACACTTATCTTTGGGCTCGAACATTATAGACTCTTTCTCTGAAAACAGCTGCTTGGTCTCTCAGACCCAGCTGTCATCGATATGATCCTCTAAGTGAAAGTCTGTTCATTTTGACACTGATGTTGTTCACATTTCGTGCCAGTTTAAGGTTCGTGGTGAAATTGCAAACTTGTGTCTGTATAATTTGTCAGAACAGACTTTTGCGAGTGATCTAAAAACAACTATGCTGGAAACAGCTTTGCTCTTTAAGGTATGATTGGCCAAATTTAAATAATTTTTTTGTATGAGCAGAGCATTTTGATCACTTCTTGTAAGCAATGACATTAGATTAGATTCCCTTATTTATGGTCATGATGATAATGTTTTGAAATGCTCAGTTAATAAAGTAATTCCAGTACAATGCGAGGTAATATACAAACCTGAGATTTACGACATGGCCAAAAGCTTCAAATGAAAATTTTAGAACTACAAAGGGAAAAAATGTACTGTACCAAAAATATGACGTACTGTGGAAATTCGAAAATTAGAAATTAGAATGAATATCAAACAGGTAAGGAGTTACAGCGCCTAACCTGTCATAAAACAAGAAAACACATATTTTAGAATTCTGTAAAAAACTTGTTTAAAACTAAAAATTGTATTATTATTTATCAGGTAAGTAACAAATGTTTTATTCCCAAATCTGAGCCAGCACACAAGACTTTAATCAAGTATAATATTTTTAAAAACTAATAGTTCTGTTCAGGAAATGCAAGCAAAATAAGTAATTTGAGATTCTAATTAAAAAAATAATAGTGTGCTTTATTACTCTAAATTTGAAAATGAATGGATGACTAAAATAATTATATTTTAGCATTAACCACTAAATACATAAAAAAATAAACCTTACATCGGGCAGTGGACAAACAAATTTGTTAAGTACTGTTTTAGGTTGTAGCTTTCACAGCTTATCCAAAAAAAAGAAAAGAAAAATCAGATATTTGCATCCTTACACTACTTCTAAAACTAAAAAAATGTGTCAGAATAAAACATGCTGCTGCATAAGTCATTACACAGATGTGGTGAAGATAAAGTATCTGTGTAAAATTTGTCAGTGTGAGCCATTAAAAAAAAATCAAACGTTAAGTCTGTTCTTAACCAGAGGCAAAGTCAGAGGAGGAAAAAAACATGAAAGGAACACTTACTCTCTCCCTCAGCTTCCTCTCTTTCCTCTCCTGTACGGTGGAGAGGTAGTTCACCGCTGCGTACTCTATCACCGAAAGGAAGACAAAGACAAAACTGACCCAGAGGTAAATGTCCACAGCTTTGATGTAGGAGACCCGAGGCATCGAAGCATTGACCCCGGTGATGATGGTGGACATGGTCAGCACGGTGGTGATGCCTGAAGGGAATCGAACAAAGTTTAGTCACAGCTGTGTTGCTATTTAGTCTCCCACAGACTAAATAGCTCAGAAATGGCTACATTTGGGGTGTAATAAATCAGAATCTTTATGTTCACTATAGACTTTGGTGAGATTCCACTAATAGCTTCCACCTACTCACTGTGAAAGCTGATGGGAAACTGGGGGTCTGGACCCCCTGAAAGGATTTGAGATGATTAGTGATGAGGGTAAGGAAAAAATGCACTAAATGTCTTCCCTAAAAATTTTCCACTAGTAAAATTTGTCCCAGCTCAGATAATTATTGCATAATACTGTGAAACGTACGATGATTCATGCTTTTCCTAGGCTGAATTCTAATAACCCAGCTCGTGTCAGTCTTTTCTGCTAGCACCACTTGGCTTAAATTGGGGGTTTTGAATCAAACGACTGTCGGATGGATTGCCAAGTCAGCGCTAAACTCCCTGTATAACTTCACTATCAGCTAAAGATTCAGAGTCTTTAGTTTCTTAATAAATTCTTCTTGTGTTGGTAGCTGGTTAGCTAGCCTTACCATGCTAACACGCATAGTGATAATGATACACAGTGTTTAGCCTAGTGTTTTCTAGCATAGCTGATAACTCTTTGCTTCAAGAATGAAATGGAAATTTTACTTATGTGGTACATTTGCCACTCTCACTGTGCTTTAGATAGAAAGAAGTACCCACATATAGTTTAGAACCTAGCATGCAGATGTAGATGATGGAGCGAGATGGAGGCAGATGACCTGCTGTGGCAAGCCCTAATAGGAACAGCTGAAAGAAGAGGAATGATCCTAACATGCATGGCTTTGGATTGTGGGAAGAAACTGGAAAGCACCAGTAGAAAACCCACTAGGAGACGGGGAGCATGGGGAACACGCGAGCTTCACAAGCCCCAGCCAGCCAAGAGGTTCAAACAAAGACGCTTCTTCTATTATTTAACAGTGCCAACCACAGCATATACAGTACTATGCAAAAGTTTGGCTCACTGATTATTTTGCTAGGAAAATGAGAAATAGATACAGTAATTTATTGAAATATGCAAACATACATGGGAACATGGCTGCAGACACTTATTGTTCTACCTCTTTCCTGATCTCTGTACACTGACAAAGATTTGATCCAAAAAATGTAAATTTAGATTCATCACTACATAAGACCTGTTGCCACTGATTTTTAGTCCACTTTTAATCCACTTTAGTCCGTTGTGTAATTTGCTATACCTCAGCATTTTCTCATTGTTTACCTTCCTTAAGAATTTTTGACAGAAACTCTTCCACTGAGATTATTTCTCATTAAGCTTTAGCAATAGTTCACGTGTCACATCTTTGCAGGATATTTCTTCTGTATTTCCATATTTCTTTCCCATATTTCTTTTCTGTTGACTTTCAGATAGTGTTCATCTGCTGTAGATTAGTGGTGTGCGGATCGATACTGAAATATCGATTCTTCCGATACCAGCAATTTATGTTCTAGAATCGATTCTCATATTATAATATCGATATTTTAGTACTCTGGGGTAAATTTGTAGTTTTTCTATTCAAATGAACGCAGTGGAAAGAAACTATACAATTCGGATCGTCTAATTTGGAAGGAACTACTTCCTCTTACGCCTTTCATAGTCATATGCGGAATACGGCTGTATAAATGTGTCGCAGCCCCTGGCGTGCACACTCACAACAATGGCTGAGCGCAAACAGAGTCCTGTGTGGACACGTTGTTGTGGCAACACCACTGACCTCGTCAAACACCTCGGAGTAAATCACATCACAGAATATGATAAGTTTATGTTGAGGCGAACTGAAGAGGAGGACAGGGACAGGTGCTGCTATGGCGAGACAGACGTCTCTCGCAGAGTCCTTTAGTGCTGCAGGCAGGCAACATGCTCAAATAGCGCACAACGTCAGTTTTTTTTATTTCTATATGATTATTCTGCATTATTAAGCAATAAAAACAAGTTGTCTGATGTCCTCTAATCTAATAATACAATTATATATTGTATTATGAAATGCAATGAAACATTAAGTTTTTGTACAGAGTATCGGTATCGGATCAGTATCGCTGATACCACCCTGAATTTTACTTGGTATCGGATCGGAAAGGAAATCAGTGGTATCGCACATCACTACTGTAGATAGCTTTTTAGGCCTTTTACGTCTTCTTTTCTGTCCTCACATTTTTTAAGAACACACTGCACATAATGCCAAGGTCAGCCAAGTTTCCACCAGTTAGCTCTTTGGGAAAGACTTGGTTGGTGCAAAAGATACTATTCAATGCATGTCAAGCTGTCTTATCTTATGGAGATTTTTCAAAGGCTCGGTTAAATAAATGGGAACAAATGTGTTTTTGCTGCTAGTAACAACGTGCCTGAAGATATAAAACTGGTCATTGTAAAGCAGCTCAACAAACAACAAAACATTCCTCTGAAAATGTTCAAACACAAGGAATTTAAAAAAGAATGTCCCAAGTGCTCAAGAGAGTTACGAGAAAGTCTGACTCGTTTGAAGCAAAAAATAAAGAAAGGAAAGGTGGCTCAAGTCTTTTGCACAGCACTATAAACATGAAAAAAAAACAACCCCACATATTGATTTACTTCATCGTTCATTTTTGAGCTTTATCTCACTCGGTGGTAATATGGCAAGAAATGAAGATAATTTCATTGGATTTCTGGAATGATCTAAATTACTGTATTAATATATAATCTAGTGTGTTCATTTGTATTTTGCAGTTTATTAGGTGCTGTTCATTGTTCTTTATTTTATGTCAGTTTAAATAATCAGTGTCATAAATGTGGGATAGATCTCAGTATTTTTCATGTCTAATTAAAATAAAAGTAAGGTAAAATAATAGTTGATTTAAGTAGCGCGGCGTACCTAGCGGTACCCTGGCGGGGACAGCCCTTCGGTCAATCCAGAACGACACCCAGGAGAGCATAACCATGAGAGTAGCAGGGAAGTAAGTCTGCAGCAGGAAGAAGAATATGTGGCGCCGCAGGGTGAAGTGGATGTACAAACGATTGTACCAGCCTAGGAAAAAGAAATATCACCATTATTCACACATTGTCATACGCTGGCTGGCATATATACCATATCAGCACTTTAAGCAGAGGTTCTCAGCTATTCTGGCAAAGAATGATAGGACACCAAATCCCTTTTATGCTTCAGGTTGCTCTGAAAAGTGACATATGATAATCAAAAGGCTGCCAGGCTCTCAGTGTGGCTTTCTAGCAGCATACAAGTAGTTGGCAGGAGTCCGATTCATTTTGTTTCGTAGTAAGGATAAAATATTAGTGTAGTCGTTTTGGTTTATAATTCAACGGACACCGTTTTCTTGTATGGAAGATTTGATCCTTTAGCTGAAAAAGACTTACAAAGGGAAATTAGAATTATTGAAGTTTTAATTCAATTGTGATTTAGTTTTGCATGCATTACGCGCGCGTTTGTCGCATTTACATAATCGGTTGGATTTCGGTGTCTGACTTAGAAGTAGGCGGGTTGTGGATTACGGTACCTGTGCTGCTGTAGAAAGCCAGCTTGGTGGTGGTGTGAAATTTCTGGATGAGGAACTGGGACAGAGATATTCTGTCGTCTGTGTTCAGGGATTCGTTTCCTTTCTTCCAGTAAAGCATCAGGTCGTCATCTGTGTACGCATCTGCAGAGGAAATGTGAACAAACCAAATCAGGACAGATAACGTAGGTCCGAAGAAAAAAAACAGAAGAAACACGACAAAGGTGCCGAATCCAAAGCCCCAGTAGCTTCTCGTAGATGCTGAGAGTTTCAATTACAAACCTAGGACTTTCCCAGACTTAGGACTGGTGAAGTTATGGGAAAAGAATTAGAAAATGAAGAGAAAAGATTCCCAGAGAAAATAAGAGGTATGTCTGTCCAACATGTTTGGCCAGATTCTGTTCAATTCACTCACAGCTCTCAATCTCCAGTGAGCAGGTTTGGGTGTCCAGGGGAAAGCGGCTGAGATCCATGTTGCACATAGCAGTGACTGTGACTCTGCAGGGAAAACAGGCAGGACACATCAGAGGAGCAGGAATGTCAGCTTCAAAAATCTCCTTATGCAGGTTTCTAAAGTTCAAACTCAGGCTGGTTCTTTTGTGCATCATAATGAGACTCTGACTTGACGTGTCCCTTTTATATAGCAGTTTTTGAAAGAGCATTATTAAAGATGTTTTTTTTTTTCAGGTCCCTTCTTATACAGCAGGGGTGTCAAACTCAAATACACAATGGGCCAAAATTCAAAACTGGAACAAAGTCGCGGGCTAACGTTAATATTTATTGAAATATATTTATTCCTCCAGATATAAGAATGAATCTTTTCTTATGGACTCAAACACGTTTTGCTGGAAAGCTGAATATGGAACAAGCGAAGCTTAATACTAAACAATATATATATTACCTGTATAACACCAGTAGGCCAGCTCTAATAGTAATTTGGTATGGCTTCGCAGGCCAAATGTAATTAGGCTGCGGGCCAAATTTGGACAGCTATGTTATACAGTCTCCCACTGGAGGGTTGTTTGAGTTCTATCCACTCTCACACTTGTTTTCTCCAATTTTAATCAAGTGTCCTTATGCCACAGCGTCACTGGAACACAAACGGGTTTAGAAATGACTTTCCTGATTGAATAGAGGTTAAAAAATGACTTGACTTCTCCCCTCCACTCTGCCATGCTGATTAGAATAATCAAATGCTGTTCCACGAAATGCTGATGGACCTGCTGTGATGTTCCACACAGGAAATCAAAGGCGACCTTTTTAGAGATTTTTGTATGGTTGTGTGTTTTAAGGTTGTTTTGTTTCTCTCTTTTTGGAATGAAACCTTTTTATATTGTGGTGGTTTTCATAATTTTCATTAAGCCTTCCTTTCACTGTGCCTATTAAATATAAAGTGCTTGCGAAAAGCACTTTCAGGGTTAAAAGCTCTCAGAGTGAGCGAGTCTTTCTTTGCCATGTTAAGACACGCAGTGCGGTTTACCTGAGACTGTAGAGCACATTGCCGTCAGGGTAAACCCTCAGCATGACGTTGTCGGTGGTGGTGTCGTGGATGAAAGAGCGCTTAGAGTGAACAAAGAACATGTCAGGAACCCAAATTTTCTTCACCAGGCGACTGTCGAAGGTCATGCTCTGGTTGTTGGTGCTTGGAAAGGAAAGCCGCTCGTCCTTCCAGTAATGACGCAGGTACAGCGTCATGGTAAAGTCCTGCAAGGGAGAAAGAAATGAGAGTGTTATAAAGTATTCGGATCTTCACTTTATTATAAACTATATGTCGTGCTTTGCAAAAAAAAGTCTAGCATTCGCAATCTATCTTGTGTCCCCTGGGAAAAGGTAAGTTATGATGCTGTTTGACTGATAATAATGACGATCAGTGTGTTGGTCACTAGTTTATGGACAGTTTACGTGGTTTAGTCCAATGTTTCCCAACATAAAGGTCACAAAATAAATCCATGGACTCTTGAGTTAAAATGAAAAAGTGAGTATTCATTTAATTTGTGCCTACTTTTATCATCTCACCTGCCTTCATCAAACTCAGTAAAACTTCCTTAAACTGAGTTAAGAAATGGCAAGTTCTAATACTGCAGTAATTAAGGTGTAATTAAGGCTTATGTTCATATGTTTGAGTAGAAAACAATTCTAAAGAAGAAGAGAGAATTGTAGAGGGTTTAGATATGAGAATGGCACAATGTAATGGTATGCTTTTAATGTTATTCTAAAGGAACAGCAATATTCACACTCATGAGGTTGATGAGGTGTTGCTAGTGTTCCTCATCGCCATCTATGACAAAAGAGAAGTGCTAAAGCTGCTCAAACACTGGCTCAGTAGTTGTGATGAGAGTTTTTGAGAATGTCATTAACGCTCACGTCACCCAGGAAATACTCAGCCGTGGCATAGACTGCTATTCTTTTTTAAACTCCTGACGAGACTAGCGTGTGAAAAATAGGACGTGTTAACAAGATTAAAAGTTTTAAATAACAGCACTGCAATATTTCTCCTTGAAATTATGCTGCCAAGAAACAGAAAGCAGCAAAAATAATAATAATAATGGATTGCATTTATATAGCGCTTTTTGAGACCCTCCAAGCGCTTTACAGTTCCACTATTCATTCACTCTCACATTCACACACTGGTGGAGGCGAGCTACAGTTGTAGCCACAGCTGCCCTGGGGCAGACTGACAGAAGCGAGGCTGCCATATCGCGCCATCGACCCCTCTGGCCAACACCAGTAGGCGGTAGGTGCCCAAGGACACAACAACCAAGACAGACAGAGCTGGGGAACGAACCGGCAGCCTTTCAGTTACAAGATGAGCTTCCCAACCCCCTGAACCATGGCCATGAATAAAAATAAGTCTGCTCTTATGGAAGACGAACAGTAGTTGTTTTCCTCTGCAAAGACAGGGGCCAAAGTGCACCTACCTTAAAACTGCACTCGGTATAACAGCTGAGCACTGCATTGTGCAGCATCACACTTACCATGTCCACCTCTGAGATGGTATCCAGACTTTCAACCTGAACATCTACACCAACAGGAATTGGAGGACCTGAAGGAAAATGGCATCATATAAGAAATGCATTAGTGCTGACATTATTTTTCAGCAAGCAAAAAGTAAAGATGACTTACTACAAGCAAGAAATCCTAAAGAAAAATGAATGCACTAATCGAAATAGGCAAGGACATGGTTTGTTTTTTCTGCCTGCTTATGGATGTGACAGCACCCACCACCATTTTTTTTTTATTGCAGAAACGCAGCTTCTGACAGGAACCGTGATCTCACACACACAGAGCAGCCGCTCATGACATGATGGTTACAGTTTGGCTCAGATTTCTTCTTTTGACCTATTTCAGCCTTTGTACTCTGCATCACCACGATCATCCTCCACCAGCGCACAGATACAATCAGGTCATAATAACGGCTCAAAGCGGATCCGGCGGTGAGTAAAATACAGCGCTAGCTTTCCCTTCTAGATGTACCTGCTGGTTAAATTCGGACACCGCCAAAAAGGATTCAGCGAGGGGTCATCTGGTGTTGTTTTCAGCAGCAGCAGATTGTTGTGTGATTAAAAGCGGTCTGACAAAAAAAAAACAGCACGTGGCTTCCTTCTTCTTTTTTTAATTTATTTACTTTTTTGGTTAAATAGGGCACTCTCATATTATCTCGACAGACAGATGCATAAAGAGAGCTAAAAAAGACATAAAAACATTACTACTTGGTGTATTTTCTGAAACAAAAGCCTGTGTGCCTTTATTTCAACATAATCCTAAAGAAAGCTGACATCAAATCCCTCTAACACGCAGCGAAGCGAAAGGAAATGTGTTAACACTCTGGTGTTGTGAAGCACTGAACTGGAAAAGGAAACTCTCGCACAACTTGAAAGGAGGTTGTCAGTCAAGAGCTTAACGCTCACAAGGAAGCCGCACAGATCGTATTCAGCTGCACTTGATCCACAAGGATGCTAATGTTATCTCTTTTTCTTTCCTAATTAATTAAGAGCTTCTGACCTCCAAACGCTGGCCTCATGGTGAAATCGTGATCGTCTATTCTCAGGAGCTGCTCGGATTTTGTCATCAGAGATTTTGTCATGTCTGGGCTTCGCTTGTAAATTGGGCTGGAAAAAATAATAAATGCACAATAAACATGTTGTTACACAGATTTGAATGTTGAATATAACCCAGAAAAGACTTGTACAACTTACCTTCCAGTTTTGTGACCTCCTCCGCCATCCATCCTGGCGTCTCTTCGCAACCTGTTCCATTAAAATAGATATGCAAATGAGACCACCTTACAACGCAGCAGAGCTTTAATCAAAGATATTGTGATGCTTTCTTTGGTTTTACCTTAGAAATTCAACCTTTTCCTTTTTTTGTTGGTTGTAAATTCACATATTTATTTGAATACACTGAGGAATGCTTCGTGGTGTTTCTGTAGGTTACTTTCGAATACTATTTTTTTTATTCAGAGTCTGGGATGATCAAAGGCCAAATACAGCAGAAACTGTGTTTGAATATTGAATACCAAGAGGCAGACAAGCAGAAAAGCACCCTGGGTATATTTTTCCAGATTTGCTTTTTAATCGTGTGGAGATTTTTTTAAGGTTTGTCTGTCGTAAATAACTGCTTTTAAATATGGGTGACAAAGAAAAGCAAAACATTTCGCCTTGGTGTCTGTAAAAATGAATTTCGGCTCACTTTCTTTTTTTTTTTACAGATTAAAAAAAAATAACGAGCCAATAATGAAAACCATCTGTCCCTGCACCCCACCCCCAGCCTAAATCTATGCTGCTCTCACGTGTTGTTTTGAACATTCTCCATTCCTAAGGAGATGTAGTACATCCGGTTACGTCAGGCACATTTCATCCACAAATCACATGAGGGCAAATAATGCCCATCACATCCAATTTAGAGCAATCCAGCTCTTTTCTGGTGTCACTTTTCAAGAGGGCTGCCTCTGTATAAATGTCTTTCAGGCAGCATATTCAGTCCGCACAAACACACACACACAGCGAGAGAATGATAAACTCCAAAAAAGCATAAAATGGATTAATAGAGTAGAGCATGCTGTGACAGACAGAGAGCCAAATCCCTGTGACAACTACAGACGTGCATTAAGGAAATACCACAGAGGAAGAGAGAGAGAGATGGAGGAGAAACACAAAGCAGAGAGAGCACAAGAGCAAAATGAAACAGTGAGGAGAGGGTTTCCATCGCTGCTGGCTCCAGCGCTTTCATGGGCAACGGGTGCTGGGCCCTCCTCGTGTGCGTCTATCCAGCAGCTGGTTCCTAATCCTCTTGGCAGAAATGCCTCTCCAATCCTTTCTCTGCCTGCCTACGCCACACAGCCTGTCTGCACACTGCTCTGCTCTATGGCCCCACATTGTTTGCTTTTTCAAATGTTTTTCTTTTTATGTTTTCTGCCGCCGCGGGCTCGTGTACGCACGTCACTGCAGAGTCTGCATGAAGGTTAATGGGCCATATTTGCGTGGCGGTCGATCTGGACACATTTATGTATGCCGGTCCACGAGGGCAGAAAGCAGAACGAAACATTAAAGTAAAGAAGAGGGCGTTCAAAGTTTATAGAACGATTCGTTCATTTACATTTGAAAAAAGCTTCACAACAACTACTGAACATTTGCTGCTAACGTCACAGAAATGAACCGCTTTACTCTTGGCTAATAGGCTAATTTGCCTACAGTTATGCACGTATAAGCTGAATTTCTAGAATATTAAAACATTTTTAAAAAAGCCCAACCAGTCAGCTTTAACCAAGCATGTAGCAACTAAATTTTGTCTTTGTGCGGCAAGGAGTGATTCTTTTTTCTCATTAAATTTTTTTCTTTCCAAGGAATCATCAGAGCGACCATTAAAATTGATCCTTTAAACCTCATGAAGGTTTTTCCTCAGATCTTTTCTTATGTTGGGACTCTGCTGTCCTACACAAATCCTCCCCCCTCTCCCCAACCCGCAGCTCATCCTCCTCAAGGCGGCGAGTGAAGAAAGTAAAACAGTTAACACTCCCCCACAGCCCACGCCAGCAGCGCACAGACGCTTCTGCGATTTCACACTCAAGAGAAGAGGAGTGGAGTGATGAGAAACACAGGGAGAAAGGGTTTGATTTCTAAATACGCATATGTGGTCCCCCTCCCTGCACCCCCCCCATGCTAGAAGAGAAATGAGAGATTTACATTTGATTTGTATTCACAGGCTGTGCATGTCAGAGCAGAGAGAGGACTGATGCGAGAGGACTTTTAACAAGTTCGGGAAGAAAACAACAAACAGCGAAACACAGATGTGATAAAGAAGACGACACTGGCATTTAAAGATTATGCAGCGGCTTTGAGCCAGTTGTGCTTCCTGTCTTTTTCCAGATTTTCCACAGACGATTACGATTGTGCTCCTCTTGTGCTTAATGATCTTCTTAATCATCTCGGGGCTCAGAGGATCACTTTAAATGACTGGAATTTCATCGTGGCTTGTTTACATCTAAAGAGGCAGCAGACACTGCCTCCAATAGCATCACACACGCTCGCTTACTATCCTTTAAACCTAAGGACTACTAGGTGTATCAAAGACCAGCAGATACATCACGTCAAGCTTGTTTATTTCACTCAGTTTTAATGGAGAGCCGATTGCTGTTTGGCATCAGCTCTGATCTATAAATATCACCAGTTATAGCATGAAAAATTGATACTGTATCTAAAGGCTGGGGGATTATGGTTTGATAGGCTTTGTTGAAAATATTAAGTGGATGCAAATCATTCAACGCTGATAGCGTACAGTTTTGCACTTTGCCGCTTGGTTAAATCTTATCTTTACCAGAGATTAAAGCAAATACAGTTTCTCAGCTGGAGCAGCTCTAGGCTAAAGTTGAATTATTTGCACATATTCTACAAGAAAAGCATTTATTTGTAAAAGCTACACTGGAAAAGGCCAATCTGCACTGGTTATTTATGGGGAAAAGTGCATTTATTTGCAAAAATGTCAGGGGTGTGCGCTGATCAGAGTCTTGCTTTCATTGAGTTTTAACACCATCTGAAAGTGTGCAAATAATCTTGTAGTAGAGCTGATAGAATGACTTAATCAACCGATATCATAATTTCAATAATTATTAATATTCTAGCCAAAGGTCTTTAACGTATTCAGCTTCAAAATGTGTTACGAAATCTCACGAAATAGCAAACTGAGTATTTTTTCTGCTACTGAGTGGGCTGTTGGCATATTTCACCAAAAAAGCCACTTGAAGATATAATCACACTCTGCTCATTTGAAACACTTTTGCCGGAAATTTAAACTGTTGCTTTTCAAATACATGATGAACATATTTCAGAATTTTAATACAATCTCTTTTTTTTGTGCTTTCATTTGAAATTAATGAGTGAAAAAAAAAAAAAATGGTAACATTTTGTCAAAGTGTATGATACTTTGTTTATTTCCTACCAATGCGATTCAGTCCAGTTCAAGTGTATCTGAAGTGTAATAAACACCTGTACCTCTATATTTGCATACTGATAAAAACATGAAATATTCTCAGTGGAGCTAAACCAACATGTGAATTAATCAGGTACTTCACTGACAGGTTTATAATCTCCAAGTATTGCCAAAATTAATTACTTTTTTTTCCAGGTCATTCTTTCATTTCTTCATTTTGGTCATTTCTTTAATTGTTACTTAGAGCCTTACTTTGTCTGTAAAATATCTTTAAAATTATATTCTTTTTGATAATATTAAGATATTCTGCTTTCTAAATACCTGACATCGGATTGGAAACTACATTCAAAGATTAAAAGATCAACCTCCTGTGGCTCAATTTTGATTTTAGTGTTTATGTTTTGTAGTGTGAAGGTCACCTTTCTTCAGCTATGCTACACAGTCAAACTGCAAAAAACAAAAAAAAAATCCCTGCCGTTTAAATCACTGATGTCAGAGCCTGTTTGATCAATACTGTGCAGAAATGAAGCGACTATATTGACTCCCACATCTAGTTCAGTCCTAAAAAAAGGTGGTAGTGGGGTGGAGAGTGGGGGGTAAAAGTCTAATCCAATAGGTGCATTGACAAGGCAGCAATTAGCCTAAATAATCACCTGAAAATGAAATTGACTACAACTGCTGCCGGTAGGGAAAAACGGTCATTAACTGATCTGCAGCATTTGCGGGGCAAGAGAACACAGCATTCACCAACAATACATAAATAGATGTGGGGATTTAGGTCTCCCACTCTATCCTCTCTCCAATCTGCTGTCTGAAAAAAAAATCTATTTTCAAAGGGGGGAGGGAGCGGCACAGGTGACACAGGAAACAGTGGACAACACTGTGTGCACCTAAAACAAAAGAAAAATGAACTAGAATAAAATTAAGTTCTTAATGAAAAACTAGAAACTTCTGCAGATCGGTTTCTGTGCACATCTTCCAATAAATGATTCAGTTGAATCCTGCTGAGGCAATGCAATCAGTTTTTAAAAAAGCCCTATATATTCAACACCTTGTTGCTTTTACCTGCTTTGTTTGTAGGTTTCCAGCTTGTGACCTCTCGACTGAACCATCTTCCCAGCTGCGCTCGCCAGCCAAACACAGAAGAGCACAAACGCCGCATCCACCTGCATGGTTCACATTCCCCAGAGGACGGACCTCTCCTGTCAATCAGAATCCACTCCCCTCCTGGGTTCGGAGCACTCTGCCTTCCTGATACATTCCCTTCTCCAGCGCCTGAGCCGATAAGAAGGAGAAAAACAGCAAGAGAAGCAGCAGCGGCGACAGCAGCACACTGGGCTATTCTACGGCCTGAGTAGAAAACATCCTACGGTGCTTAATCTGCACAGTGGGAAAAGCAATTTTGACTAAACCCATAAATCCTTGAGCGTCAGATGGTACAGATTTGATCCCTCCAGCGGCGGATGTGCCTGCCTCTCTGTGCTCTGCTGCTCTCAGATACCCTGCACTCTGATGTGCTCTACTCCACTTTGCACCGCCCAGAAACACCAATTCTCACAGTGATGCAGTGTGCTCATTTGTAAGGTCAAGCTTCAGAGATACAGAGGCATAGAAGCTGAGAATGAAGAAGCTCTGAGGCTTACCAGCTCCTTCTGGTGCTGGAGTCTGATTTTGACACTTTTCCAAAAATGCATTTCTGCTTGATGCTTTTTGCAGGATTTTATGAGGTTTCATGACGGGTGAGTGATTATCTTCCATCCTGCTGTGGTGTGTGTGTGTGTGTGTGTGTGTATATATATATATATATATGTTATATATATTATATGTTTTGTATGTTATATATATAGTATGATATATGTGTGTATATAGTATATATATATATATATATGTATATATATATATATATATATATATATATATTATATTTATATATATATATATATATATATATATATATATATATTATATATAATGTATATATATATATATATATTGTATATGATATGTATATATGTATATATATTATGATATAAGTATATATGATATAGTATATATATAGTATATATATATATTAGTGTATATATATATATGTATGTATGTATGTGTATATATATACGTATGTATGTATGTATGTGTATATATATACGTATGTATGTGTATATATATACGTATGTATGTATATATATGTATATATATATTTATTTTCAAGAGACACAGATATGGGAATATTTTTGGATTTCCCCAAAAAATAATTACACAGGTAGATGTGTTGGCAGATCCAGCAGTAACAATGCCAACAGAGTTCCTCAACAAGGAAACTTTAAATCCACATCCTTCAGGTTATATATAATACTAAATATATTATATCAGTAAAGCTAATTATATTTTTATTATTTACCATGTTTACAATCAGTGATTTGGCCCTATGTATTGTCTTAATGATAATAAATATAAACACTACACGTATCTGGTAATGACAGCATACAACATTAAGTCTAAGCATCAATCGTCTTCAAAAAAAAATGAAGCCAGCTGAAAGTTCAGTGCTTGTGTTTATTCAGTTTAGCAACACACGTGCGGCTGCATCGCTATTTATCTGTCAAAACGTGCTGTCCGAGTGAGCCAGTCAAAAAAAGCCTCGCCGCTGACGTCACCATCCGCCCGGACATGTGTCCCCTTTTCTTTTTTTCCCCCCTTTTGGCACTCTGAACAGTTGGATTATAAGATCACGAATTTGGGTTAGCTCCATCTACGTCAATCTAAAAATTGGTGTAAGTAATGTTAAGCATGGTTTGTTTGAGATTTGCAGATTTGTATTTATTCATTTTTTTACAGTAGTAGTGCTGACCGAGCAAATGCATCAGCTACCTGCTGCAAAAACTGACACAGACAATCAACACCCAGGCATACAACACTAAAAACCAATAAAATCCATCCTTCTAGTTAAGCTTGAATCAAATTACAGCTTAAAAGCACAATCAGAATTTTGATTTCTTTTTAAATCGCTGTTATTATATTCTGCGAGGTTTTTAAAGAGTGAGTTCACACCAAATTTTGGAAAGATGAAAAAACATCGCTGCTCGTCAGCGGAGAAAATCCGATTATTGGGCTAACTGCTGTGACTCTTTGGTTCATATTTGTGTTTTAACAGAGCCATGTTAGAAGCTGAATAATAAAGTCTGCCAGCGCTGGAGAAATTATTCTTTAGTCCCGGAAGACACACTTAAGACTTTCTGTCAAAGTTTTTCTTATTGTTTCTTCAGTTTTAGCACAGCATGGCAATGCATTAAAGATGCATCTTTCAGTTCATTCTCAAAGCTCTGATTTTTCCATAAAATTCAATTACAAGGCTCAGTGGGATGGTTTCTGTGTATATCACTTGTACATCTTTACTACTTCTTTTCAGTTATTAGCCAACATGTATAGCAGTACAAATATATCTGTGATTACGGACCTGATAACCCAATAATAGGCATGACATAGTGATTAGTTAATGAGTGATGTCTAACCCTAACCCTATCTGCAAATATGATGACATTTATAAAAAGCTGCATATCTGCCGTATAGAATCATTTTTGCACTTGGAAACATGGTGCCATAAAGAGCTAAGGCCATTAAAATGTTTCTTATGTGTCAAAAAGATGTTTTTTTTAGCACAGGGGAAGGGGGAGTAAAAACAAAACACACAAACATACACACACACACACACAACCCTCTGCAGTTCAAATTCAGATCAAATCCAGGAGTGGGTGATGCAATCATCTACATGCTGCTGAAAGCTTACTCCCATCCAGATAGTAACTGCATTGTGAGGATTGCCAATTTTTGATTTCTCAGGTGCATTTAATATGATTTAAGCTGCAGCTAGTGATAGAGTAAATACATAAAACATAAGCAGACATGTCCATCATCTCATCGATTACTGATTACCTGACAGACAGGCTGCGGTATGTGAGACTGAGCAGTATAGGAGCTACACAGGGGCCTGCGGCGTCTCCATTGCTACTCACGTTCTGCACCTCAAACTTTTAGCACAACTCCAGGTCATGCCATCTACAGAAATACTCTGACAATTCAGCAGTGGTTGGAAATGTTAGTGATGGGCAGGAGGAGGAGTACAGAGCACTAAAAATAGTGATCTACGTCAGTATGAAGAGGACGGCTACACGACTCGTGTCTATCCTGGGACAGGATGTTGATGTTGTGGGGGAGTACAAGTACCCGGGCATCTACATTGACAACAACAACAAAAAAAGGGTAGGATGAGAAGGCTCTGTTTCCTAAGGAAGCTGAGATTCTTTGATGTGTGCAGCAAGATGATGGATCCTGAACCATACACACTGCCAGACAGGAGTGGCGCACATTCTCCAAACAACAATAAGAATGCATCATCATTTCAACTTCCGTAACAAAATCGTTTCCGAAAAGTATTTTCTCATTCATTCATTAAAGAAACTGTCTTGGAACTGCTATTGGCACATACAAATGTGTCTTCCGCATTCTCAATAAAGCAATCATTTATAATAATTTGTTTTTGTTGCATTAATATAGCATCCATGAGTGTCAGTCCCTGTTAAAACTGATATTGAAAGACTGGAATATGTTAATCTGTAGTATGACATCTATTTTGCGTCATGAGGGGCTGACATATTTTTAAACTGTTATTTATTTATTTATTGTGGAAATCGTCTTCGTTCCCATGGCACAAACAGAGTAATAACACCAAAAGCAAAACTATCAAACTAAAAATATCAGTGAAATATGGGTCAAATTGCTATTTTAAAGCCCCTTGTTGCACAGACTTTCACAATAAGTGATTTTCTTCCAAACTGGCACAGGGGATTACAGGGTATCTTACCTGTTCTACCCTTCTGCTCGACCCACATACAAGAGGTCGCCGTGCACCGGTCACACACAGCATTAAGCTCCTGTGCTGGCTGCAACATCTGTGCCTTAATGTAGCCAGAAGCTCTTAAAACACTCCCACGTGTTTACGCTGTGCCTATGAGTGCTGGGTTTGAGCCCTTTTTCTTTTTTCCCTGCGCTGCAGCTCCGTCACACTCTAGCCTTAGCCAATGAATAATCGCCGTTTCAATTTTTGCTCAATTTTGCCCTGAATTTAGTCTGTCAGACTGACAGCGTGCTCGTTTTCTCACACTTTATGCAAAATGTCAAGCCATGTGTCCTCTGTTAAAATCTTAAAGGTGATCTGGACTGCATTTCCCACCTGTTAACGCCTTCCTTTAGAGTACGATGGGCTGGATTTGTGCCTGAGAGGCAACGATGAGGGTTAAATCATGCTAATATTGTAGCTTAGTCATTGGTTGACGCAGTCCTGGCGCGGTATTGTAAAGTTTACTGAGAGCTCAAAGCTAAAACAGCTACTTGGATACTGAAGTCTTGAATATGTTTCTATGACATCAACCACGATCGGTTGCATAAAGGTTAGCTTAAACACTGCTACACAGTCACAGACGTGCTCCGGTGAAAATTAACTAAAGGTTTGTTTTGGTCGGTTTCGAGTTGAAGCTAAGCTAAAGGGAGGCGCGCTGGGTTGTCGTTTACTACCAGCTGGAAAAAAGTGCTAGCAGCACTGACAGCTGAATCGAGATGAGTGTTTCACGGGAAATTAAACGTAAGTACCGCTTTCAGTTTACGTTTTTTGGGCACGTTTAACGGCTATTGTTATGTGACTATTAAAATTAAGTAACTGTTACATCTCGATTGTTTGCAGAGCTGCAGAAAGCAAAGAGCAAAGCCCAGAGCAGCAACAACTTAAAGGAGGAAGCCAACATCTGTAATCAGCTAGGAGAGCTGCTGTCCAGGAGCGGTGTGTATAGTCTGCCCAATATCAGCACTGTGTTATTTTAGCACTGCGAGTACTGCAGTTATGGATCGTTTTTGATTCTCCGCTCTTCCTGTCACAGCGTCACCATGTCTTATAGATCACCAACACTCTCGAATAATCTTGATTTTTCTAATAATTTTTGTCCCTTTACTTTATAACTGTGCAGGTGATCCTAAAACAATCTTTCAAAAGTGGATAAAAGTGCCATTACTTGCATATTTACTCCCACCTGGAGCCACTTGAATTTCAGTATTTTCCAGTTTGACCATGGCTGCTTCTTAGTACACAGCTGTGTCACTGTAGAGTTTAATCACGGGATACATTTCAGAGGCTTTACATTCATATACTTTCTTATGCTTTTGTCTTCAAGTGAGTCAAATTTCATCTGGTGCCGATCAAGGTTATTAACTAAAAGCCAAAACTAGATGCGAAAAGCATTTAAATTAACTAAGATAAAACTAGAATGTAGAAAAAAGTTAATGATTTTTGTGAACTTGGAAAACTAAAACAATAAACGATAAATAGTGGACGCTTTGGCATTTATTTGGTAAAATTTTTTATCACAGCTTGCCTGATGAAGCTTTGAAGTACATGTTTATTAAGATTCTGGATGTCAACAACACAGTGAGCCAACTGCTTTTAAAAAGTTCTACTTTATGGATCCTGCCTCTGACATGTGCCCGCCATACAATAATAATTAAATCTAAAATTAGCCCTGAAACTAATAAAAACTAAACTGAAATGAGCAAACTGCAAGGTTATGTGCTGCACTACAATTCATCTGATGACTTTGATTAAAGTAAACAGTTTGAGCAAAGGATGCAATGATATTCAGTCTAGTAATTCATTTATTCTTTATATGCTTTTTCATACCAACAACATTTTGTTTGCAGTGTAATTTTTTCTTTTGCCTTCCTCATGCAAAGTGTAACATTTACCTTTCTGCTTCGTGTGTGTCTCAGGTGATTATCAGGCTGCCATTAGGGAGCACCAGCAGGAGTTGGCTCTCTCTGAAGTGTTAATTGATGTGATTGGACGAGCTGTGGCCAATCGTAAGATAGGAGAGTGCTTTGCAGAGTTGGGCAACATTGAGGCAGCTTTAAAAGTAAGTAAACTGACGCTTTATCAAAGTGATAAACTTCTAATTCAAGTGGTGTTTAGGACCTGCATAAGTGGATGTGTGTCTCTTCTTCAGCACCAGCGTCTTCACCTGGACCTGGCTCGATCTGTCAGAGATCATGCTGAAGAGCAAAGGGCGCTGGCCACTATCGGTCGGACCTATCTCTTCCGTTATGAAACGGACCAATCGAGGAAGAGCTTGGAGGAAGCAGAGGAGGCCTTCAGGAAGAGCTTGGGCATTGTGGATGACCGGCTGGAAGGTGTGTACTGTTTGTATCGTCCCAGTGGTTTTTAATGGGCGATTTCTTTGTTTCGTTATTCCTAATCCTCTACCTGGCTGCAGGGACTGTGCCACAGCGAGAGATCAATGAGATGAAGGCGCGTCTCTTCCTCAATCTGGGTCTGGTCTGTGATCATCTGGGCGAGCACAAACGCTGCAGCGAGTTCATCCGGCGAAGTGTATTTATTGCCGAGTAAGAACATCCTAAACTTTGCTCCACGTCTAAGCATGTCGATCTTTTTCATCGACAGCTTTTAATCGGCTTATTTTGTATAACTGTCAACTGAGATATCGCCGTTATTCCCCTGTAAAGGAAGAGCCAGCTGCTGGAGGATCTCTACCGTGCAAACTTTAACCTGGGCAACATCTACTTCCGTAACGGTCAACGCTCTAATTCGGTCCGCTGCTTAGAGCAGGCCAAAGAGTGCGCCCGGAAGATTAAAGACAAATTTAGTGAGAGCGAGTGCTTTCACTGCATCGGCAAGGTACGAGCTCCACCATATCCTCTTATTTTCTCCTGTTGCGATCAAGCAGGTTTTGAAGTGTGTGTTTAATTGTTAACATGCGATGCTAACAGGTGCAGCTGTCTCTGGGTGACTTTGTAGCAGCGCGACGATCTCTGAAGAAAGCGGTCTTGCTGGGTTCCCAGCAGCCGCTGGACAGACAGACTGTGAAGAAAGCTTTCAAATATGGTGAGTGAACGGTTAGATATGTTTTTTTTGGGTTTTTTTTACTTGCTTGTAGCTGCATGGATGGTACAGTGTATTTCTTTCCTATCACGTAGCTGACCGAGGCTGTAAATTAGAGGAAGAGCTGGGGGAAGATCAGGGCAAAAAACCCAGCTCCCATCAGGCTGTCGAGTTGGCAGAGCAGCTTGGGGATCTCTGCTGTAAAGTTGGCTGCTACAGCAAAGCTCTGGAAGCTTATCAAGCTCAGGTGAGAAGCATCAAAAGAGTCACATGGCTAATTCTCACATTTTTTTCACTTTTTTTTTTTTTTAATAGTTGCAACGTAGAGTCTAAATGTGACTTGTCTAAAGCGGTGTTGGTTTTGTTGTGTAGCTAAAGGGTGCTGAGGCGTTGGGAAAGCCTGCCAGGGAGCTGGCTGTCATCCACGTGTCCCTGGCTGCCACCTACGCAGACCTGAAACAACACAGCAAGTCGGTGGAGCACTACAGAAAGGAGCTGGCGTTACGACAGGGCAGCTCTACAGAGGTGATCTGCAAATTCACCCGTCTGCCCTGTGGTAGACATGAATGTGTGACTTATTACTTATATTTGTGCGCGTCAGGAGTGTAGCACGTGGCTAAACATCGCAGCAGCTCAGGAGGAGAGCGGCTGTGCTTTGGAGGATGTGGAGAGGAGCTACAATACAGCTTTACGCTGCGCTCAGGAGTCTGGACAGGCCAGACTGCAGGTGAGAGATAAATTAGTCAGCTGTGTTGAAAACTAAGCAGAAATTTAAGATGTCTTGTAAAGGCGCGGTGATGAATATCATGCACGACCAAAACGCACATTGACTTCCACAGAAGCGCGTGTTGAGGCTCTGGCTGGCGTCCCAGAGACGAAGCGGCTCATCGGATGCTGACAACACCGAGGCGAGGCTGCAGGAGCTGTGTGCTTCGGAGGGCTGGAATCCAGATGGGAGTGATGGTGAGGAGGAAGAGGAGGAGGAAATGGAGAACAGCGAACCGCTGGATGACAGTGATGTCATCCTCTCAGACTCAGGTAAAATGTGCGCGGGTAACTCTATCCGGAAAGCACTGACATCTCTATACAGAGGGATGCTTTGATTCACGTTACTTTTCATGTGGTTTGTAGACGATGATCTGGAGGGTTATGACAAGATGGTGTCAGGGAGGAGGAAAACAGGACGGGTGAGCGATGTGCGAGTTGTCCTTTCTTCTTTGTAGACTGCGGTTTAGATCTTCATTCTTGGCCTTTTTTGTGTCTGTCTTTCTGCTTTAGTGGAACAAGCGGAACGAGAAGGGAGAGACGTCTCTTCACAGAGCATGCATAGATGGGAATCTGAAGCAGGTCCAGTACCTGGTAGAACAGGTATAAAGAAGATGATTCATTATTTTAATCCAATAAGTTTTTAACTCTTGGAATCAGGAGGGAAAACGTAAAGTTGAGCACCATCAACATATAAACTGATTCACTCGTTGATGGTTGGTCACTATAATAAACAGTTCAGACTTGAGGCTTTCTGCTTAACTCAACAGAACAAGTGCAGCAACAAACTTCTTGGACTTGAACTTCTTGTCTGAGTTTTTAAAATATTTACCACCTTAAAAAAACAACAACCCTGCATCATGCAGTTTGATGAGAACATCGATTGGCTCAAATATAAATGATTTATTAGGAGTGTTCATGAAGATTGTATGGAGGAAAAAAAATGTACAGACAGAATCTGTAACGTCGAAGAGCCTGATGAAAGCTTTTGTTTATTTGCATATCAGGGTCACCCAGTGAACCCCAGGGACTACTGTGGCTGGACTCCCCTCCATGAAGCCTGCAACCATGGTCACTATGGTAAGTTCTGTCAGAGTCTCTGGAAAACTGCACCCGCTCCCTCGCTCATCTTTCTCTGCTCTTCGTGCAGATATCGTGGCTCTTCTCTTGGAGCACGGCGCTAACGTTAACGACCCCGGTGGCCCTTTATGCGAGGGTGTGACTCCTCTCCACGACGCCGTCGCATGTGGCAATTTAGAAGTCACAAGGCTCTTGGTGGAACGAGGGGCCTGTGTCACACTGCGCAACTCCAAGGTTTGTGTGTTTGGCTGTGTTCAACCTGAAAGTCCATTTCAGCAGGATTTTCTTTGCTGGCAGAAAGTGGCGGTAAAATATCTTCTTTATTTTAAAATAACAAACATGTCTTCCACACTTTAATGGATGACTTTCCTAACAGTGTTACAAACTTACAGGTCACACTGACCACATTGACAAGATTTACATACAGTTAGTGTGCACAGTCTTCATAGGTTCAAAAGTTATTGGACAAACATCATTTTAAATATAAAGACTGTTTTTAATACTTGGATGAGGAAAAATCTATTTAAAAAGTGGTTGTAATTGTAGGGTGATTAAAATCAGAGTAATGTGTTCGTTTTTCCTGGTTCTCGCTGCTGAGGCTGATTATAAAAATATTTTTAAAGTTATGAATCTCTCTGATAAAAGTTTTACTTTCTGTTACTGAGGAATGATTGAAAATTTGTGCACTCACCCTCTGGTTAGGAATGAAATCCTGGACCATGCTTTCGTTTGGCAATATTGAATTCACCCCCACCTCCTTTGGAGAAAGTCCAGTCTGCTGAACTTGCGTGCCTTAATCTCACATTTTTATCTCCACCAGGGTGAAACTGCTTTGGACACCTTGCGTCAGTGGCAGAGGACCTACAGCAGGGAGCTGGATCATGAGACCAGGCAGAAGTGTATTGCTACAGAGAGACTTCTGAGGAAGGCGCTAGCAGGAGGAGGTGAAGCTCTTGCATCATCGCACTGCGTTAGCCTCGGTCTGCCTTTTTATACCTGCTTTCAAACGCTCGTGTTTCTCACTTATCTCTGCCGACCACAGTGCCTGCAGCTCCGGCCCCGGCCAAGCCTTTTGATGCCCTGCAGGACAGCCAGCTGTTTGATGCGGAGAGTTCTGAGCCACTCTCGTCCACTGGAGGGGGCTCTTTCTCCCGCCAAGACTGGCCGCGAAGCAGGAGCTCGGAGGTGAAAGCGTCAGGCGCCAGCCGCAAACAGCGGCAGACCAATGGCTCAACACAGCGGAACAGAGCCAGGGGAACAGAAGCTGCTGTACTGTATGGGGTAATGTTTGATGATGCTTTCAGTGTGGACAGACAGAATACATCATGTCTTTTCACAAGTGTAGTAGATTCATCTATATTGTACAAGCAGAATTCTTCAGATCTTTGATGTGTAATATATATTTTTTTAGATTAATAGCAGCAGCTCAGATGACAGCGAGCCTGACACCCCGGTTAGTCCTCTCCGTCCTGTCCGTCCTAGACAAGGTTTCCCAGCAGCTCAGAGTCAGAAAGAACCTCCTGCGAACAAAGAAGCTGCCTCAGTTCCCACCTCAGGACAGGAAGGCATCAGGCAGGCCTCTACGCCGTCTGTGTTTGCCCGAGAAGAGTACCACAGTGCCATCAGAGGCTTGGGCAGCGCCAAAACACTTCTCCAGGGTCTCTCGCAGCCTCAGCTTTCCAGCACACCTGCCGTTTCTTCCAGCACCAAATCAGCTCTTGTTCCCGAGGACGAGTATCTGGCTGATGACTGGTTGGAAGACGATTTGGTGGAGATCCAGCCGAAGAAAAAGCGGAGGCTTTGGATGGAGCAGAATGGGCCAAGAGTAGAGGAAACTGCTTCGTCTTCTGCAGCTCGAAGTCAAAACAAGCATTTAAACTTGGACACAACCTGCAGAGGTAATTAGTCTGGATTTGTTTGGTTTTCCTTTTTCTTGGTTTTGCCAGTTTTGTAGCTTGTTGTGCCCTTTTTCTTTCAGGATCTGCAGTTTCCTCCCTCTCCAGTAGAGGCCTCTCTCAGAGAAAGAACAGCTTGGGGAAGCCTCACCAGGTCAAAATGACTCAGATACCAGGTGTGGCCAGACTGGGGAGAAGAGAAGTCAACCGGTCACACAGTCCCACCGTTACAGAAGATGATGATTCGAGATCAGACACACCGCCCCCACCTCTCCTTATCCATGCTCAGGTCAGAAGTGGAATGCTCTTTTGCTGTTTGTTAGTTACGGATGGAGTAACACTAAGGAAATACAGACAACACAGTGATTGTGAATAAGTCACTCCAAGTGTGAAAAGGTTATAGTCAGAGTGAGACTACACATGAATTATTCAGGAAATGCACACTCAGTGAGAGAATAACTATAATTCAGTGTCACTAGGGGATCTAAGTTAAAGATGATGTGTCTTCATTTCTGATTCATTTGAACAGTGATGAATGTGGACGTAAATGAGTGCGAGCTGATCAAAACTGGGGAGCTGTTTTTACATATTTCTGCAGCCTGGATGCCGTGGGCTTTGTCAGGAGTAAAAGATGACGTCGCTCATTTCGGATCTTATATATAGTTATACCTTGGTGTTTTGTAGCATCAGCTGACAAACTTTTACTTTCCTGATGTTTAGACTTTCTGATCCCTCCACAGACTCTGCTTTGTCTTTCTACTAAGAGTTGACGACATTAAATACAGATGTTTTAACAGTGCTTGAATGTTTTATTTTGTTTACTCTAGCCTCCAACTCAAACTTTGGTTGCTCCTATGCCCACGTCACTTCCTCCACCAATCAGAATGAGGGTCCGGGTTCAGGAAGACGTCTTCCTGATCCCAGGTCCACAAAGGTCGGTGAAAATTTAAGTTTGAGCAGTACATAAAAATAAATCCCAATCTGATTGGTATAGTGTTTTTTGTTGTTGTTGTTTTGTTTTTAATTTCTGTTTAATCACCTGTCATTGCTCTGCATCCCAGTGAGGCCAACTCCTGCTCTGTGTCGTGGCTGTGTGAGCAGGCAGCTCAGCGTTACTACCAGAAATGTGGCCTCCTGCCTCGTCTCTCTCTGCAGAAAGAAGGCGCTCTGCTCTCCCCGCAGGACCAGCTACTGGCCGTCCTGCACACAAATGAAGAGGTGAGGTGACACTGAGGAGAGCCAGAAGTGACCATACATGGACCACAGACAATTTAAAAGATGCTGAAGACTACCATGATTGGTTGATGAAGTCTGATCACGAGTGTTTAAGACAAATGTTGTCACCGTTGCTATCTTGGATTTAAAAAAAAACAAAAACCCACAGTGACAAGAGGACGGCTATGACTGTGAAACAGCTTGCATGTCAGCCAGTGAGCATACTCCTTTTCTTAGGCAAAGTATGGCCCAAATTCATAAAATAGACTTTCTCATAGACACAGAGGTCTTTTTTAAATCACTGATAGAAGGAATGGAGGTTCTAGGTCCTTCCACAATGACTTCATCTTTCTTACCCAGATGAGGCGTGCAGGTTTTAGACTGTATGATTCTGGTAAGAAGGTGAAGGGCTGATTATGTTAACAAGCTGCCTGAGAAACTACAATCTGAGAAACTGTAAAGATTAGAACCATTTCTATTACCAGACTGGATGCTGACTTGCTTTTGGAGCCAGCTTCCAGGAGACACTGAAGGAATCACAGTTTTTGGGATTGAATCCTTGGCTTCACTTTCCCGCACCAGTGCAGGATAACTGATGGGTTTGTGTTGCGGGTTCTGGCTGACGTTTGCTCGTGGGGATCTCCCTGCTCTCCCTGAGCGATACAAGAAGGCCTGTCAAAGTCTGGCAGTGGGTGAGCAACACAGAGGAAATGCATTATAAAACGCACACATGTGCATTTTTGTATTCTGTTATGAAGTACCATCTCTTTCTACCTGTAGATGAGAACAAGCGTGTCTCCCGGCTATGTGAGGTTCGGGACCGGGGTTCCTCCGTGTCAGGACTCCAAGTGTCTCGGTTTGGCCGCCTCTTCCCTCGGCCCGCTCCTCCGTGCCCTAAAACTTCAGGCCAGCCTCACGGAGCTGCGAATTTCTGGAAACCGTATGTCTGACGACCTTCTCCCTGAGCTGATTGCCACAACGCTCACCATGCCTCGTCTGCAGCTGCTGGACATTTCTGCCAACTGCATTACAGGGGACGGCCTGGAGAAGGCTGTAAATGCTTTAAAGGGACAGAGTGCACCTGCATTCCCGGTAAGGGCCTCAGCTAGCCAATAGTGGCAGCTCCAGGTTTACAATCTAACCTGTATTTAAGTACCTCTGGTCTTAATAACTACCTTAGATCTTAATAACAAGCTAACCTGATTCGTATCAATGATATCTGTCAGAGAGAATTGGCTCTCGTGATCATTTGCTTTTTCTGCTCGTTTCCACTCAAAGTGCCTGGAGGAGCTGGACCTCAGTATGAACCCACTGGGGGACGGCGTGTCTGAGTCTCTGTCCTGTCTGCTGTCCTGCTGCCCTGTGCTAGCCAAGCGGTCTCTGCAGGCCTGCGGCCTCACTGCTCGTTTCCTTCAGCAGCATCGACTGCTGCTAGCCAGCGCGCTCACAGGTGACTCTCTAACAAGCAGCTGACTGAAGCCTTAAGCTTCACTGAACTCCCACCCATAAGCAAAACTGCAACTAACTTTACATCTTCTGAACGTTCAGGCACAGGCCATTTGAAAGCAGTGTGCCTGTCCCTCAATCCCCTGGGCTCCACCGGCTTTGAGCTGGTGTTAAAGACTCTGCCCCTCCACTGCCTCCCACACGTGGACCTGTCAGCTGTCTGCAGAGGGCCTGCTGATTACCCGGCACTGGAACACCTCGCCAAAGTCCTGTCACAGGTGTGCACGCAAAAATCATACAATGTCATTTATTGTCGAAAGATATAATTGTGCAATCAGGTTAAGACTTTTGTGTTTTTGCAGGACGAGTGCTCTCTGACCCACCTCAGCCTGGCTGCAAATGGGCTGACAGACAGCAGTGTAGCTACCTTGGCGAGGTTTGTGTGTGCGGGCGTCATTTCTACGGCTCAGTTATTACTCATGTTAGTGGGGCTTTGCCTTTGTTTAAATTGTCACTCTTTACTGGCCTGTTGGACTTTTTCTTATTATTTCACAGGTGCCTCTCGTCGTGTCCCACACTGGTGAGTCTGAATCTGTCAGGAAATCCGTCTGTTACATCAGCGGGACTTCACAACATCCTGGCGTCTGAGAGAGAGGCCCGTCGACCACTGACACTTCTAAACCTCGAAGGTATGCTATGTGTGAACTTGGAGATACTCCATGGACATTGGAGTTTCACACTAATTCACAATTTGGATTTCTTTGATGTTTTTATCACCTGTGCAAAGTTGTACTTGGCAACAGTTTGTTTCTTGCTATCAGTCGTTTCCTTTTGACCATTTCTAAGTATGCACAGAGGTGTTACATGTGATACACACACAGACATTACAATATAGAAGTGTGGTTTAAAGATTAAAAAAAATAAATTAGCTGTGAATTAATTTTCCATTTTATGGAGCAGAAAACATTGCTGAATGCTAGCTAACAGGCTACATTTGGATGTCAAATATTTATAGGGGGGAAAATGGAAATTATGGATATGAAATAAAATGATTCTTTGTTGCTTAACCTGCAGGTTGTCAGGTCTCTGGCCCCTGGGAGAGTCAAGACCTGGACAGTTTGTCAGAGCTGGTCCAGGATATCCGTCTTTGCTCTCAGGCCCTCAACAAGCTGGACCGACAGACCTTGAAGCAGAGCTGGGACAGGACTCAGTCACACGGACACTTTCTCGACCGAAACTCCAAGTGCCTCCTCTCTGCCACCTCTACTTGAGGGTGGCAGGTGTGTTCATAATAAATAATTAATAATGAATTATTAATTTCATAATAATTCATAATAAAAGTGGTCATTTTTATAAACATTTTGTTTAATGAGGCTACACCAAAAAGAAACAAGATAAAAACAAAATAAAGTGACATGGCGTCCACCGACAGTCTGTGGATAGCTTGTGTTTTATGCATTTTTGTCTGCCTTATTTATACATGTAAAGCTCTGTATCTGTATAAAGAGTTTGTGTTAGTGTGTGAGAGGTTTTGTGTCACAATGGTCCTGTTTTGTAGGATTTGATTTAAAAAAACAAATAATTAAAGTAACACGATGCTATACGTTGACATCGTTCTTTCACTGTAAGACTCAGCAGGCTATGGTGAATAATCCAGCGATTTTCAGTCTCTGAAGAAATCTATCTAGAACATCCATACACATTCACACTCCGATCAATGCATAGGAGGTTAGTATCTTGCCCTTAATTTGGCATGCAGACTAGAGCAGCCTGGGATCGAACCACCGATCTTCTGGTTAGCGGTTAGATTTGGCCTTTATGGAACACCCAGTCAAATAAAAAGGTAAAAAAAAACATGTTTGATGAAATAAAATGGATTTCTTTAAACTGTTTCAAGTCAGCAAAACAGCAGGATGTGAGATTCTTGAGTGCACTTTTCATACAGTGAAGCACTGCTGTATTATTTGTGATCCAAAAATAATACAGGGCCCAATCTGTCAGGATCGGCAACAGGACTTCAGCCAGCATTATTACAAACGCAGGAGTTCCACAAGGTTGCGTCCTCAGTTCCATCCTCTAGACATCCTCTAGACTCTGTACACCCACGACTGTGTCCTGTGTTTGTGGACGACACTGCAGTGATCGGTCGCATCACTGGAGGGGATGAAGCGGCTAACAGGAGAGAGGTAGCCAGTCTGGTGTCATGGTGTGAGGACAACAACCTCACCTTCAACACTGACAAGACAAAGGAGATGATAGTGGACACGAGGAACAAGAGGAGGCCTCACCAACCGCTATTTATCCGGGGCCTTGAAGTGGAGAGGGTGAGCAGTTTTAGATACCATCTCTGAGGACCTCACCTGGACACTGAACACCACACAGCTGGTCAAGAAGGCTCAGTAGTGGCTGTATTTCCTGAGGAGGCTGAGGAAATTTGGTATGTCGGCCAAGATCCTCAGCAGGTTCTACAGCTGCATTGTGGAGAGCACACTGACCAGCTGCATCACTGCATGGTACGGCAGCACTACTGCTATGGACCGCAAACGCTTGCACAGAGTGATAAGAGTATTCATTTATTTATTTGTGCTATTTGTATTTTATTCTGTTCTATTTCTATTGTATATATTAATCGGCATCTGTGGGTGGACAGCAAAGAAAGAATATAATTGCACAGAGAAATGCTTTTTTTTCTTTGGACACATGACAATAAACACTTAGAATCTTGAATCCTGAATCTTTGAAACTCTATAACAGCTCCATGTCAGATAATAAAGTCTCTGCAAATAACAAAAATGAGGTACATGTACCTTTTTCCACACAGCAGCTAAAGCTTTGTGCAGGCCGTAGGGTCGTAGAACCTGCAGACCCTCGCAGGTGTTGTACATCTGCCGACAAACTAAAATAAATGCTCCACATAATGAATGGGGCATATCAGATTCACACAATGATGGCAATTCCTTGTCGAGCAGCCTCTGGGTGAACTGTACGATGATATGAGCAGCAAAGGTTCTGCAGACAAGGGTGAAAAAAGACAAAGATGTTTATTATAGATCCACAGCATGAGAATTTTAGATTGTATTTATAGCAATCTCAATTTGTGGCTTTAAATGCCTACACTGGAGGTTTTTAATAAGACCTGAAACTAGCAACTAATAAAACGAATAAAGTCGTTGTTTAAAGTGTTTGCTGAGGCAATGGAACAACTCAGCAGTGTACACATCTGACTTACTCTTGAAACTGGCACCTCAGCACTGGGTTAACTTTTCAGAACCAAGGCTACATCTACATCAATTCCTTGAGCAACAAAAATTATTTGGGGTCTCCAAAGCACTTTCATACACTCACATTTTTAATGAGCAAGCATACATACAGAAGTGAAGCCATAGGTGGTTGGTAAATACATTCTTGGTCATTCACATCAATAGAATGTGTTTCTGGACAGACTGAAGGAAACTAAAGCGCAGACTAGTCATTGTCAGGCAACAGAATATAATGTAGTATAATATAACCCCAGCTATTCACAAACCAGCAGCACCCTCATGTTCTGCTCTCGGTGCAGAATAAGCAGGATTTGCTATGCAAATTTAACTCTGTACTAAAATCTTCCAGCTAAGTTAGGAAAATGTAATTTATTCATTACTATCAAGAAAGACAAAACGACGCTGCGAATTTAATCACAACATCTCACCTCTCACTGTGGGCTGCGACGAGATTCTTCTCAAATAAGAAGAGCGCTAATCCTCTGTCTGTGTTTGCAATACGAGCCAGAATATCTGCAATGAGACTCAGGGTTGCTGCAGGAGACTTTAACTCAGCCTGCAAAGCACAGAAAATAAACACACAAAATTCCCAAGTGCTTCAGGAAAATTGGCACCTGCACAGATACTCAACACTGAAATAACACTTTTATCTTTCACAATAATGGAACTGAAGAAAAAACTACCGGTACTACATTTCATAACCAAAGCCTCTGTAATTCCATTTTCTGGAAGGCTGAACGATGACAAGTCCTTACGCAGAGGACAGCTATGTTACTCTTAAGATGAGGAGTCTACATTTGAAAATTGTATGTTTTGATGAATTTTTAAAAATTATTGCACTAAAAATGTAAAAGGAAAGTAGTTTACATGCCGTTTAAGCACCGGCACCGTTTCAAAAGTACCGGTTTGGTACTGGTATTGGATAAAACCTAAACGATACCCATCCCTATTTAGCAAACATGTGCTGGGCCTGACTGTTGTGTGTGTGATGTGATCAGTATGCTGCTGATTTGCATAAGCAAAAATGATGTAAATAGAAAACGCTGCTCCTAATGAATAAAAAACAGGAAATACAAGAAACTATGTGGTCTCTGAGTAGTATACTTAACAGCCACGGTGTGACTGATCCTGCACAGGTCCTTCATCCCGACAGCAGTCAGGCTGTACCACACCCAGACA
>NW_024582447.1:370760-375496 GCF_018398535.1 Haplochromis burtoni
TGCTTGGGTGTTCACACAGTGATTTGCAGTCGTACAAAAACCTCCCTCAGTCAGACTGCAGAGACACTGAGCTGTTACAGCAGGAACTGACTGCAGAGGAAGAGACTCTGACACAGACCTCACAGTAACTTCACTGAGCAATAAACACATTCAAGGGCATTTTAACATAAGGATTTAAATAAATAAACAATTACGTTTTTAATAAAAACATAACAACTAATTTTAGTTAGGTTTCCTGACTGTAGTCACAGCAAGAGTAGTCGTTCATATGAACAAATGAAATATATTTTCTTTACCTTTGTATTCATAGCAAGTTTGTTCATCATGACATTTAAAAACAACAAAAACCAACTGCCAGTTTCAAGTTTTTTACTACTGTGTTATGTCACATCATTTTCATACAATTCCTCACCATTTTCAAGCTATTGACACTCTACCAGGAGAAATTCAAATTCAGGAGAAATCAACTGAAATCATCTAGTAGGTAGTTTTAATTGTAAATAATAAATGTAACCCATTGTGCTTGTCATTAACTAAGAACACTCCCCCTCCCCCCGACAAACAAAACCTAAGATATCATAAAGCGAATTTGTGGTTATTGCAAAAAGTTTGTGCTATGTTGACAAACATGAGTCAACCAGAGATTAAAGTGAAAATTTGAAGGAGGGGGAGCCCTAAGAGTGGGTGTTGAGGTGCAGTGTGGGGAAAATAATTACTTAGAAATAAGTCACATCATAATTTGTGTTGTGAGCTCCAGTAAATTGCCTTTGCTTGTGTGTATGTGTGTGTAGCTGTGGTCAGCTGACCTGAACAAAATGTAAGTAGAGAGCCATATGACTGATCTCCAACAATGCAGAGACTATAAATATAATATAATAGAGAACTTTGCGAGGGCACTTTTGTTGATAAATGGTGTTAGTAGTAGGATAATAAGGCAGAAAAAGAAAATAATAATATGTTAATTTCTAAACTATTACCACTCAATTACCTGTGGTAGTTTCTGTGTAATAAGCATGCAAAATACAAAGCTGCCTGTTTCTATATAATATCATATTAATAACCTATTTGAAAACATTTCCTGGTAGTTTCAGCAGGAAATAAACAGAAATAAGAAAAAAGCAGAGCTGCAAAATGCAAAACTGCTGGTTTGTATTTATTAACACATTAATAACAACGTTAATACTGTTTTATAACAAACTTACAGAATAGCAATGACTACCAGGAAACACATGTGATGTTTTCTGTGTAATAATCTGTAATTTAATACCATGGTAATGATAACTCATTAAAACAAGCACCACCCAGACTTCACAGGTGCAGGTGTTCTCACTGACCCATGCTATAATTTGAATATGCATCCAGTAATGTGAAATTTTTCAATTTTTAACAAGACTGGTCTGCACAATAGTAATAATGTTTTATCCCTGTCACACTGAATGTTTTGTCATCAAAGTAACTGCAACACACTCTGGTGGACATAATATAACAAATTGACTAAAATGAGCTTTTTGGACTTAATTGGAAGGGAACTCACCGCATCACTGGAGTTAGAAGACTAACCTAACAGTATGCTCATGGGTAAAAGAGCAACCAACAAACAATCTAAGCAACAAAAAACAAACAGAAAAACAATTAAACTAAAACAAACAAAAAACCCCAAAACAAAACAAAATAATTTCTTTTATTTTTGGAAAGATGCAATTCACCTGTACATGGTTTAAAATATCAAATACCTGGTTTCTGTGGAGTAAGCCCTTCATCACAGGGTTTTACAGGAGCTGTGCAGGACTAAATTATTCAAACAACAAACTAATATTAGATAAGTTTACAATTTAAAAGCTTTAAAACACTATGTATAAGTTTCTTTTTTGAAATACATGTAGAATGAAAAGATTGAATGATCCTCTCCTCAGCTGACCTCCTAAAATGGGTTTTGCACACTTTCATGCATCACTTCTCCTCACAGTTTAAGTTCTGCTGTCACACATGCTCTCATACACTTTCATTGAAAACTGAGTCAGGATGGTGTTTCCTATGTTGGTGGTTCTTTTGTTAGGCTTTCTGAGTCAGGGTGAGAGATTCTCACATTTAAGACACAGACTGTTTTATATTTGATGAAATTTTCTTTGTTCTTTTTATGTTTGTGTCTAAAAAACAAACTTGTCATTTTATTCTTCATTTCAGAGTCATTTGCCAATAATTTTCTGACTCAGACTGATAAAACCAAGTCTGTCAGTCTTGGTGGGACTGTGACCATCAGTGCTACAGGAAGTTCAAACATTGGTGCTGATCTCAGTTGGTACCTTCAGAAAACTGGAGAGAGTCCCAAACTTCTTATATACGGAGCATCAAGTCTCTCTTCAGGAACTCCGTGGCAGTAGATCTGGTTCTCAGTACACTTTAACCATCAGTGGGTTTCAGTCTGAAGATGTTGGAGATTGTTACTATTTGGGCTGTCGTTGTAGTCGGATGTTTAAACAGTGATTTATAGCAGTACAAGAACCTCCTTCAGTCTGGTTAAAGGCTGCAGGTGCAGTGTGCTGGACTGTGATGAGAATAACTAATCCACTAACACAAGAATCATCAACCACAAACGCACTGAATAAAACTAAAACTAAAGAAGTATACAACTACGTTTATAATGATTCAACCTTTATATTTATCATTAAATATGAGCAAAAGTTCATGAGCACGTCTTTTTTTAAGTGTAATAACAGAAACTGATCTTATGTATTTATTTCCAAACTTAATAAATTGCATTTTTTATAAAAGTTATAAATTCTTATAGATAAAGAATCAAAAGATAAAACGTTAGTGATTTTTCATGAACTGGGATTTTATTTTGTTCCGCAGACTTTCTTTTTATAGCATGGTTTGAAAACACAATGTGAATAAACAGATGACAATCTGCATGCATAACAATAGAGAGTCAAATGTTTGCAGAAAAATAGGAACAAACAAAACCTGTAGCTTCATCAAACACATCATGCAGACAGGAAGTGTTGCTGAAGCTCTACTCTTAGCAGTGGTCAGGGTCCAGGGTTTGAGTGACGGGGCTCTGTCCACTCAGACTGGCCTCACAGCTCATTGAGCCTGCCTTCCTCCACTGGTCTGCAGAGAGGCTCAGGGTGCTGCTCTGACCACTGACACTTCTAAACCTCGAAGGTATGCTATGTGTGAACTTGGAGATACTCCATGGACATTAGGACGTTTCACACTAATTCACAATTTGGATTTCTTTGATGTTTTTATCACCTGTGCAAAGTTGTACTTGGCAACAGTTTGTTTCTTGCTATCAGTCGTTTCCTTTTGACCATTTCTAAGTATGCACAGAGGTGTTACATGGTGATACACACACAGACATTACAATATAGAAGTGTGGTTTAAAGATTAAAAAAAATAAATTAGCTGTGAATTAATTTTCCATTTTATGGAGCAGAAAACATTGCTGAATGCTAGCTAACAGGCTACATTTGGATGTCAAATATTTATAGGGGGGAAAATGGAAATTATGGATATGAAATAAAATGATTCTTTGTTGCTTAACCTGCAGGTTGTCAGGTCTCTGGCCCCTGGGAGAGTCAAGACCTGGACAGTTTGTCAGAGCTGGTCCAGGATATCCGTCTTTGCTCTCAGGCCCTCAACAAGCTGGACCGACAGACCTTGAAGCAGAGCTGGGACAGGACTCAGTCACACGGACACTTTCTCGACCGAAACTCCAAGTGCCTCCTCTCTGCCACCTCTACTTGAGGGTGGCAGGTGTGTTCATAATAAATAATTAATAATGAATTATTAATTTCATAATAATTCATAATAAAAGTGGTCATTTTTATAAACATTTTGTTTAATGAGGCTACACCAAAAAGAAACAAGATAAAAACAAAATAAAGTGACATGGCGTCCACCGACAGTCTGTGGATAGCTTGTGTTTTATGCATTTTTGTCTGCCTTATTTATACATGTAAAGCTCTGTATCTGTATAAAGAGTTTGTGTTAGTGTGTGAGAGGTTGATTTAAAAAAAAAAAAAAACCCAAACACAATTAAAGTAACTGACGATGCTATACGTTGACATCGTTCTTTCACTGTAAGACTCAGCAGGCTATGGTGAATAATCGCAGCGATTTTCATGTCTCTGAAGAAATCTATCTAGAACATCCATACACATTCACACTCCGATCAATGCATAGGAGGTTAGTATCTTGCCCTTAATTTGGCATGCAGACTAGAGCAGCCTGGGATCGAACCACCGATCTTCTGGTTAGCGGTTAGATTTGGCCTTTATGGAACACCCAGTCAAATAAAAAGGTAAAAAAAAACCTTTTTTGTTGAATTAAAATGGATTTCTTTAAACTGTTTCAAGTCAGCAAAACAGCAGGATGTGAGATTCTTGAGTGCACTTTTCATACAGTGAAGCACTGCTGTATTATTTGTGATCCAAAAATAATACAGGGCCCAATCTGTCAGGATCGGCAACAGGACTTCAGCCAGCATTATTACAAACGCAGGAGTTCCACAAGGTTGCGTCCTCAGTTCCATCCTCTAGACATCCTCTAGACTCTGTACACCCACGACTGTGTCCTGTGTTTGTGGATGACACTGCAGTGATCGGTCGCATCACTGGAGGGGATGAAGCGGCTAACAGGAGAGAGGTAGCCAGTCTGGTGTCATGGTGTGAGGACAACAACCTCACCTTCAACACTGACAAGACAAAGGAGATGATAGTGGACACGAGGAA
>NW_024582447.1:376045-444322 GCF_018398535.1 Haplochromis burtoni
TCTATAACAGCTCCATGTCAGATAATAAAGTCTCTGCAAATAACAAAAATGAGGTACATGTACCTTTTTCCACACAGCAGCTAAAGCTTTGTGCAGGCCGTAGGGTCGTAGAACCTGCAGACCCTCGCAGGTGTTGTACATCTGCTGACAAACTAAAATAAATGCTCCACATAATGAATGGGGCATATCAGATTCACACAATGATGGCAATTCCTTGTCGAGCAGCCTCTGGGTGAACTGTACGATGATATGAGCAGCAAAGGTTCTGCAGACAAGGGTGAAAAAAGACAAAGATGTTTATTATAGATCCACAGCATGAGAATTTTAGATTGTATTTATAGCAATCTCAATTTGTGGCTTTAAATGCCTACACTGGAGGTTTTTAATAAGACCTGAAACTAGCAACTAATAAAACGAATAAAGTCGTTGTTTAAAGTGTTTGCTGAGGCAATGGAACAACTCAGCAGTGTACACATCTGACTTACTCTTGAAACTGGCACCTCAGCACTGGGTTAACTTTTCAGAACCAAGGCTACATCTACATCAATTCCTTGAGCAACAAAAATTATTTGGGGTCTCCAAAGCACTTTCATACACTCACATTTTTAATGAGCAAGCATACATACAGAAGTGAAGCCATAGGTGGTTGGTAAATACATTCTTGGTCATTCACATCAATAGAATGTGTTTCTGGACAGACTGAAGGAAACTAAAGCGCAGACTAGTCATTGTCAGGCAACAGAATATAATGTAGTATAATATAACCCCAGCTATTCACAAACCAGCAGCACCCTCATGTTCTGCTCTCGGTGCAGAATAAGCAGGATTTGCTATGCAAATTTAACTCTGTACTAAAATCTTCCAGCTAAGTTAGGAAAATGTAATTTATTCATTACTATCAAGAAAGACAAAACGACGCTGCGAATTTAATCACAACATCTCACCTCTCACTGTGGGCTGCGACGAGATTCTTCTCAAATAAGAAGAGCGCTAATCCTCTGTCTGTGTTTGCAATACGAGCCAGAATATCTGCAATGAGACTCAGGGTTGCTGCAGGAGACTTTAACTCAGCCTGCAAAGCACAGAAAATAAACACACAAAATTCCCAAGTGCTTCAGGAAAATTGGCACCTGCACAGATACTCAACACTGAAATAACACTTTTATCTTTCACAATAATGGAACTGAAGAAAAAACTACCGGTACTACATTTCATAACCAAAGCCTCTGTAATTCCATTTTCTGGAAGGCTGAACGATGACAAGTCCTTACGCAGAGGACAGCTATGTTACTCTTAAGATGAGGAGTCTACATTTGAAAATTGTATGTTTTGATGAATTTTTAAAAATTATTGCACTAAAAATGTAAAAGGAAAGTAGTTTACATGCCGTTTAAGCACCGGCACCGTTTCAAAAGTACCGGTTTGGTACTGGTATTGGATAAAACCTAAACGATACCCATCCCTATTTAGCAAACATGTGCTGGGCCTGACTGTTGTGTGTGTGATGTGATCAGTATGCTGCTGATTTGCATAAGCAAAAATGATGTAAATAGAAAACGCTGCTCCTAATGAATAAAAAACAGGAAATACAAGAAACTATGTGGTCTCTGAGTAGTATACTTAACAGCCACGGTGTGACTGATCCTGCACAGGTCCTTCATCCCGACAGCAGTCAGGCTGTACCACACCCAGACAGGAGAAGTACTGTTTAAAAATGCATGTACATTGTTATTGCGCTTTATGCACATATAAAAAAGTAAAATCTAGGTGTATTTTACTGTATATAGTAACCATGTGTGCATAGTACAGTATTTTGGCTATTTTTTTTCTATTTTTGTTTTTTTCTATTATGTATCTTATTTACCTTTTCTTCCTGTCCCTTGTGCTGCTGTAACAAGGAAATTTCTCCAGTGTGGGATTAAATAAAGTCTATATCTCTGTAAAAACACGGCAGCAGACAGCACACAGTGATGAGGTCTGTTACTTTTCTTGAAACTCATAGCTTTATTTCACTCCTCCTGTACTCCTCGTGCTCCTTCATCAATTTCATCATCTTCTGGTGGTGCAAATCCCTCCTGGAAAAGATAAGATCAGTGTTCACTCAGATGTCTCTGTACCTCACTGAGGTGCTTTATTGCTTTACTGACAGGCTGATTTCTAATTTTGTGGTAATCTAACCAGATTTAGGTAAAGGCTGCAAAATGCTGTGATGGATTACAGAAAGGAGTAAAACGCAGCCATATCGAAGAATAATCATGAGATACGTACAGCAGGTTCTCAGTAACAGCTGGAATATGGGATTTTCCTCGTAATATTACAAACACACTTTAAATAAATGTATAATTCATTTTTGACTCTTTCGACATGGGTCTTGTACCATGGAAAGGACAACCATCACCCACCTCCACTCCCTCGCTGGTCTCCACTCATAAAGCACGTAACAAAGAGTACCAGAGTACTCTTGAGTTTGTCCCAGCACCTCACCCCTCCTGCCTCACACTTGCTAACTTTGGGGAGTGCTTGAAAAGCACTCACAGAGAACACAGAAGGTCTGTGATTTTATGCATCTTGTGGTTTAATTAGAGCCATTTTTGGAAGCAGTGACAAGCTGTCCTCTCTTTTGCTCTTGTGTTTTACTATTATTATGTCATAGAAGCAGCTGTAGTTTCAGATGTGTCAAAGGTCTATGCTCAGCCACTGTTAGCATCGTACCACATGCCTGAATCCAAATGAACCGTGTCACAGTGATCAAACAAGGTAAACAAACTGGACTTTGCTCATGGCTACGATCAGCCTAAAATGTTTAAAATTCCATAATCAGGAATTCAAGGAATTATAATTGGCTCATTACCTGAAAACATGTGCATGACTGCAAGGAGCGTGGAGCATGTAACTCTGAACGCAGGCTGGTGAACATTTGGCTATTCAAATGTTCACCAGCCTGCAGATGACATAAATATGTGATGCCTTCGGTAAAGTCAGGGGATAAGGAATTAATCTGAATACTGTGGGAAATAAATGTTCTAACAACCAATAAACATATCGTCTGATTTCTTGTAATATCTCAAGATATTTGATGAAAGCCTGAGACCAGTCCACCCCCCCCAAATTACTGGTCTGTGCTGTAATTGCTGAATGTAAGTAAACACTTTGGCCTGTATTTACCTCTGTAGCATACAGGATGTCCATGACTTTACTTTTGCTCAAAACTGCGTTGTTTTCGTTCTCCTGGCAGATGAGTTCAATGTCTCTCAGCTTCCCAAAGTAGAAGTCCCTCTCCTTCTCCAGCTCGTCTACGGTCACCTTCAAATCGAGCAACTATGACCAGAAACAACCGTGGAAAAAAAACGATGAGGGAGGCAGCTGAAACAACAATGTTGTTCAACAATAAAAACAAAGAAATAGAAGACACAAAAGAGAAGAAATTATATCATAACATGCTCACAAAGCTGCAGCGTTTTAAGGAAAAAAGCTACATATAAATTTTGTGTACTAATGTCCACAGTCAACTAACAGGATGTGAAGATTTCTTGAGCTGGTCACATCAGACCTTTTCAGTGTTTTCAGCCTGACTTGTGTGAGTCAGAAAAACATTCCAAAGTTAAATTGTTGTAACACTCTTACATTTTTCCCACCGACACAGTCCTGGTACAGAAACAAGGAACCAGCTCCAAGACTGGTTCCACTGCCACCTTTTTGTGCTGCCAAAAAGGTGGCAGCACAAAATTTCTATGTCCAAAGTTGAAACTATTGACGTGTACCTGCTGGTTGAGCTCTATGAGGGCAGTGATTCCTCCATTACGTGTCACAAGAGGGTTCCTGCGGATTGATGCTATCTGCCTCTGTGGGGTGGGGACATTCTTTGGTGCTGTCGGAGATGTTCTCATGGGGCCTATATGAAAGAAGCACATGTTTACATATCTATACATCTATTTAGTTCGTCAGCCCCTAAGTATGTCTGAATATTTAGAGCAAAATCCTTCTTGATGTAAGTTTACTAATCAGGAGCTATTTATCTTGTTTGCTAATTTTGGTAAAAAGTACAATAAGATCCTTTTAATTCCCCAGAAAGTTACATTTTTACAAAACATCACATCTCTTAATGGCTCAATCCAGAGTGGTGTTTGTTCAGTAAATCTCATGAGAGCATTGAACACATACCATGCTAATTCACAATATTGACTGAGTAAATCAAAGAAAAGGAAATAGTAAACTTTTTTATTATAGCGTGTAGACACCACAAACTGCCATGAAACTATATTCTGCATGCATCAGTGAAACAGCATGACTGGTTAATGTGTTTCCTGTTTCACCTGGTAATTGGTTCTTTGTGGGCAGGGCTGGGACATAATCCTCCCATTTGTATTCAGGATACTTTAAAGGCCACATGATGTTCCACTTTGAGGTATATTACTGTCAGTTAGTACGCCTCTGTTTTTAATGCTTTGACTCACTACAAAATACCAAAACTCAGAGAACACGGGCTGCGCAGCTCTGATGTTTAACAGCTTTGAATCAGAACTCAAGTCCATACACTCACCTGCCACTTCATTAGGTATACCAGTTCAACTGCTCATTAAGTTCCAGAAGAATAAAACTCAGGTAATCACTGGACCAGTTTGAAATCCTTTATTGCCAGTTTATAGACATGAATAGGAAGAGAGGGGGAAAACCCCCATTATTCATAGCTTGACTGAGGGAACACTCAGAAACTGATTGTCACAACTAGGGTTGCCAACCGTCCCTTAAAAAACGGAATCGTCCCGTATTTAGAAACAAAAGTACACGTCCCGTATTGAGCTAATAAGGGACGCACTTTGTCCCGTAATACAGTGAGAATCAAAAGTAGTCTATAAATGTTAATGGAATTAACGCTTTGTTTGAAAACATAATTCCCAGCTCCTCTCCTGCGTTGTGACCAATGAGCTGACAGCACACTTATGACAATTCGAGTATGACAATTCAGATTACCGCTCATCTCATTAGTCGAGGAAAGGTCGCTTGCGGAGAAAATACCAGACGACAACAGATGACCACAACAAGAAGCATGGCCAACAGGGAAACAAACGCCAACACTGCGGTGCAAGTCTCTGACGACAGTACACCTAAAGCTGGGCAGGCACTGCGATTTTTTCTGTCATGTGCTCTGGACTGTGCTGATGTGTGAAAGGAGGACGTGGAAAACAGCTTATTATAAGTCTATTAATCCACTCTTACTAATTAAGCAAGAGTCAGAAGTGAAGAAAACACCATAGAGCCTTGTTATGGCAGAGGTTTCTTCCTGTTAAAAGTGAGTTTTTCCTTCCCAAAGTGCTTGCTCATGTGATTGTTGGATCTACCTTCCAATATAAAGCACCTTAAGGTGACTGTTGTTGTGATTTGGTGCTGTATAAGTAAAATTGAATTGAACTATGGAGGCATAATTCTACAAAATCCACCATGAAATAACATTATATGGTGTTTATTCACTCATTTGTTTATTCACCCAATAAACAGAGGTTAAGGCATTTTCTTTTTTAGTTGCTTGTCTGTTGTGGCTTTGGTGACTTAAATGCAAGGGGGTGGGAGATGTGCGTCCATGATGATGATGATGGTTCTCCATTCTTTGTTTCTGTCTTACAGACAGTGATTCATAAGCATTTATGATTAGCGTCAATACTCCCAGTACTACTGCTATGAGAAGTGTTCATGACACAGATGTTACCACTAACCTTTCAAATGTTCTGAAAAATGCACAGTGTTTGTGAAATAATTGAAGTCCTTCTTTGTGCACCTGACAGATTTGTACGTGAGCTAATGCATTGATCCCCTCACCTCATTTGCTGAATCTTCGATCAGGAGCCTTCAGCTGCCGAGGGATCCTGGCATCAGGAAGAGAGAACCACGCAGCAGTGTAATATACAGGAAGAGCTGATTGGATCACACCAAGTGCAGCTCTGTCACAGGCGGTAGAATTAAGTATTTTTTCTTAAATTTTCTTTGACTTATGAGTTGCCTGTTTGCTTAGTGTTGTGTTGAGTATTATTTATTTGATGTAACTTTCAAATCAAACTGATTTAGTCTTTGATTTTCATCAAATGACCATTTGACCTTGACCTTCATGGTTAGAGCCCAAGGTCAAAGTTGATCTTGAAAATGTTTTTTTTTTTTCAAGAAACCACATTGATAATATATCATATGAAAGGGCGTGGAGAGACTTCTTAATTTTTTTAATATGATACCTTTATTACATCACAATAACGCCGTAATGCTTCACAAAATCACCCACTGAGTGAATATATCTGAAAATCTTAAGTTTTTATAGTTTATAGAAGCCAAAGATTTCAGTCAATTCAGCTCCAATCACATGGATAAAGAAAAGAAAATAGTAATAATCCTTTGAGGTCACAGATCAAAGGTCAGTTGCTATAAAAGCAGGCTGATACCAGCATGTTCTAATAAATACATCGTACAACATCAAAGTTTTAGTATAGCCCTTGGCCCTCAGGGGGGCATTGTCTTCTCAGAGTGCTCTTGTTCTTTGTGTGTTAGGTCACCTTTTTTTGTTTAGCAGTTAGCTTGCAGTTATGCAAAGTTGCTTATTTGGCTTGAGTTTAGTTATGTTCATTTGCCCTCTTTTGCCCTGTATTGTGAGCTCATTTTGTATATTTTTGTGTGTTTTAGGATAAATAAACCCCTCTTCTCTCAAAGTCCTCACTTTGTCCTCATATCTAACCAGCTCGATCCACAGAGTTTTTGTAAAACTGGCCCCCAGACTTGTGCTTCAGATCTGTGTCCTCGGCAGTGTCTAAAAAACAGCTTAAAGCTCATCTCCTTAGACTTGCGTTTGGTTAGTGTGGTTTTTTTTTTTTAGGGGAGGGGTGCTTTTGAAAAGTGCTCATTTTAATTACTTACATGAGTACTTCTTTGATTTTCTTTGGCAAATTTATGACTCTAAAATGTGAGGCATAAACGCCAAATATTATGTTTCCTGAAACCCTCCACCCACTCATGCAGCCAGTCCAATGTATTTTAAAACCTTACCCTTACTCCACATAGAAAAGGCTGCTTTAATGTTGTTGCTTTTAATATTTCACTCTGAGAACAGGAAAAAGCGTGGTTTGAGTCATTAAACGATTCTAAGAAGTGTCACCACAAGAACCACAAGACCCTTACATGTATGAGTTGACTTGAAAAAGCTGGGGGTGCTTCTGCTTTGTAGTCGCAATGCTGACATTCATATCCCTGATCAGAGCATCTACTTTGAAATTGAGGTTTTATTAAGGTTTGGTGAAATGCAACAGTAAAACAGAGTGAGTGTAATCATTTCAGCTGTTTATTTGTGTTAGCTGTGCACAGATACAGACAGAAGAATTAAAAAAAACATTGCATTGCAAAGGAAATAAAGGTAAGTAAATGCAGATTGGAAACAAAGCTGAAGTCAAAAGTAATGATTACTTGAGCTAAGTCTTCTCAGTCATTACTGAGATTTTTTTTCCAATGTTTATTCATACATCTAAAGTTAGTCATGCTCATTAACGTCAATAAGTGGAGCTCCATTCTCTGCATAAAAGAGCAGCTCCAACTCCTTTGACCTAAAGAGAGAGAAAAATAATAGTGGTGTAAAATCAGGGTTGCAGTATCATCGGTGTCATTGTAGTATTAAGGCATGTTTGCATGCTGAATTTGGTCTCAGTCTCAAACTTAACATCTAAAGTTAAAGTCGCTGCAAAGTGAATCATCTGACAAATGAAAGCATTTCGATGAACCCCTGGGAACTTACTTGCATGCTCCCATGTTGACACAGATGGTCCTCACATCATCAGTTGTTGTGAGTTCCTCAATTAATTCTCCAAGGTGGACCTTCACAAATTTGCGGCAGAGTGATTTTAAGAGTCCAATACCATCGCAGACAGAGAGCAACTTTGACTTCAGGCTCTGTGAAAGAGAAACTTGTATTACTGCTCTGACTGAATGATGCCGTTAGTTGTTGCTGGTACTCTATGAGACATTTTACCTCTGCAGTGGCGTTTGGTCCTGCAAGTTTCTTCACCTTGTTTAAAATCCACTTGCAAGCCCAGCACTTTCCTGGAAGCTGCAAATATAAGACACATCCATGCATGTTAGGTGTATTGGTGACTCTAATCAATAAGCTGTAGATGTGCGAGCGAATGGTCGTGTGTGTCTATGTGCCATCCCTGTGAGTGGCTACCCGATCACAGCGTACCCTCTTAATCTTACCCAGTATTAGCTGGGATAGTCTCCAGCCCCAGTGCAAAACTTGTTTGATAAGTCATTCAGGGAATTTATCCTACTTAGAGACATGTTTCAGTATATTCCGTGGATACACTGGTATACTCATTTCTTTGGCAAGCTCGTTAAATACCATGCAATGTTATGGTTTTGTTGGACATAGTGTGTGGTTAACCTCAAAATATCAGCATAGTTGGGGTTTCAGAAGTCAGATATGTCCCCACATTGTGTTACAAATGAACAAAATTCATTTGTTTTTCTCATTTCTAATCCATTGATTGTTGTTGGCGTAGAAATTAATTTGACATGAAAAAGCTTTTCACAAAGACTGCAAAGTGTGACTCCTGATATCTAAAGGTGGACTGATAAAGTGTAACCTAAGTTCTTTAATATTAACACTAACCCCACTTGCCCCCATCGAGACTCCCACGTCCACATCCTCTTCATCATCGATGCTGATCTCTAAGGTCCGTCCATGGACAGCGCGCACTGCGATTCAAACAAACAGAAATACTTAATCACACTTTAAATCATAAAGAGAAGATTTGGCAGTTTCATACGGATTCTCATGCAAACCAATTTTTTCGTTACACACCTGAAAATGTTGCCACGAGGCACAGAAAGAGGAGGGAAGACGTTTCCATCGCAGCCACTGAGAGGTAATGCTAGTATCTGTAGTTATGGCTGCTTTTATACAGTTAAAGGTGCATGGGCTCTACACACACCTCATTGCAAGGTGTAAAATTCAAACCACATGTGAAAACACATTTTGCGTGGTTTGGGTCACGCACCACCTCGCCCACCCACTAAAGAACAATTAGTGTGTTGTCCACATTTAGAACACAGTGATCCTTTTATGGCTTAAGGCTGTCACAGTGTCCCTGCCTCATTGTTAAAACCCCTGAAAATCAATGACTGTATCATGCTATAAATTTATGTGTAAATCTTATTCTAAACCTTTAATATGCAGTTTATTGATCCACAAATATGTATTTCAGTTTTGTGGTCATATATAAACAAAAACCAACACTGACTTTGGACAGAGGTAATTGTAACTGTGCAGGCCTATTTTCTCAACCTGCCTATAAGTTAATAACTTCCTGGAAGGCAATGTGCGACCTTATAAGGGTCCAGTGAGGCGACTCAGTTTTGAAAGTAGACTTTCGCATTTCTGTCAGAGATCAGAGGTGAGAGAGAACTCTTAAAGTCAGAAGCTCAAAGAATTGCAGCATTTGCAGTACACAGGTTTACTAGCTGCTAATTCAAGCTCACTAGCTGCTTACTGATAAGAGTTAAATCTGCACACCTCATTGCTTCTGTGCAACAGAGGTTTTGGAGAAGACAAGGCAACTTCCCAATGGAACCTGTGTGGATTAATTATATGTCAGACGTGAAATTATTATGTAGTTTTATTTATTGCAAGTAAACAGGACACATTATGAGTAAAATAAGACTTTCTAATTCTAATCAATAGAGTCAATTGCTTTGTTAATAGCTTAGTAGTTACAGAAGACGGTCATGCTTTATGGTGATGACTAATTAGGCAATATGCTTCCAGTATGCACACTCAAAAGCAACTATTTTAATTTTCATCTAGTCTATAGTTGACAGAATATGAGTCTCATAATACGTATATGTATAAGAAAACCAATGACATCACAGTAAAAATATGTTTTTTTTTTATTGGGAGGGAAAAAGCAAGAAAATATGAACACAGGCTTGTGTTATTAACACAAACAGTTGAAGCATCACAAGTTCTTCAGAACTTTATAAAAAGGTGGCCTTGCAGAGTTTCAGATTAGTGCAGATGGTCTTGGCAGACTTGCCGTTGGTCAAGGCGTCAATCAACTTGTTTTTTACTGTTTTCAAGATCTTTCTGCAGGCCGACTTTAGGAAATTGAATTTCAGTTTATTACAGGCACCATCCAACAGCCTCCTGATTTTGTCCTTCAAGTAAAAATATGTGAAAACAGTAAACAAGCAGCTTCAGTATAGGTTTCTTAAAGGTTAAATTAAAATAGCTTTAAATTATGTGTCCAACACTGAGACTATAGACGAAAAAAGTATGACAAAAACAGCAAATGCACAGCATTAATAAAACTTGACAATAATGCTGGCTGCTGGCTTGTGGCATATATATACAAAGCTACAGATGCGTCAAAAAATGTTTGCCCCCTTCCCTTTTCTAGATTTTTGCATATTTGTCACACTTACATGTTTCAGATCATCCAACAAAGTTTTACATTAGACAACGAGAACCCAAGTAAATACAAAATGCAGTTTTTAAATGATGATTTCATTAATTTAGGGGAAACAGCTGTCCAAACCTACCAGGTCCTGTGTGAAAAAATGATTTCCACTCTTGTTAAGTTATGATTTAATTGATTAACCACATTTTTTGGAAAGCTGACTTCAATTTCATTAACCCCGCCCAGGCCTCATTACTGCCAGAAATCCTTACAGTAAGCTAAGAAAAAGTGTCAAAAGCAACACATCATGCAACGATGTAAAAGAATCAGCTCATTGACCTCTTTCAGTCTGAAAAGGGTTTCTAAGGCTTTGGGATTCCAATGAACTACAGGGAAAACCATTATCCACAAATGGAGAAAACTTGGAACAGCGGTGAACCTTCCCATCCTACCAAAATTCCTCCAAAAGCACAGTACTGACTCCTCCAGGAGGTCACTAAGGAGCCCAGAAAACTTCAAAGGAAGTGTCGGCCTCACTTACCGTAGTTAAGGTCAGAGTTCATTATTCAATAATAAGAAAGACACAGGGCAAAACTGAGACCCATGCGTGAGTTCCAAGGTGAAAATCACTGCTGAGCAAAAAGATTACAAAAGCTCACCTCACATATTCCAAAAAACATCTTTATGATCAGTGGGCCCACTGACAAGATAAAAGCGGAGCTTTTGAGAAGTCAGAGTCCCATTAAATCTGGCATGAAACGAACACACTATTTCATAAAAAGGCCATCATGGTCAAATACGGTGGTGGTGATATGACGGTCTGGGGCTGTGTTGCTGTTACAGGACCTGGACAGCTTATTGTAACTAATAGACCGATAAAGTCTTCTCTCTACCAAAAAAATCCCGAAGGCGAATGTTTTAGTTCATGCCCCAAAGCTCAAGTGCACATGGTTTATGTGGCAGGATGGTCATTCAAAATTCAACAACAAGTCCACCTCTGAATGACTCAAAAAACAAAACAAAAAAACACCCCAAAAAGCAAAATGAAGGTTTTGAAGTGGTCTAGTCAAAGTTTAAACCCATCAAATGCTTTAGCAGGACCTTAAAGAGGACATGAAATGCTAACACATAAAGGCTAATTTACACCACTATGCCCTGTTTTGAAAAACGGACATAGATACAACTGTCTGTGAAGCAGCTAATAGACTTACATTTGTTTATGTTAGCTAACTAGTGACAGAATCCATAACTATAGGAGGAAAAGAGACAATAAAACTACAAAAAAATCAGTTTAAGGGGATCACATTTGTGCTGCCCCTGACTGCACTGTATATAACTTCCTATTATCTAAAAATCCCCTCCCAAATGTCAAACCCCAGAGGGCTATTTCTGTGTCAGTGTCACATTTATTTGCTGAAGAAGACTTTTCTACACATTTAAATAATTTCCTATACCCTACCACTTCAATCCAATAACAGTTTGATATGCTGGTATTTTATTGGCAGCACTGTCAGGTTCTTTATGTGGAATTTCTGAAAAATTACAAGAAATTCTGAGAGGTCATTACAGCAGTACTGTTCACCATATATTACAGTCATTACCTTTGATTTATCACTTCCAATCTGCTTCTGCACTCTGGACACAATAGTCATGCAAGTACGGCAGGAGCCTGGAAAAACTTCATCCCACAGAATCTGAGATAAAAGTTTTGGTAAAAAGTTTTCAATTTGCACAAAATAACAAAATAAGCTTCTCTACAAGGGAAACTTTGTCAAATTTTAGCTTTCTCACCTCCTCTTTGTTGTGGTCACCTTTCTTTTTTTCATGCTGTGGAAAATGCTCCTCCTTAGTTTGGTCCTTCAGAGTCTTCAACGACGCAACAAAAGCTAAGAAATAAAGCATGCTTTAGAAAAGTAGTTCAGTTATCTTAAAGGTGGAGTAAATATTGCTACTTTTTTACTTGTGGAGAGCAGGAGAAGGGCGATGGTGATGGCAGGACTCATGGTTTTCCACGCTGTCAGATTTGTGCTGTTTTCTGGGCCTTTTATACTTCTCTGCGGCTTATTCAGTTTACTTCTCAAAAAAAATCAGCACTTATTTTACCACATAGTGACCCTTAAACAGCATTTTTAAAATTTGCAGAATAAAGTGTTTTTTAAACAGCATTAACTGTCAGTTGAAATACAACCCCAACTCTAACAAGGTTGGGATTCTGTGAAAAAAGGAAATCAAAAGAGAATTCATTGATTTGCACATCTAGTAAATAAAATAATTTGCATTGTAAAACATAAAAAACATACCAAATGTTTAAACTGATACATTGTAACCTTTCGAGTAAAATATTGGTTCATGTTGAATTTGATTTCAGCCACATATCTTAAACAAGTTAGGACAGGGGCAACAAAAAGCTGGAAAAGTAAGCGGTTCTCAAAGGAAACAGCTGGAAGAACATTTTGCAAATGATTAAACCAGCTGGCTTTATTTAGTATAAAAAAGCATGTCACGGAGAGGCAAAGGTTTTACAAGTAAAGATGGGCCAAGGTTCACTGATCTGCAAAAAAACCCTGCGAAGTGTGGAATAATACACAAAGAATATTCTTGAGGTTGTCTTGAAAGCTTCCTGAAAACCTTCAGTTGATTCAAAATCCTACAGTGAGAATACTGACAGGGACTAGAAAGAGAGAGGCATATCATCACTGATCAGGCACAATTATATGAGCACTGACAAAAAAGAAGTTTAGAATTATTTTACGGGGAAAGTGTTTTTTTTTGTCCTCAGAGTTGATGTTAGGAGCATAAAAAAATATAAGAGCAAGCGTAAGGATTTAAGCAAGTATGACAAGGGTCAAATTGTGATACTGGCTGTAGCTCAGGTGGTAGAGCAGGTCACCTACTAACCGGAGGGTTGGTGGTCCGGTCCCAAGTATACTTGGACAAGATACTAACTGCATGTTTATTTCTGATTTATCCATAGTAGTATGAATGTGTGTGAATGTTAGTCATAGGAGGCCCTAAAGTGGCTCAAATTCCCAAAAAGGTCAGTGCTTGCTGTAGTTATGGATGAGGGTCGCCTGGTCTACTGAATCTTTTCATTTACATCACATGGATGGCTGGGTGTATGTGCGTAGCTTCCCTGGGGAACATGAGCACCAGGATCTACTTTTGTGTGCTGTGGTTATTTATGCTCCCCTGGTTTGACTTGCACCTTATCATGGGTGCACATGAAGAGGTGAAAAACATGCGCAAATTTGATAGCTCTTCTTACATTTCTTGTCTTGGCAGCCCATTCTCCCACTGGTAAGCTGCAGCTTTGAGCTAATGTTAAAAGCATATAAGTGCATTGACTAGCAGCTCCTTTATTTTATGTTTTTAATCAATGTAAAATGTAAAATGCAATGTAAAAACAGCTTCTTAATGATGTGAACCGCATCTCTGTCTGATAACTTGTTCTTAGTGACTGGTATATTTTTGAAGTAGATATTGCAAGGGCAGTGTTATCAGATTTTACTTCAGATCTACATTTTAAAGATCTTACCGGCCCTCTCCACCACCACTATGCTTTTTGTGGCTCTCACACCACAAGTTTTCACATTTTGACCATGTGTATATTTTGAGGTTCCGTCAATATTCGTATCTGTATGTGTTTTTGTGTGAGAATATGTGCAAAATGGTGCAATGTGAAAGAATTGTGCAGCCACCTTTTCTCCTTTTACCTGTAAGTTAGTAACGTCCTGACATTATAATGGCACTCTCAATCCCCACACTACAGGGCTGTTGGGCCTCTCACACCGCATGCCACTTTTGATATTTTGCCCAAATGTATGGTTTGAGTCTTCCATTGTGTATTTCAATTTTGAAGATATATTTGCTAGTGAGCTTTCTATAGTTTTAACAGCTGAAAAGGAAACGCAGACCAACACCTTCTTGCTTCGAACGCTTACGTGTTGTACATTCTCGCTTTCAAGAGCACAGTCAGCAACATTGTAAAAAGAAAAAAAATGCTGCTGACAGTTGCTGACATGTGTCATAGAGTATAGAGAGTATGTGTGAAAGTTCACAATCTCACAGAATTGCAAAATTGAAAAACAACTTAAAAATGGACATACCTGCATGAAATCCTATCATGTTCTTCTAAAACTGCAAAGAGAATATGGGAATGTGTGGCAAACACCGAAAACGCAAGGTTAATGACTCTTTAGCTTTTACACACTGCTGAGCAGGTAGTGCAGAGCCTGTACAAACAGTGAGGGGGAAATTAAGCAGTCAAGTTGTGGGCCGGCAGGTGCTGTGCATGAAAATATCAGTAAAGACATTAGGTTGGTCAGGTGGGAATAAACCAAGGCTGCTTAAGGTCATCCCCTCTTGTAGGTGCTGTTATGAATCTATTTCAGCTGAAATAGAACAAGATACACCCCAGTTAGGTCACCAGTCTGTCACACATAAGCGGATGAAAATGGATTGATAAAAATATCCAAAAGGGCATTCAAGATGATTCACTAAAATAAAAGTATTACCAAATGAACAGTGGTTCATTTCCAACGTCCTATTGGAGAACACATCCGTGAAAGAGTCAGTTTCACACATGCCGCCACAAAGGCACCACTTACAACTGGGGAAATTTCCTGCGGGTTTTTAAAGCCAAGTTGTTCTGAGTGGCAGATAGCTTTGAACAGATTTCATGCATGCAATGGCGAGGCTCTTCTTGAAACAAAGGAAGTGCAGAAAACAGTTTTCTTAAAGTAGATATGAAACACTGCATTTTTAAGGGCTAATTTACTCAATGGACACCTACTATAAAACACTTATAGATTTACTGTGAAGCTTTGATTTCAAGATTTGAGATTCAAAGTGTTTATTGTCATGTGTACAGAAGAAATAGCATTTCTCTGTGCAATGAAATTCTTCCTTTGCTGTCCATACACAAATGCCAAGTTAGGTAAGGGTTAAAGGAACAAGATAAATAAGGATAAAAATAAGGATAAAAATTAATGAAAGATAATTAAATAAGTACAAAAATAAGTAAGTGAAGACAAGTGAGGTATGCAGATGTACAAAGGAGCTTAATGTGCAAAATGAACTTAGTGTGCAAAGTGTCCTGATGTGCAAATTGCAGTTGAGGTAGGTCAGCTGTTCAGGAGTCTGATAGCAGTGGGGAAGAAGGAGTTGTTGAGTTGTGAATTTCTGGATTGGAACAGTGCGTGTTGAGCGTGTGTGGGGTCTTTGAGGATGTTGGCAGCTCTCCTCTGGACTCTGTGATGGTATGCTCTGCAGAGAGGGCAGCGGACTCCTGGTGATCTTCTCCGCAGTCATCACTCTCTGCAGGCGTTTGCGGTCCGTAGCAGTAGTGCTGCCGTTCCATGTAGTCATGCAGCTGGTCAATGTGCTCTCCACAGTGCAGCTGTAGAAGCTGCTGAGGATCTTGGCCGACATACCAAATTTCCTCAGCCTCCTCAGGAAATGCAGCCGCTGCTGAGCCTTCTTGACCAGCTGTTTGGTGTCCAGGTGAGGTCCTCACTGAGACCCACCACAGTCGTGTCATTGGTGATCGGTGATGTGGTTTGAACTGTGCATTGCTGCACAGTTATGAGTCAGCAGAGTGAACAGCAGTGGGTTGAGCACACAGCCCTGAGGGGCTCCAGTGCTCAGTGTGGTGTGTGGTGTATACTCTGTCGCAGGGCTAAAACAGAGACTGGCAACTCATCCATACATGTGTTACCAGTATGAGGCTTTTATTGCGTTACCCTTACCCCAGATAGAAAAGGGGTGTTTTTGTTCATTTACTTTTAATATTCCCTGCTGAAAACAGAAAATTATCATTATCTGACTTTCTTTACACCATTAAAAATTCTAAGAAGTGCCACCAGAAGAATCACTAAAAATGTATGTGCATGACTTGACTCAGCAAAAGCTGTGGTGCTCCTGCTTCATAGTGACAGTTCGAACATTCATATCTTTGATAACAATGGCTGCTCTGAACTTGAAGTTTTATTTAGATTTGGCAAACACAAAAAAACAGAGTCAGTGTAATGATTTAATCTGTTTATTTTTTAAGCTCTGCATAGATAGAAGAATGGAAAATGCAGCCATTGTAAAGGAAATAAAGGTAAGCTGTTTTGAAGGATAAAAGTGATGATACTTTAAAGTGTGGGAGCTAGCTCTTGTCAATTATTTTTGGAATAAAGTTTGAAGATTTTTTTTTTCATGCATGTGAGGCCATTGAAACTCCTTAATTTCAGTGTCTGGACCTCCCTCCTTTGGATAAAAGAACAGGTCCACTTCCCTTGGCCTAAAGAGGGAAAATTGGAAAAACAGAAACACATACATTTAAATATAATGAGTTATGATAAAAACTATATTTCATTGTTTTATTGTAATCATCATTAAAGTATCAAGGGTGTGAACCCTGATTTAAACCATATGGTTTCAGGTCAGTAAGACAAAATAGTGGGAACTTAAAGTCGCTACAAAGTGACTAATCCCAATCATCTGAAAAATGAAAGCATTTAGATGAACCACTGCGAACTTACTTGCATGCTCCCATGTTGACACAGATGGTTGTGAGTTCCTCAATCAATTCTTCCAGGTGGACCTTCACAAATTTGCGGCACAAAGATTTTAAGAGTCCAATTTCATCGCAGATAGAGAGCAACTTTGACTTCAGGCTCTGTGAAAGTAAAACTTGCATTACTGTTCTGACTGAATGGTGCCGTTAACTGCTGCAGGTACTCTATCAGACATTTTACCTCTGCAGTGGCGTTTGGTCCTGCAAATTTCTTCATCTTGTTTAAAATCCACTTGCAAGCCCAGCACTTTCCTGGAAGCTGCAAATATAAGACACACCCATGCATGTTAGGGTTATTGGTGACGTTAATTTTAGTAGTACTTTTTCCAGGTTGGAATCATTAAACATATCTTTCAATTATTGCACCATGGTGAAAAAGGCATGGATGTGAGAGTGAATGTTTCTGTGTTTCTGTCTCTGTGGCATTCACGTGATGATGATTGGCTGTCTGACCACAGTGTACCCTGCATCTCTGTGATGGACCGAGCAGTGAAGGAAACTTAGGCACAGGTTAAAGTCCAAAAAAATGATTTTTTTTATTTAACCCAAAAAACATAATTGGTTTACTCATGCAATAAGACTCAAAATCTTGGGCCCATAAAAGAGGTCAAAATAACAAAACTCTACTCAAAGTTGACAACACAACTGATAACTCAAACAAACTGACCTAACTTAACAAGAGGAAGGGGAAACTTAAATAGTGGCTGATCAGCCCACAAAAACAGGAGAAGGGGTAAAACACACAAAACCTAACTAAACCAAACATAATGAACTCCAATCCCCCCCCATGGTCCTGAGTTATGGCGTGAACCAATTTGTAGTCTTCCTTTAAAGCTTGCTCCGCCCCTTTTCCACCTCTTGGCTCCTTAATCAAGGGACTGGAACAGCTGCAACTAAGGTAACTCAGAAAACAAAAAATTAATCATACATAACAGTGTAAACTAAAATGTGCGCACTTATTTTAGAATGCAGTGTTATGTGGATATGTGAATTAACTCTAAACCAAAACCAGTTATTTATTGTCCTGTAAATTAATTCCTATATTTAAAGAAAGAAATGTGAATGCAATGTTACTTATAAGCCTCTACACTAACATGGTGGGTATTACCACTGTGTGGCTGTAAGTGCAGCCATCACAATCTCCATCCCAAGTGCAAAAGTAGTTTGATAAGTCACTGAGACAATGGACCCTACTTGCTGATACTATTATTAATATATTTATTCTTTGTTTCTCTTTCTCTTTTACTAAGTTCACTTTTAAATTCACTGTATTCACTTGTGCCAGGGATCTTTTTTTTTTTACTTAGGTAAACTCTGAATACTTCTACCATTACTGATCATAAGTCATATTTTTTGTTTAGTCATGTGAGGATGAACATCACATGTGCATTGGGGACTGCAGTCTCAGATAAATTGCACACCACAGGACCCACCCTTTATCTGGTAGATTAAGATAGTTTAATAATCTGGAGTGAAAGATCAACAAAAAGTTCCTCACATGGTGAACTCCCTCACTTGTAGTCATTTCTTCTGACCTGGCTGATGCTGCCTCCCCCTCTCTCATCTCTGTTCTCATTTTTCTGAACATTTGCCTCTGATCATCTGCAGAGTGTTGCAGGGCACGAAGCATCTCTTCTTTCCACTTGCCACTCTGAGGAAGCTGCTGCTGCTGGGATATACAGTGCATCTTTTTCTAAATGATTATAAAACTGATCATTAATGACAGGGAATGTGGGTGTTTTTTAAGGAATAAATACGTTTTTGTCAACAGGAAAATTAGCATAATGTATTTGCATTCCTGCTCTGAAGATTCCCAAACAGCTTTCCTTGGGACTGAAAGGCTGGAGAGTGAGTGGGTCATAGTATCATTTTGTGTTTGGTGGTTAAATCTCTACAGGGGTTGCTTACTTTAATTCTCCTCGTAGTCCTAACATGCCCTGGACAGCATTGTGGGAAGTGCAGCCTCTGATGATGCAGGATAACGCACCATGTCATGAATCTCAAACTGGTTTATTAAACATGACAATGAGTTCATTGTATTGGAAGTCACAGTCATCAGATCTCAATCACACAGATAGATATGCTGCTAACATATCTGCAGCAGTCACCCCCAATATGGACCAAAATCTCTGAGAAATGTTTCCAGCACCTTGTTGAATCTCTGTCACAAAGTGTGAAGACAGTTCTGAAAGCAAGTGTGCTCCAACCTTTTACTACAGCACTATAACTAACTTCAATGAGCTGAACTGAACAGTGAGTTCTTTACTTGTTCTTACACACTGATCATTTATTAACCTGATGTTATTTTTTTTTAAAAGCTAATTAGCTCTAAGCAAAGTAAAATGATGCTACTGTTGATGATGAGCACAGTGTGGGAATCTTTAGTTTGAGCTACACAAAACTTATCTACGATCGAGACTTTGCATAGAATGTGGGTTCTGTTTTTTTTCTCTGGTTAGACACTTGACCCATGATCGGTTATTTATTTTTAGTTTTTTCATGCAAAGTTATTTGCTGGCGAAGTGTTCAAGAATGACACAGACAGCTCACTAAGTCATCATTTTCACTGACACATGCCACACCAAGAAGAAATAATGGTCTTTGGCTGAGGATATTAGCAGCACACACCAGCATCCTGTTATGGTGAAGCCTGACGGGCTGAATGAATTAATGAATGCTTTTCCTCTTTTGCTCTTAATATTTAAATGATCATTACATGGATTTCTTTACAGGATTAAAGGTTTCAACAAAGTCCCCCCTGAAGAATTGTTTAAAATTTATGTGCATGACTTTATTGAAGTGCTGCTGCTTCATAGCGACAGTGCTGGCATTCATATCTCTGATCAGAATGGCTACTCTGAAGTTTGGTTTGGAAAACAACAACAATAACAACAACAAAACAGAGTCAATGTGATGATTTCAGCAGTTTATTTGTGATACCAGTGCATAGATACAGATAAAGAAATTGAACGTATGGCATTGCAAAGGACATACAGGTAAATTGATGCAGTTTGAAAAGAAAGCAGAAGAAGAAACTAATTAGTTAATTATTGGCAAATGCTACTGGGATGAATTGTTATGATTTTTTTTCCAAAGCCGTTGTGGATTGTATTCATGCAGATGAAGTCAGTGAAACTCCTTAACGTCAATGCGTGGAGCTCCCTTCTCTGGATAAAAAAACAGGTCCACCTCCTTTGGGCTAAAGAGAGCAAATCAAACAGAAACATTAAAAACATATAATGAGCTATTACAGATAATATTAAGGTATGTTTGCATGTTGAAGCTAGCCTATGTATTTAGCATTTATCACCTGAAGTTAAAGTTGTAATAAAGTGAAGTAAACACTGCTGAGACATTTCTGAAAAATGAACTTTAATATAATGTAATGTGAATTGTATTTTGCACTCATAAATAACATTGCTGTTGTTATTTTTCACGCTTCTATTTGGTGTATTGTCCCTTTATCAAATTTACCAGAGACAGCCACTCGCTGGTGGAAGTAGAGGGGGGGAGAACGCACGAACGTACGAGCCTGTGAGTGAAGAGAGACTACCGAGCACGTTGGGAACAGATGCCTTTTTAAAATTTTTATTTTAATGTGATTGTGTATATGAACACTGCTGAATTTCCTTCTTCACTGGTATTAGTTTAAGTCTGTTGAGCAAAATACCTTAACCTCCCTTTTCCGGCGTGAAATATCAGCGCAAAGATTAGTAGATTTCATGTCGCAAACGTTATTAAATCTGTTTGTGCGCTTAATTTAAATATTCTCCTCCCAAAACTATTTGAAATGCATATGCAACACGGTCAGCTGCAAAAGTCTTTTTCTCTAAGAAGTTCACACCTGTTAGAGGCAATCTTGTCACTGCGCTCTCTTTGAAAGTATAGACAGTAACGCTTTCATTGTAATTGTATTGGTAACCCACTGAAGTGCTACTGAACGTTCCCAACCAGTCATTCTGCAAGTGTAGCAGATAGAAGAAATCTAGATTAACCGCAAAGGAGCTGATGATGGTTAGCATGTGTTACAGGCATGGCCCTTTAAGGATGAAGCCTGATGGGAAATGTATTCGGGATGTGTGTAGCGGGACTGCCTGGTGGGTGTGTGTAGAGAGAGAGCGGAGAAGGGGAAAAAAGTAACGGTTAGTTACAGAAGAGACGAAAAGAAAATAAATAAAAGGAATATAATAACTCCCTCGACAGCCAGAGTTGTGTCGGCGATGCTCGCTGTGAGTAAACTGTTTCAGCCCACTGTACGCGGTGTTCGTGCCTTGGAGAAGAAATAAAGTTCGGTGAAGCAGTTTCCTACGCCTCCTTCGATCTTTTTGCTAGCGGAGCTGACCTGTATAGTAAGCTGTTGCCGGCTACGAGTCAGTTACGGAACCTTCAAGTAACTGTCAGAGGTTTCCGCGGATCTGGCGCGGTAACACATGACAGAAAAACCTGAACTGGACACGGAGAGATATTTATTTATTCTGGGACTTAGATGCATAGATTATTTTGCATGGATATTTCTGTGTCTTCTATTTCCCATAAACAAGCCAGCACTTCAAAATTCACGCTGGTCTGTTTTTTTTTTTGTTTGTTTTTTTTAGGGCTCCTACTTATAAACTGTCACTTTGGTCCCATAGCTATCTCTAAAATTCTGCAGTGCTGCAGAAACCATTCAGATCAACCCTGATTTAAACTATGTGGTTTCAGATCAACAAGACAAAATAGTGGGAACTTACTTGCATGCTCCCATGTTGACACAGATGGTCCTCACATCATCAGTTGTCGTGAGTTCCTCGATCAATTCATCCAGGTGCACCTTCACAAATTTGCGGCACAAAGATTTTAAGAGTCCAATTTCATCGCAGATAGAGAGCAACTTTGACTTCAGGCTCTGTGAAAGTAAAACTTGCATTACTGTTCTGACTGAATGATGCCGTTAACTGCTGCAGGTACTCTATCAGACATTTTACCTCTGCAGTGGCGTTTGGTCCTGCAAATTTCTTCATCTTGTTTAAAATCCACTTGCAAGCCCAGCACTTTCCTGGAAGCTGCAAATATAAGACACACCCATGCATGTTAGGGTTATTGGTGACTCTAAATAAGACGTTAATTATAGTAGTACTTTTTCCAGGTTGGAATCATTAAACAACATATATCTTTCAATTTCGGCACCATGGTGAAAAAAAATCAGTTCAAAGGAATCCTTAAAAAAAATAAAAATAAATTCCCGGATATTCATGCCGAAGATGAGCGTATCCAAACCTCTGACCACAACTGTATCTGTATATTTGTGATATGCTGTATGTGTACTGCTGTTTATTAATAATAATGATGTATAAAAATATAAAATACGTTTTTAATAAATGCATGGATGTGAGAGTGAATGTTTCTCTGTGCCTCTGTGGCATTCACATGATGATGATGATTGGCTGTCTGACCACAGTGTACCCTGCATCTCCATCCCAAGTGCAAAAGTAGTTTGATAAGTCACTGAGACAATGGACCCTACTTGGTGAAACTATTATTAATATATTTATTCTTTGTTTCTCTTTCTCTTTTACTAAGTTCACTTTTAAACTCACTGTATTCACTTGTGCCAGGAATCTTTTTTTTTATTTAGGTAAACTCTGAATACTTCTACCATTACTGATCATAAGTCGTATTTTTTGTTTAGTCAGGTTGACTTAGAAATTAAGTTGAAATGAAAAAGTTCAGATTTTTCACAGAGACCGCGAAGTGCCACCCCTGATATTCAAAGTGCAAGCTCAGTTCTTTAAAGCAGTAACATTAACCACTTGCCCCCATCGAAACTTCGATGTCCACGTCCTCTTCATCATCGATGCTGACCTCTAAGGTCCGTCCATGGACAGCACGGACTGCGATTCAAACAAGTAGAAATGCCAAATTACAATTTAAGTCATAAAGACACATCGGTGATTTTGCAGTTTCATATCCACTCTCATGCAAACAAGTGTTAAGGTACACACCTGAAAATGCTGCCACAAGGCACAGAAGGAGGAGTGAAGATGTTTCCATCGCAGCCAGTGAGAGATGATGCCTGAGTATCTGTGGTTATAGATGCTTTTATATAGGAAAAGGTGCATGGGTTGCATACGTACATTTCTGAAATTCAAACCCAGTTACCACAGAGCAGAAAATATACACATCACCGCAACAACCTACATATTTGGATTTGTCTTTTTTAGTCAGTCAGTGCACTCCCTTATTAACATAAAAGGCAATGGCATCTTGGGGCAATATTTTATCTCTTATTTGAATATTAATGTTTATATGACCATCTTTATCGAGTTTATTTAGTTAAGTTTTGCAAAATCTAATAACAGCTAGTGTGTTGTCCACATTTAGAGCAGGGCGATGCTTTTATGCACAATGTTCTCACATCACTTTAGAGGTTTTTGTGACTGGTTAACAGTAGAATTTCAGAGAAAACTGATTATAAATTTACTATAATATAATATATAGATGTGGTATTGTTAGTGCTTTTTGACTTGTATTTCACAGTGTTTCTGACTTATTGGTAAAGCCCCTGCCATGTAGCCACTGATTAATGGTATATATTATATATATGTAATTTTACCCATAACTGATCCATGAATGTGGGTTTAGATATTTGCCAGTTTTGCAGTCATATAAAATAAATAAATAAATCCAACACTGATGTGTACAGGGGTAATCATAACTGTGTGCATACATATTCTCATCTTGCCTCTAAACGAATAACTTCCTCCAACGTAATGTTTGACGTTATAAAGGTTTTTGTGTCCGGTGTGGTGACTCAAAGCTGCCCAAGTGGACTTTCTAAATTTCTGTCAGTGATCAAAGGTGAGAAAGAAGAAGGGTTCATTAGCAGCTTGTTGATAGGAAGAAAGGAAGTGTATGAAAAAAGTATGCATACCTCAATTTTCTTAGCAAGAAGAAGAGGAGTCAACTTCCAGATGGAACCTGTGTGGGTTAATGACCTTTATTCAAAGTTATGTCCAAGCATACGCATAGGAAAATTAATGACATCGCAGAAATAAAAACTAATTTTGCAATGATAAATAGAAAGTAACTATACTGTCCTGTTTCTGATGGACGCAAAGGGCTGATTTAGTGTCATTATCTCAGATGTTTCTGTCTGTTTGGACTGGCTGTTAGATTGAGTTGATAAAGAATGTATCTTGCACACCCACAGAGACTGCTGCGGCTGCTGCACCTGCAAACATTCGTTTGTCTGTGGTAGGTTGCATAAGATTCACTCCCTGTGAATCAAGTTCCAGCTTCAGTTTTAAAATGTAATGTGCAAACACTATATGTACACATAGCTCACCACTGACTACCTAAAATGAACAACTGCTGCATGTTGCTTACACAGCATGCATCTGTAATTCCCCACTAACACAACAGCATCCCACGGCACTGCAGAATGAATAAATGACTCAAAGATGGCCAAATAGTCATACAACTTGTGGAGAACTTTCATCAGTCAAAGGTCCGCAAACAGTTTGGGCCCCATGAGAGTAGCGTAAGTGCTAGTAGATTTTTTTAGGGGTGGAAATGCTCAATATGCAGATGTCCAACTAAACTGTGCGACGATGAAATGCTTACAGAGTTTCAGATTAGCACATATGGTCCGGGCAGAGTGGTGTTTGTTAAGACATTGATCAACTTGATTTTTTACCGTTTTTAAGATCCTTCATTAGCCGAGCTTCAGAAGTCTGCCACTCGCTGGCACATTAAAGGCCTCCTCATTTTGTTCTTTAAGTAAATACATTTAAAATAGTAAATTAGCAGATTCACTATGGGTTTCTTCAAGGTTACGCCAAAATAACATATTTATTTATTTGCATGTATATAAACTGTAAAACAACAAAACTATAGAACTGATAAAGCAGAAAGTAAAAGCACTACTGACTTGTGGCATATTTACTGAGATTTACAGGAATTATGAGAGATGGATTTCTCCAAAATAATTTTATTTAGACAAACAAGATACAGTAAAATAAATGAAATCATCATTTAAAAACTGTATTTTGTATTTACTTTGTTTTTTTGTCTAATATTAATATTAATTGGTGATTAAACCCTCAGAAACCCTCCAATGGGCCGGAATTAAAGGAATTCTGCAAAGATGAGTGGGTCAGTTATCACAAATACTTGATTGCAGGTCTTGTTGAAGAACTGGTTATTAGGTTTAGGGGGCAATTAATTTTTCACATCAGACGTAGGCATACCTGAGTTTCAGGATATGAACTGATGATTGTCCAGGTCCTGTACCAACAAAGCAGCCCCAGTCTATTACACTACCACCACCATGTATGATGTTCTTTTTAAGAAATAGTGTGTTAGATTTATGCCGGATGTAGCCAAATTTAAACCTTCCAGAAAATTCAGCTTTTGTCTTTTCACTATTTCTTTTTGTTGAATCATAAAGTCTGACCTCAGCTGAGTCAAGTGAGGCCTGCAGTTCTTTAGATGTTGTTCTGGGTTCTTCATTGACCTCCCGGATGAGTCATTGGTACATTCTTGGAGTAATTTTGGTAGGCCAGCCACTCCTGGGAAGTTTTCTCACCTCTTTTCCCATTTGTGGATAACAGTTCTCTCTGTAATTCACCAGAGTCCCAAAGCCATAGAAATAGTAACTTGTTCCAGACTTATAGATATTGATGACTTTGTTGTTTCTTAGTAATTTCTTTAGATCACATCATGTGTGGCTTTTTGAGATCTTTTAGCCTGCTTTACTTGCATAATAAGCTAAAAGTCTCAGCTAAAAAAAAACGCTTTCAAAATAAAAAAGCACTCGTTTGGATGAATATAATAAATGCAATGTGCTCACATGTCAGTGAGTCACTATCTCTGCAGAGGAAGTTTTAGCTTTCTCACCTCCTCTTTGTGGTCTTTGTTGTGGTCATCTTTCTTGTTTTCATGTCGTCATAACTGCTGTGGAAAATGCTTCTGTACAGTTTGGACCTTCAGAGACTTCCATGACTCAACAAAAGCTAAGAAATAGAACATGCTTTAGAAAAGTAGCTGAATTATCATTAAGGTTTAGTAAATATTGATGCTTTTCTCACTTGTGGAGAGCAAGAGAAGGCCGATGGTGATGGCAGGACTCATAGTTGTCCACGCTGTTTCATCACAGCTGTTTTGTGGGCCTTTTATTCTCTTTTCAGCTTATGGAGATTGTTTGTCAACTGTATCAGGGCTTATTTTACTACATATGTGACCCTTAAACAGAATGCAATTATTTGCAAATCTCATAAAGCCATCTTTGACGCCCAGCATGTTTGCAATCTGAACCCAGGGCCCTGCAGATCAACATTTTTAATAACATTCAGCTTCTTAATGATCTGAACCACATCTAGCTGTTAATTCTTTCTTGATGGTCTTAGTTAAGTTTTAAATTAAAAATTCCCAAGGTGGGTTAGGTCAGGCTTTTCTTTTCAACGTCAAAGCTTTTCGAGGTCTCGGTCTCCACACCACCACCATCAATCACTACTAGGGTGCATGTTGGACCTCTCACACCACATACCACTTTTCATATTTGCCTACATGTATAATTTAAATATGTATTTTGATTGTAAAGGTTTATGTATCCATGAGGGTTTTATGGGTTAACAGCTGAAAAGGAAACACAGACCACCACCACCTTCCTGCATCACACCTATTCAAGCACATGATATACGTGCCTTCTTTTAAATGCACACTTGGCAAATTTATGAAAAGAAAAAAACTTTACAAGAAGTCTTGTTGCTGCTGACAGCAGGTGCTGTCATTTTGTGAGTCAGAGATGCAGCGTATGTGCGAAATGACACGATGTGAAAGAATTGAAAAACTAATCTGAATGAAAAAAATGCATGTATCCGCATGAACCCCCTTCAAATTCTTTTAAAAGTTCATAAATATAGAAATATGTGATAAATACAGGAATCACACGGTGAATGGCTCTTTAACTTTTTCACTCTGCTCATAAGCAACTGTGTGTTGCTTAGTGCTGAGCAGGTAGTCCAGATCCTGTGCAAACAATGAGGTAAAAAGCAAGCAGTCAAGCTGTGGGACAATCAGCTAATCAATGTGACCACTGAAAATATCAGTATCAGTAAATATCAGTTCAGAAAACATGAGCTCAAAACAGACACTTTGTCAGTTATGACAGTTAAGTTTTGCACAGTTTGTGAGTTCCTATTTTGTTTTGTTGAGAACATTAAACATTTGGCAGTAGCTCCAACCAAAGGGCAGATGGAGGAGGTGTCCGTGCTGAAGATATTAAGGTTTTAATTGGGGGTTATCAGAGTAGCCAATCAGAATCTAAGGTGCTGCACTGCAGTGGAATAAATCAGAATTTCCGAACAGTTTTTGTGAAAAGGCGAATCTTCTTCACACACAAAGGTTCCACAGGGTTCTGTGCTAGGACCAGTTCTGTACTATTTACATTGATCTTACTTGTCTTAGGCAGTACAATTACAAGGCATAGTATACATTTCCACCCACCTTTATCTTGCCATGACATCCGATGGCATTCATTGATTAGTTAGACTTATGGCTTAAAGACAGAAGGGCCCAGATGGCCTCCTATGAGGTCATCGGGGCAATCGTGGTTCAAGATTTGGGAGTTCGCCTTGTAATCGGAAGGTTGCCGGTTCAAGCCCCAGCTTGGATGTTTTCGGTCATTGTGTCCTTGGGCAAGACATTGCACCTTATTGCCTACTGGTGGTGGTCAGAGGGCCCGGTGGCGCCAGTGTCCGGCAGCCTTGCCTCTGTCAGTGCGCCCCAGGGTAGCTGTGGCTACAATGTAGCTGCCATCACCTGTGTGTGTGTGTGGATTACTGGATGTGTAAAGCGCTTTGTGGTCCTTAGGGACTAGTAAAAGTGCTATACAAATACAGGCCATTTACCATATTGTTTTTTAGCAAATATGGTGTCAAAGCAGATATTTAGTGTATTACCTAGTGCACTGTAAGGAATTTTTTTGACCAGGATATCCCCTTCAATGCGCATATTAAACAAATGCGTAGGACTGCCTTCTTGCATTTCGACAGTATCTCTAAAATTAGAAACAGTTCAGAGTGATGCTCTCTCAGAGCACTCCTCTTTTAGACTCCTGACTTTTTTGTGGTTCCTAAAAATTAGAATGGGAGCCTTCGGGTTTCAAGCTGCTTTTCTCTGGAACCAGCTCCCAGTTTCAATTTGGGAGAAAGACACCCTCTCTATTTTTAAGATTAAGCTTGTTTCTTCCTCATTCACCTGTTTTCACTTTCTGTGTATAATTAATCTCTGGCTCTCCCACAGCCTGTCCTTCACTGTGTGTTCCTCGCCTCACCTCAAACGGTTGTTTCTACTGTAATCAGCCACCAGGGGGCGTTGCAGTCAAATATATGAGACCTGCTGGCGCCCTGCAGTGATGACCTGGTGGGCGTTAGCAATTTCACAAACAAAGAACAGGAAGATTAGGAAACACCAAAATAGCAAATTGTTTGTGGTTGTCTCAACCTCTATAGTTAGGCAACTATTTCAACTTGTGAGCAGATGCTTAATGGAGCTGCTGAAGCCTCTGAATGTGCAATAAAATTCTCAGAATGCAGGATGTGCACTGACTCTGCTTTGCGCTAGATCACACAGGAATAAACCAGGACTGCTTACAGACTTAAAAGAGTCCTTTAAAAGAGTGTACAGGTTACATTTTGTTAGCAGGCTCCATTTAAAGACCGTTAACATCCATGCGTCACAATTTTCTTGCAAATACCGAACTTTTAGCCCCCTTTTCCTCCTTATTTTACTCTTTGTTTGTCTAAAGTGTCAGTACATTTAGACATTATGTGATTATACATTATAAACAACGACATGGTCTATGCAAAGCAGACAACCCACAAACCCAATGTCAACTTTTACCTTTTACCTTTTATTTATATTTGTGTACAAATGTATAAAAAGTATTTGTACACAATCAAGGCTCATTCTTTCTCAAATCAGAATGGGTCCACGGTCGTCTCAAGGTGCTTTAGGCACTACAAAACAAGACTTTGGTCCTAAAAGAGTTGCTCATTTAGCCTAATTTTTAGCATTAAATACCTGAGAATACATTAAGCTAAAACTCAACATAGAATTTTTTTCTCTGATGTTTGATTGCAACCTTTGAGCTGCCAGTTTGGAAACTGATGTGAAGAGCGAGAAAATGTAAGTGTGAGATAAATGAAACATATCCTCCTAAGTAATTTTCTGATACTGCTGCAAAGATGAATTTGTTTTGCACGCCTAATAAAATGAGTCCCAACCATTCACTTCCACTGAAAGCCAGAATAAACTGTGCCTATAACTGTGGCCTATGTCAGCTTATCATAAGGTGAGTGGAAGGGTACATCCTGAACAGGACCCATAATCTTTTTGCTGTGAGACGAGAAGACCGACCATGAAGCTTTTCGGGAATAACTCTCTGCAGAATATTTTAATAAAGAATTTTATTTTTGTACATATTATGTACAGTTAAGCTTCCTTGGACATTCAATAAAGCCAAGTTTCAGTGCAGAACAGCCTTTAACAGATATACTATATCTACTCTGATGCAACAGCTTGCTGTAAATGCACTTGGCTATAAACTGAATATGAAGTCCCGCTCATGAGAGTCTGTGCCGAGGAGGAGGAAAAGCACACCAGTTAGCACTTCGAAGTTAACACGCTAACTAGAAATGTGTCATTTAGTTACACATTTTCTCCACAGGCCTTTCCCAGCAGATCAAACACATTGTGATGATTAAAAACACTATTCTGTTCCTATTATACTGCCATACTGTAAATCTTTGATGAAAAATTAAAGCAAATAATAAATCAATGGATAAAATAATAATTTTGAGACAAGTCTTGAAAGTAAAGATGGTGAAAGGACAGTGAAGCTTGGGAGTGTGCGGGCAATTATTTTGGAAGACCACAGAGAATTTCAAACTCTTTTGAAATTACTCCCTTATGTGCTTTTCTTTAACTTCCTGCGGTTTGCTGTTTCGTACCTGTTACAAGAGAAACGCGTTCCTTTTTTTGGAGGACTCTGTAGAGAGACAAAGGACAAACTGGAGGCTTAAATAATCTAATTTTGCAGTAGGCAGTTTATACAAGTTGCTCGTACGTGTTCATTTCAGTTTATTTTCCATTGCCCTCCCATGATGTGCACTCTGCCATTCAAAATAGCCATCTTTGAGCTTACACTATGTTGCATTTACTCTATTTTTGCTTGGAGCATAATATAAAAGCATGAGAAACTAAATTATTTGAAGGACTTCCATTTATATACTGAAAAATAATCATTCAAGCATGTGTTTGTGTTTTAGGCTTAAAATGTTAGCCCTGCTTTCAAAAAGTAAACAGGCTGGATAGAACTAAGGGGAAATTTTTAAAAAACAAACCCCATCTAGGATAAATTTAAATAAAATCCAGTGACACAGTGATCTCCCGTCTCCTTGCAAACAAAAAGCAGTTTCTCATCTCATCTCTCCTTTTGGTTCGAGAGGGAACAAAGAGGAAGGCGCGCTGATAAAACAAGCGCCGCTTTTACGAGTTCGAACTCCAGTTTCTGATGGGGTGAACTCCTCCAGGTGGCTCATCCTGATCTCTCTCTCTCTCTCTCCGTCTCGGTCTTCATTTCTCTGAAAGTTTGTCTCAGATGATCTCCAGGACATCGCAGGGCACGAAGCCCCTCTTCTTTCCGCTCTCCACTCTGATGAAGCCGCTGTGCTCGCCCTCGCTGCTCACACAGATCTGAAAGCCAGAAGAAAAATTTTACTTTACCGACAAACAGGACATGTAGAAAGCAGTTAATCAGAAAAAAGTACCTAATAAAGCACAAACAGGTCTTACTATGGATCCATTCTGAGTTACTGGAAGGTAAGATGCTGGAAAACCATAGCCATAATAAGGAAAATCCAGAATGTATATTATTGAGTTGTTTATGAGAGTTATAAATTGCCTCTTTTAAAAATACATAATGGTTATCAAACTAATAATCAATTATAGACAGCAGGAGTGTGTTTTAAGGAAATAAGATCATAACATGATCAAGCTTATTCACTCATTGACACTCACAATAAGTCAGAGCACACTGTGTTTGCAAGCTTGATCTGAGTACTCCCTAACAACTTCCCTTGGGATTGAGAGGCTGGAAGGAGAGTGAGTGGGTCATAGGATCATTTTGTGTTTGGTGGTTAAATCTCCACTGGGGGTTGCTTACTTTAAATCTCCTCAGAGTCCCAACATGCCCTGGACAGTATTGTGGGAAAAAGGGGCCCTGATTTAAGTGCAGCCATTATGCTCCTCTGTCTGCCAAATCCACTTGAGCTTTTCAGTGAATAATTGTCTACAATTGAAGAGTCACTGGAGGTAAGAGGCAATGCGGGAGCTGCAGGAAGGTAATATGATGTCTGAAGAGCTGCTGGATAATATGAATCAGATGCAATGTAGTAGCTGGAGTGTGCTCGTGAATTAGATACAGGCCTAATGTGGAAATGTTAATATCCATAATAAGGTCATTGCTTCCCCAACCCAAAATGAAGATGTTGCTCCCTATATGAATCGTGCTAATGTTAAGCCCGAAGACTATTAAAAGCTTCCACAAGTGCCATGAAAAGGACCCATATCCTTACTTTTAATCATAAGAACAACTGTTTGCAGTTTTCTTTAGCATTGCATTAAAAAAAATCAGAATACTGGACATATTCCAAATCTGACTTTCATAAATTGCACCTGACCCAAACAAACCCTGCCACCAAAGCATGCAGCTCTATCGTCTATCCTTTACGCAGCTGTAGCTGAAAATGTACGACTGTGTTATACGCCTTGATGAAGAGAGTGTACTTGAATCCACCCTGATATTAAACATACACACAGACCTGAGATGTGTTACAGCAAAACATCTCCCATACCTGACCTGATTACAGACTAGCTTGGATCCAGGCTGACGTAAGTCCCGTGTTCCCTCCTAGAACACTTTATCATAATCACTGCAGCTCTGAACTTTTCTCAGCTTCTCGCGTGAAAAGAAGAAACATTTTTAGTGTCCAATCGCTTTTATGTGAGAATACAGTAGCTAATTATCTGGTGAATCTACAATGAGCCAAAGGTGGTCGTGTCATACCTCTCGCATGCTTACCCAGATGCCATTCTTTCCTAAACCTGTCAGGTACTGTAGCTAAATCCCGACTGTGTGCTCCACTTGGGAAAGTGCAACAACAGACGATGTCATGTGACTTGATTTTCTAGATATTGCTTCATGATGACAGAAAGAGAGTTTCACTGGTCTAGGTCAATGAAGATCATTTTTTTATTTTAATTTAAGCCAACATGAAATAATCACGGGAGCGTGTTTAAACAGACATTATTAACACATTTACATGTAAATACATATCAGCCCCATATCTTAATCGAGTCTGACCATTAAGGACCCTGGAATGTACTTAGTACGCTTTTTGTGGCTTTAAATATATTGTCTTTCCCTGCTGGTAATGCAATTTCTGTATGAGTGCCCATTTCATGTCTATTACACGTTTGCCGTTGGACACTTCACTATACTGTCTCGAGATTAAAACAGCTTTTACTCATCCCCCACGAGGACACATCTGCTCAAGCCTGCAGTACCTGTCCCTCCTTCAGGGTGATTTGGCCTTGTTCCTTGCAGCCGATGAATGTCCTGTTACACCTGAAGACTTGGTCACCAGCCCGCAGTTGATGAGCAAAGGCTGCTGGGAAGAATCCGATCCTGTCCTCAATTACACCCTGAAAAAAGGAGTCATAAAACGGCAGGACATGAGAGGGTTCAAACTTGGCACGATTACATCGAAGCCTTGATAAAAACCGTCCACACACCTTTAGAGTAAATGCTGTTGTAAATCATGTATTAGGTTCACTATGATGTTTTCACATTGCATGCAGGTGCTTCATCAGGTGCTAATGTTTGCCTCTTTCCTTGGTATCTCTTGTTTAAAGACCAAACTGGCCAGATGTCTCTGTTTATCTACAGCCTACAGAGCACAATGGTGTTAAAATGCGTGATGATTTTCTTCATGGTCTGGTGGCGACAGGCTGTCTCTGTGCCGTCATGCAATCGGCCCTTTCGTCTCCCTAATTTATCTGTTATGCATTTGTGTCCCGAGTTACCCTGTTTCCTTGCTCCTATAATTCACAACCAGACTTATATCATTTATCGGTCTGTTTCTTTTAAGGCTTTTTCTTGGCTTTGTGTAAAAAAAACTTAGTGAAACTTTGCTGTAACACAGTGATGTAATACCTACCTTCCACCAGTCATCATTGGAGTCATCGGCCACCAAGATCCTGTCTCCTGCTCTGCAATACATGAAAACATCCATGAATTATTTGAAAACAAATGAAAAATACTCAAATCCATCACTGATTGGAAACATAATGACATTTAGACTTCGATAGAGAGGGTATTTTCACACTTAAATGGCATGTAATGCCCCTAAATTCCATTTGCTCCGAGTAATTTTCCTTCATCCATCCAGGAAATGCATGAATCAGTCTATCCCACTGCCCTGTGTGCCATAATTACAAACATCTGTTCAAAGCTACGGGCTAAATTTGACTAATAAAAATCTAAAGGACCAACGCAGCGGTGCCAAGTGTTGGTTTATGTAATTGTCTTCCTTTTACTTCCTTTTGTGATTCAAAAAGGAAATGATTCACACAAAAAAACACCTTTCATGGATGGTGAGAAACGCAAAGTGCAACACTGTAAAATCTTGAGAGGTGATGGCAACAATGCAGATTAATGCTCCAATTAGAAGCAGGGGAAATGTTACTTCAAATAATTTAATTATGAAAAAAATGAGCTGTGAAAGCGAGAAGAGGGTTGCTGTGCTGCTAAACTGCAAAAGCATTCGTCATCATTACAATCACTGTGGCCAAAGGTAATCAAGTAATCAAAGCGTGTGGTGGAAAGTGAAACTAATCATAAACCTGTTCCCCCCCCACACACACTTTAAAATTAAAATGAAATGTGAACTTTCTGAATAAGGAATCAGTTCAATCATCTTTGTTTTATGTGTTTTTGTTTGAGGTATTGATTACAGCCTGAAATAAGCCCAGCTGAGGAAGAAAAAAAACCCTCATGCAGCCTTTCAGAAGAAGAAAATAGATTTGAAATAAAGGCATTGGAGGAGTTGAAGTACTTGAGATGAATGAATTTCAAATGAAGTGTAACGACTGAAGTTTTTTTCTCAACGAGGGAGGGGAGCGACCCACGACTGTGTGCATGTAGGAAAGAGATGAAAAGAACAAGTGCACTCCTGCTCGCTTGTCCTTAAATCCTCAGAAGATTTCTGCGAGAGCAAGAACAAATGGGCACTTAGGCTGAAGGACTGTTCTTTCCCGAGGGCCTATTTCAAAGTATGACGCCCAATCAGTCATGGTTAAGGCGGGGAGTAAAACCTGGACCCTTCGTTTCAGACTGATAAAAAGGCAGGCCAGACATGTGAAGCTCTGCCTACTTTAAATTACTCTTCAAGTATGTGTGCGTAAAAATCACCGTCTGCTGTCAATGTTAATAAATCTTTGGATGCAATTTTTAAATATGTTTTTGAGGACACCAAGGCTGTGTAGCTCTGGGTCAGAAATGCAACCTTTTTTTCAGTTCTGACCACAGACCAACCGGTGCTACATCAGGTGATTTTAATTAGTTGTTTGTTAAAACCAAAAACAACTGCTGACATCATGAACCAGGCATGTCTGGAAATGTACAGACAGTGAACTCACAGGCTGGGTTGGAAATTAAACACCAGCTCCCCCCCCCCCCCCCCAATTATAGTTTCTCTAAAGATAAGATTAAGATAAGATGATACAATAGTAAATGATTAACTAGCAAGAAACAGTGATAACATACTTTTGATTGCAGTTAAGATAAGATAAGATAACCTTTATTAGTCCCACACGTGGGAAATTTGTTTTGTCACAGCAGGAAGTGGACAGTGCAAAAGTTATATAGCAAAATTAGAATACAATAAGAATAAAATACTGTACACAACTGTACAGAATAGAATAAAATAAAATAAAATACTATATACAGTAGAATAAATAGAATAAAATATACAATTGGATAAAAATAGAATGCAAATGCTTTATACAACTGAGTAAAAATACAACTTTTTCAGAAAATACTGACCTGTTCTGCTTAAAATTAGTCTGCACCAACATTTTAGGAAATACTATGTTATTTTTTGGCTCTATCGATAGGAAAGTGTAGAGAGCCGACAGGAAAGCAGGGAGAGAGCGAGGGGAGACTGACTGCTCACTGGGCTGAGCAGGCGACCAGTTCAGTTCAGTTCAGAGGGATAGTGTAGAGCACCAAATCACAACAACAGTCACCTCAAGGCATGTTTACTTGTAAGTTAAAAACCTGTTAAAACCCCAACAATCAGACGACACCCTCTGAACAAGCACTTGGTGATAGTGGGAAGGAAAAACTCTCTTTTGACAGGAAGAAAGCTCAGGCAGAACTAGGAGGGATGGTTTTCCTGCATGTAGTTCATTCTCCTCGCTCTCCTCTGTTTCCACGCTTTCCTCTCCACTCTACTGTCCGGTCAAAAATAAAGGCTAAAAAGCTGAAAATAAGTCTGCTTAGTATAAAAGTCAGAAATTTGTTTTCATATACTATCATAACACAATATTGTCCGACTAAGTGTTCAAAATTAGAATAATGCATATGTGAATAATGTCTGAGGTGATACTTAAGATTGTGTTGATGCCATGGCTGAGCTTACAAACTTATTTGTACTATGAGCAACATAAACATCAATGATGTTATCGAGCTCATAATCCGTTATAATTCAAAGGTTATTTTAAAGCATGAAGCACTAAAGTTTAAGTGTCACTGGTTTTGGTGCTGCACAAACTAATGACTGAGGGGAAATCCATTGAAAATAACCAATGAGACTTTGACTTTGAGTCCAATTTGGACACCATGGGTGACCCATTAGGTGATCGCTGTCTCGGGATTTAATTAAAAACTACCAAAACAATAGTCTAGATGGGGTGGTGGTCACTGTGAAAATGGGAAAATGACAGACAAGCTCCACAATGTAATGCCTTTAGATATCATGCAGTTTTTGTATTTTTGACACTTAGTATTTTGCTTTAATTGATGGAATTTCAAAATATTTGTTTACATTCTTATTACAATTCAAAACAACCTATTTCAAGCAATTAGTGGTGGACTTCTTCCACCACTAATAGCCAATTATTAAATGTTACTAATTAGTAATTACCTTCAGTAATTACTAATAGTAATTAGTAATTACTAATAGTAATTACCTTCAGTAATTACTAATAACTAAACTGTCTAATCGGTATGGAGCAAACTGTGAACAATACACGAACAAGTGAGGCTTTTGGCATCTGTGCCCAAATTATGCAAGTATCTGCTTCTGCGCCGACCTGAAAAGTATGAATGTCTCATCACTTTAACTACAATAAACTCAGTGTTATCCTTCAGAAACAGCATGTGTGCCTGGTACACTGAAGGGACCCTTTAAAGGATCTATAAATGGACTTTCAAAGACCCTCATACTCTCTGAAGATAAATCTAAGAAGACATGTAACAGATTTGATATTAATAAATAATGCTGGCACACACCCAGGTAACATTAATGAGGCCACACCAGAGAAATAAATCTTTGAGGAGTGTTACATAAAAAGAGGGCACTAATTAGTTCCTTTTGTGAATCCATTCTTGTCTCTGAAGACAGTAATTAGTCTATATAAGATAAAAATGACACAAGATAAAGAGAGAACAAAGTGGAATTGAGCAACATGACTTCTTGTCTTTTAAATTTTCCCTTGCTTCCCTTCCCTTTGAGGATATGAGTAAGCGCTGAATTCCATCTGTTTTGTTCGGAAAGTTTAACTTAAATTTCAGTGAAGATAAATCATGTTTGGGTTGCACTGCGTGAGCCTCGTATTTGCTTCTATTTCTTATTTTAAAGAAAAGAGAAATCTATCTAAAGAAATCACTATGTCAAAGTCAGTTAATTCACAGTCTAAGTTCATGTGCAGGTGTTCTTATTATTAGAGCGTCTGTGCATGTGTGTGTACGTGCGCTAACCTCATCTCCAGGTCGTGGCTCTCCTGGGCGGTGAAGCTGTACAAGGCCACATACGTGTTGAGCTTGAGGACGTCTTTCTGTAGCATGCTCTGCTCCATCTACAAGACAGACCAAAATGCAGTCTAACACTACTTTCTCTGTTGTCATATCTTAAAATAGTCTTTTGGCATTCACATTAGTGTATTTACAGCACACTGATAGACTGAGGAGCTGCTTAAGTTGCTTTACAATCTGTTCCCTTTAATCCTCCATCAGCATGAGTGGGAGAAAGATCGGGGTTTTTCTTTTTTCTTTTTTCTTACAAACACTTGGGAAGTTTAAACAGGACATGGTTGTGGGTGGAGAGGAAGTTCTCAGAGAGGTGTTAGCACAATTAGCAGGGAGATATGCCGCCATTCTGGCGCTATTCACACCTGCTCATAAAACCTGGTGGGTGTGTTTTCCCATTTCATCACCTTGAATCTGAATCGTGCCTGCTGCGCCCATGAAATCCATCCAAACAATAACTTGCCCTCTTTTTGCATGGTAACAGCAAGGAAAATGCAAAAAAAAAAAAAAAAGGATAATAGCTGTTTTAGGACAGCAGGAGATTTTTCTATAATCGTGGCACTTTACAGTAATGAAAAAAGTGAGTTTTGGTCTTTTGGTCTCCCCCAGCACCGGCCATGTGGACTGGAAATGTGGGTGATGGATGAGCTTAGTTATCTGCGGCCACGAGGAAAAGTGCCTCTGTGACCTCTGGGTGAAAACTGCATCAGACAGTGGCGATCCATTACAACTAACTAGGAGCAGCTCACAGGCCTTGTGAGGTCCCGATGTTGTGGCCGCCGGGATCAGTGGATGTGAGGTCGGTTTGGGTGAGATAATAATCTCCTTTGCAAGAGAGCTATCAAAATAAGAAGCAAGGACGAATGTAAAAAAGCTCATTATAGATACTACTTGTATACTTACTGTTTAATCTTTCATTCATACATCAGTTTTTTTAGCCCTATATCAGGATCGTGGGAAGTTGGAGCTTGATTGAACAGTCTTAGGGTGAAAAACAGGGTGCAGGAAATTTGACCTTGTTTTAAATTAAATCTGGATCTGTGAATCGGTGAATCTCTATAGACTATAAGCTCAGTTACTCAAATTGTCAGGTCTGTTCATGCACACTCAGTTAGTAGTTTAACTGGAATAGTTTATATTTTAACAAAACTTCTGGCAACTGAATAAGCATCTCCTGTTTAGGAATCTCTGTGTTATGTGTTATGTTTGTGTTATGCTGACCATTTAACGAGTGTAAGTCGAGTGCTGTCTTCAGCTCTGGTGGCTACAACTAGGCATGCCATTTGTTGCTGAGTGGGCAAATAAAGTGGGCCATCAGAAAATCTTCATTAAATCAGCTGCCTGCTGTCTAGAGCTAAGGCTGATTCAAAACAGCAAAGCTGCAAAAAATAAAGATAAAAACAGCTGAAAGATACTTAAAGGCTCCAGGTCTGGGGCCTGAATGATATTTATCAGTATTTTTTACGGGTTGCTTCCAAATGATGATACGTTTTATGTGTCCAGCAGCAGTGAATGAGCAGAGGCCACAGCAGTTTAAAAGAAAACAGAGAAGGTACCAAGAAAAAAAGAGAATAGAAGCAAAAAGATGTCATTAATCAGCAAGAATCAGACCATTTTACTGGCTATTGATCTCTGAGAATTTAACACTAAACCTGAAAAGTGTGAACAGATGGCCATCCTGTCATGTGTTCCCATTTGAGACCGCGAGTCCCTCATCTCAATTTGAAAACTGCTCCTTCTCAAGGGAAGAAGCCGTTTTCAACCTTTTTTCCTTTCTCTGCTCATTACCCTGCAGTGCCTCCATCTGTCTGTCCGCCAGCCTGAGCTAATGGAGCTGTCGGCTGACAGACAAACAGCCTGCTGCCAGCTGTGCTCGGTCCAGCCTGATAACACTGCACAATGCATTTCAAGCTCTGAAATGGACGACTGGACTGCTAGATTATATTGCAGAGTCGAGGTGTTTATATGTGCATCTGCGCGTGTGTGTTCCCTTGTATGGATATTTGCTCATTTTTGTGTTTGTCTGAGTATCTGTGGTCTTTTTCCATTGTTGACAACGGAGATAAACATGTTAAGCAATAAAAGTAAACAGAATAGATGGCGGCACATAGAAAATATCTACAAAGAGCATCAATACTAAGAACACCTCTCCGACAAATTCCAGCGTGGAAGGAAAAGGCAGAGAGGAGGAGAAGAGTTGAAATATGCCAATGAAATATTCATGGATGCTCCACAGGGGGCGATAAGACATTCACAGAGGTTTAACCTTTTTCTTTCTCTGGCATGAATTTTGCACTGCATCTACACTTTGGAGAATAAACAGACTGAATCCAAACACCAAGGTCAAGAGTTGTCTGTATCAGTGGTCGTGTCAGACTGGGTTTGATTTGTTACGGCAGGAAGAGAAAAGAGAGTGCTCCCCCCGAAGTCCTGGGAAATTTAGCAGTGATGATGGAGGCGGAGATGAAGAACGGGCTGGCAGGGTATCAGTTCTCAGGTGAGCCAGAAAGTTCAGAAACTGAGCTCCAAAAAAAAACTAACGTTGTGAAAGCTAAGAGGGAAAATGTGGAAAAGTTCACTACACAGTCCGAGTTGCTGAAACTGCTGAAAAGACAGTTATAGGATGCAGTCACTTTACTTTCCCTCGCTCTTACCTATATAATTACCAGTTTAGTGCTTCTCTAAAAGGCTTTTTTGTAATTTGTGAAAGGACAACAAATTCTATCTGCATGTGAAAAATCAATCTGTACCTCAGATGTCTGTTTTTAAACTAAACTGGAAGCTCGTGTGGCTTCCGAAGAACAAACTGGGCTGAAACAACCGACAGCTGTTGTGCTTTTTGGCTTTGAGGAACACGTGTTACTTATAAATAAGGACTGTCTGTCTGTCCATCTGACATTTACATAGATTTAAGAAGGAAAAAAGAAACCGTGCAACTCTTTCCTGCATATAAAACGACAACATCAATCCACATCAACTGGTATTCCAAGAACAGTACTTCTCAGTGTTGTACTATACTCATGCACATGCACACAAAACCAATCTATTATAAAATGTAAAATAATGGTTTCTCACCTGCAAACTGTCGGGTTTTCTTTCTGGGTGGTGGTACTGCTCTGTCCCGTTCTCAACGACCGTAAAAACTGAGAAAACAACACAAAATGAACTTTGCCCAACTAAACAGTCTGAATAAAGTTGTACTTAGTTTTAAGGTAGCAGGATATAACTGTATCAGAAGGCAAAAAATGGATCTAATGTTGTCACATGTGGAAGAAAATCAAGACTAAATCAAGAGCATAAACATGTCTGCAGCGGGAACCATTGGCCTGAAAGTGGCACTTCAAATCTAAGTGTCATCACTGTGATCATAGAAATCCACATACAGTTTTCAGTTAACATAATTAGCTTTTTTCCCTGTTAGCTTGAGCTAATCATAAAACAAGAGCAGTTGGAAGGCGAGCACATGACACAAGCTAAAAGTGAAGTCATTTCTTCTTTTGTTCGGTTAGTTCAGCAGTATTATTACCATGCTTCAAACAGCATTTTCCAAAACAATGTCTTCTTTTTGTAGTCTTTAGTTCTATCGTCTTAGGCTTAATACTCTGGAGTATAAAGGGTCACTGCATTGCCCTTTACTACAGATGCTATTGTACAGCTGGAAAACCCTGCCCACTGCTGAATCAAGAGCTAAGCACAGTAAAGAACACAGAAAAGTTCACAGAACATCTTATTTTAAAGACTGACTTTAATGGAGAATAAGGAGAAAATTTCGTTGATGGTTCATAGATGGAGAATTTGATGTTGCAACCTTCTTCAATTCTCTCATTTATGGGAAGAGCAACAGCGGTGCATTTTTTCCTGTCACTACGTGGCATTAATCCAGATGCACACTGTGTACTGCAGTGAATACTCACCATCATCGCTGTGTTTTCTCGACAGCTCCTGCCTGCTGCTGTGAGCCACAACTTCCTCTGGAACCTTATCCAAATCACTGGTCTGCAAAGACAAAAATTGAAGGGGCAAAATTCAATTAGATAAGTGCAGAAATAGAGAGGGAATGATGTACTACTAATTAGTTAGATAGATAGATAGTTGAAGGTTTGAGCACAGGATTAGTTAAAATTCATTCTTTTTTACAGAATAACCAGCTATCTGAGAGTCTGGCGAGCAGTAAACATGCTGTTTCATAGTCTACATTTGGAAACTATTATGAGAACCCCCGTTGAGATCACATTGTCTCTGTAAGCCTCAACTGACACACACATACACCCATTCACTAACAGCTGCAGAGGACAGGACAGAATGGCCCTAACCCAACAGCTTTCAAATCATACAGAGGTGCGTATCCAGACTTCTCGTGCAGTTTAGCTTACATTAGCAGTGATACAATGTGAAGAACACGTTTCCCTGTGCATTAAACGTACCGATGGAAGAAGGCCGGAAGGGACTTTGGCTAAACAATCATTTTAATTCATCTTCAGAGCTGTAACGTGAGAGTTCCTGTCATAGGTCTGGACCAGACTTCCTTTATTGGTAGTGTTTACAGCCCTGCAGTAGCAATATCTATTTAGATCATCAGCTACACAGTGTCTGCTACAGTGAGACAAAATATAAAGTGTAGTCCATTTCCTGATAGAAAGTCTTTATATGCCACAATAAAGAGGATACTTTATGATATGGACAAAAAGAAACTGGCAAAATAAATAAATAAATCTAATTAATCTTTAAATAAAAGTAGAGAGGGGTATGTTGCTCTTACAGAGTTTCTGTGGGGAGATTCAGAACCGCTGGCTCTCTTTGTCCTTTGTGCCAATGATGTGCCGAACCTCAGGGCTTCATACACGGGGTCCACCTTATTGCCGCAGGCTTTAGAAAAGCATGTTACAGACACAAATCCACGTGGCAAATTACCAGACTGTAAAACCTTGTGCATCCATTTTATGAAACTGCTCAATTAGAAACCCAGTTTTGGGAGAATTAAGTTGAAATGAACCAAAAGTATCCTATGATAAGCTGCTCACCAATAGGCATGACTTCTTTGATGCAGCCATACTGTTCCTGGATCAGTAATGGAGAGCTGTAGTACCGCCGAAAGCCTTTTGGCTGAAGCGAGAAAGACACAGAGCGGTGACAGGCATTAGAGACAAATCAATATACAGCACCGCAGGCAGTAAAGTGCTCCGACCATTAAATACAGCACATAACTCTGTTCGTTTGGAGTCTCTGAATGTGGCTCTCACTTCATAGGGATAAAGTTCTGCTACACTGGATGGTGCACAGGATGGAAGTCAAACACTGTGAATGAATGCAGAGCCTAATATTAACATGAAAAACAAAACCTTTAAAGCCTCAGCTAAATGGCTTTTTTCGTCTTTTCGTGAGAATAAGAGGAGGACAGGGAATATCATTTTCTAAGATCGATCATGTGTTGCGTTTTGTAACCTGTGCATAAGGTAAAGAGGGGGAAAGCTGGCAAACACTACAAAGCAATTCCAGTACTAATCACGAGTTTTCATACACAGATAACGCTCTGTAATGTTGACAATATTCATCACACCGTAATGACATAATAACTACAGCAGCACCAAAAAGCGTGTAGGCATGAATACGTGGTCAATGGTCTGTGCTTTTATGGCTTACTCTGCAAAGCAAATGACGAAACGAACATATAGAGGATAGTTGGAGAGACAGATGAAGGGCGGAGCGGAGCACAGATGCTGAAGGGGCTGTTTCTGTTTACAAAGTGACGTCAGACTCGGTCCACACTCAATACTGCATTAAGTTGAGGCTGAGAAGCAACATTAGTCCTATTCAGCTTTACTTTTTTTCCATGCTAATGATGTATAATTTTAAAACTGTGCACGGCCATGATAGCAGAGCAGTGGATTTGTTACACAGAGTTAAAATCTGAATGTGTAGCAGTAGAAAACAGGATCAAATATAATACTTTGGTTCATGGAGTTCACTGCTATGAAACCGAGAAGGACAACTTCTAAAGTTTTTATCGTAATTTATCTGCCTGTCAAGTTTTCCCCCGATCTCCCAGGCCTTCAAATATTTATCATTTATACATCTATTACCTGCCTGCGTTCCATCTAATCAATACCACCCCATCAGGTCTGAATCCTTGGTAAGCATACAGAAGATTGAAATGATGTCGGTGTCATCTACAGCACACCCAGTAATGATTAATGTATATATTTGCAGTTTATTTTCACACACTGCAGCAATTCATCGATATTGTACTGTTTTCAGTGTTGCTTGATTAAAGCAGCTTAATTTCCCAACTGGATGTGCGGCTCACTGAGCGTTTCTTGCTCATAGGGTTGCCTTTTTTTCCGTTTGTTTACACTTCGAGTACTCAAGTCGCGGGTGGTGAAATCGGCGTCGCTAATCAGTCCTGATTAATTCTTCGTTTGACACTTCTCGTGATGAGGCGGCTAAAATAAGCAACCCCTGAGCGCTTCGGGCACATCTCAAGAAACGAGGCGTCAGACTTCCAGGGCCAAAATCATTAAGGAAAAGGTTAAAAGAGCGTGCTCGTTGGAGCCCATCTGGTTCACGTGGCAACAAACAAAGTGATACCACTCACTGCTCGATGCCAGAGGTCACAGACAGCTTAGGTTTATTTTACAAACCATCCAGTATATGACAATTATAGTTTCTTTGCAGTTTCTAAACTTCTTTAGAAAACTGGAAAAAGACACTCATCTGTCAACTTCCTGTTTATTGGGAAAATAGTCCAAGGAAAATGTAATGTTTTGTTTCTGGAAGTATTCAGAAAATGTATTAATTAGAAGGGATCAATACAATATTATTATAGCTATATCCTAACACGTTTTCAAGTAATCTGCATCACATGTAAAAGGTCAACACATAACACATAAAAAGTACTATGTCAAAGTCTTCTTTGACAGTTTCTTTTTTACAAAAACTGGGAAAACATGTAGTGATTACTGAAAGAAACCCAGTTCTTGAAAATTTAGTATAAAAGGCAAAACCTTGGCTTGAAAACCTTGAATGTCAATATTTGGTATGAGCACATTCATATGAACTTTCTTTTAATTTCATTAAGTAGTCTTTGGCTTCTTGAAGGACATTTTAAAATCTTATCTGTTTAATACCAGAAAGTCTGGCTCCTTGGAAGCAAAATATGCAGAAATTAATGGTGGCTCAAGACTTATGCACTGTAGCTCTTGATTGGGTCCAAGAGATTTTTGTTTCTGGGTTCTGACTTTGCCCCGTATTACAGTATTTTTTTGACGTTTTGGACTGCTGCTGTATACTTTTGATACTACTGAGTCTTTGAGTTTTGTTTTTGCTTCATAGTTTTGCAATCCTGTATTTTGGTTCATGTTTCCATTGATACTGTAGTAAGATAAGCTTTTATTTTAGCATTTGAGCCATGTCTTGTCTTGCTTTATTTTAGCTTTAGCTATTTTAGCTTCAGTTCCTACTTTGAGTTTCTCTCTTTATTACATCATCCAGCTCATCTTCCTATGCTTAGCCATCTGTTCTCAAGTGTTCCCCATCTCAGTCTTTATGTTTAGTGTGAGTCTTCTTGTCTCCATGTTTAGCAGTTGTCTTTTGGATCGTTCCCGCTTTACTTCGAAGCACTGTTTCCTTCATGCCTCGTGTTCGTTTTGCTTCCCACTTTGTAACTGTCGTGATTGTTTTCACCCATGTAATCCCCTTCACCTGTGTCTTGGTCCTTGTATAAATAATCCAGTCTCTCTCTCTTTGTCCTCAGAGTAAGAAGTTTAACGTGAGTTCAAGCTGGTTATCAGCTCACTAATGCTGTGTTCCTGAATAAGTCAGAAGTCAGAGTTTCTGAGTTCCCAGTCAGAAGTTAAATCTGGAATGCCCCCTCAACTCAGCCCCAGCAACCCAGAGTCAACAATCCAAGCTGGCGGCATTGAACATAAACAGTAGTAAAACTGTAAAACTTTTAATCTGTACTGCCACCGTTGTGTATTTGTGCCTCACTAAATAAACCATACACAGAGCACTGACCCACCTCTAGCCGTGAATGTGCTGCGGCGGTGTTTTAAGTGCAAAAAAAAAAAATAGTGATAGCTCTACCTAGCTTAAGAACCAAACCAAAACCTGTTTTTCTTCACCATTTTGCTACGCACTCAACGAACTCAGGTGTGACGTCACTCCCTGGTTCAGACATCCGAGGTCCGAGATGTCTGGAGCGCCGCATAAGTTAACCTAATCGGTTTTCTCTGGTGTTCAGACATCTGACTAATCGCAATTACTGATAAGTGTACTGCCAGCAGAGCGGCTGGTTGCGTAAAAGAAGATAAAACTGTACTATGAGAAAAATATGAAGAGGTTAAACGAATAATACAGGCTAAAAGCAACGTAGCTGCTGCAGACAAATCAGCAGCGTGAGTTTGCGCGAGAGGAAAAGCAGTAGCACTAAAAGCACTGTATGAATGTGTGAGTGCTCTAAGCTCTTTGGTCAGTAAGACTGGGAAATAACTACTAAATTAATGAAGTCTGGTATATCTGGAGGCAGCAATGACAGCTGGAAAAAATGCCGACTGTGGAATTAACAGACTTGCCAACATCACCGCTCTGTCACTATGACACAGGAGAAACTGATGTGTTATAATTACATTTTACATTTAGTGGTGTTTAACGATCTGAGATTAAAAATGAAATGTAAATAGAATTCAAACATAGGTTTTGTCTATGTGCAAATAGGTGTCAGGGGGGAAATAATCTAAGAATAAATAGGAATAAATGTCTAAGAATCTCTATTTAACACTAACAGTCATCAGGACCAGACAAAGACTTCAGACCATCGTGCTATTCTTGCACAGAAGTATGTGGGATCTTCCAGGAATGGTAAAGTTATTTTCCAGAGAATTGGTTGGTCAGTAAGCGGTGATTTCATATCTTGATCATAACCACCTGGTAGGTCTTCAGCATTATTTATGTTAACCACTTTTATAGTACAGAAAAACCAGGATTAATCCTAATGGTACCCAGATAAGACAAAGTCCTGCTTCATTTGTCTAGGTTCCCTGTCTGCTCCTCAAGTTTTCCATTATCCCCTACCTGTTTTTGGACTGATCTCACATCATCTACCTTCGTGTCTTGCATTTGGGTGGCTGTCTACATGCTACTTCCTTGACAACACATGGCAAATCACTTCAGTGACTTCGCCCTTTTTGAGAAGCTAAACCAAATTTGGCAAAGCACCCACATCTCAGAGATCTGCTGCGTGTCCCTTCTGACCTCAGAGACTGTAGCACTGAGACTTTGAACCATCATTTGCGCCGAGTACAAAGGAAACACAAAACGCTAAAACATCTGGATGAAGCAGTGGAAGTCTTGGAGGTGTTGCAGCATTGTGCAGAACCCCTGTTATTGTTGATATTTGCAATAAACACTGCTCATCAAAAGCTGACGAGTGAATCACCGCGTTCATTATGAGTAATGAGCTAAATTAGTTAAACTACTTTTCGGATCACGTTGTGGAAGCAGAGTTTTTAAGTCCAATATGTAAAACATGCACTGTTGTGAGGGTTTCAGCTGCGTTTCACAGAGTGACTCACAATGAACTGACACATATTGATTAATAATCACGTTTGATCCAAACTGGCAAGTCTCCCAGAAACGTTATTTGTACTGGAGCTGTCGGGGCTGAATGTTAACATAAACCGAGTGCGTCAGAAAAAAGGCGTCAACTTCTCTTTTTAAGTGACCACCATACTATACTGCAAACTGCAGTGTAGTATTTATGTGGAAAAAAGAAAACACATTCCTGTAGAATAAGAAAAACTTGCTGTTAACTGATTATTGTCAGCCCTGAAAAGGTTGTGTCCAGCTTAGCTGTAGTAAAACATTTAACTGAAGTAATGTTATGTAACCAGCAAAGCTGAACTACATGCTGAATAGCAGTAATTATCAGCAGCACTCGATACAGAGTCTCTACAAATGTATGAGTGGGTACAGAAACACACTGGTTTCATGTTAGCAAAGATTCAAAGGATGAGCTAACTTAGTTTCTTTCTGAGTGGCTCTCAGGCCAAGAGAAACAAGCATGGCAGCAGAAGAGTCCAAGTTTAGAGTTAGTTGGATTTAGAGCTGTACTCCACTGGGGAAACTTCCCTTTTTATGCTCGACCTCTCGACCTCATTTTCCACTCCTGAGAGCCGATCATATCTACAGGCCTCATCTCTAAGGCATCTGGTGGAAAGACGACACAAAGAAAAAGGAGAAACACTGCCTGTACTGCCAAATTATTTACACGCATTGATTCACTTGATCCGACTCAACTTATTCCATTTCCTTTAGTAATTTCAGACAAATTTGCTAAGTTGAGGTGTGGACACGAAGTATACATCCAAACATGTGGCTCTAAAGTCTCTTTCTTCAGTGCAGGATGAGCACAAATGATTAAAAGGTCCCAGTTCGATCCAGTCTTCCAGCTTTTGGACTGCTATGGAAGTGAAAATGCTTCTTGGCAGTTGCTTTTACAAGTCAGGCCGAAAACTCCCCAGTTAAAAACACCCGGACCACCCCGGTGGACCCATTCCACAACCAGGTTTCATTTTAATTTCATTCACAGATGATGCGAGCCATTCAAGATTGTGAATCATATTACAGAACACTAATTTAGGTTGTTATCACTCTATAATGAGGCTGTGATGTGTTTCTTGGGGAGAAACCACATTTTGGGGTGAAACGACACAATAATAATTATTTTCTCCAAGTTTTTCATCACATGAATACATTTGAAACCTCTCTCACTGAATGTTGTGGTTCCTGAGCATCGACTTGTTAATAGGGAAACTTCCTAAATTAAACAATACAGGTTCTGGATTTAAAGCACACTGTAGATTTTTTGCTGAAAGCCCCTAAGAAAGGCGGTTGTGGATCATGAGGTTTATTCATTCACTTAATCTGATCCCCAGATCCTCGTGTCTGTATGAGGAAAGATGTTCGGTATCGCATTGGACCCCAAAAACTCACCACATGTCAATGCTGCGTACCATAAAAAACATGCTATACAGGCATGCAAATGTGGCTTGTAGTGTGAAGCACTTCAGTTGTTGATAAGACTAGAAAAGTGCTGCATAGATGCAGTCCATTTGCATTTTACAGACTTTAGATGAGCACATAAAATATCAGATAAGGTCCTTAATAACCACTCCACCCTGTAATTCCACAGTTCCCCGAGTGTTAAAGTAAGGCCGCTACTCTGAAATGTCAAACACATCATAAAGCCTGCCCATGTGACTTCATCAATAGTGGGTTTAAGAAGCTGCCTCTCGGTGACCACGTTTGTCCAGAAGCGTGGCAGAACTTGAGAGAGGAGGGGAGGAGGTCAGTGTTTTTGCAAACGATGAGTTGCATTATCTAACACAGAGACAGCGATGATATAACGATGATGAGGAGGATGACGAGGATGGATGGTGGTCACAGATGTACTTGCACACTCACACATAGAGTGTGATTTCTGAATAAGCACATTCTGCTGGGAAGCGGTCAGACAGCCAGTTCTGATCTGCTATCACAGTACTGACATCAATAATTATATTCCTGAGACGCAGTCTCCCGAAAGAGTCTTATCATGCATCTTACCAGTTTTCCCATGCATCGCTGCTGCCCAACACCGTTCTCACACTTGTGGTGGAGGCTCATCTTGCAGGCTTTGCAGCGGAGGCCGTGTTTCGCCGTATTTCCCGCCAGGAACACCACATGCTTGGCTGTTGTGCCTGATACATACAGACAAAGAGGCAATGTCGGGAGCTGGAATCAAATTGTGTTCTTACAACCAAACAGCAAGTTACAGAGAAAAAAAGCAGAGGAGATGAAAATATTGTCCAGAACGGCGTCTCATTTATTTATTCATTGTTTTTACACTCTTATTCCTAGTTTCTGGAGCCCTTCCCAGCATGCACTGAGAAAAACCTGTGAAATGACATGTGGAACATTTTAACAGGGACAAAAATTTACAAAATGCAACTCACAGCGTGCACTTCTACAAAAATCAGTCCGACTGTGACTGAGCCAGGCGTGTCTCCACCGTGTTAATATCGCTCGTCAAACTGCTACCTGTGTGCAGGTTCGCTGTCACTTATTAATGCCTGACTCACAGCTGATGAGATAATTGAAGATTAATTTGAGATCTAAAAGTTATGCAACGATGCAGGTGCAATCATTTAGCAAGAGTGTGTGTGTATTTGTGCACGCAGGTGTGTAGATTAATAAAAGAAAAATAAAGGGAAATGGAGCGAAGGATAGAGAAACAAAAATAAGAAGGACAGGGCGGAGTCTTAAAGGTATAACAGAATGAACCTCATAAAGAACGATACCAGCAGTAGATATGCATTAAATAGGGAATATTGGTATTTTTAGGAGTTGAGGAGCACGTATGTCTATAAATCCCTACATGCCCCACACACCTTGAGTTCTTTGCCCGACCTTTCCTGCCCTTTTTTCTCTGTTTGCCATCCTCAGAAGTTTGCAGCAGCTAATCTTCAGTGAAGATTTTCGCAAACGTAGCCCAACTTCCGGCTTATTTCGTTGGTTCATTATAAAAAACAATGTTTTTCTTTCACATTTGAAGGAAGAAGACCTCACTGTCAATCACAGACCATATTCTTGCCCAAGGGCAAAAGAAGTTAGCTATATGACATATTTACCTGTAGGCTCAGAGTTATCATCCCCTACCCTCTATTCCAGTCAGATACAAATGAGAGACGAGTAAGCTGGCCAAAGCCTTGACCTATTTTCCAATAAAAGTGATAAATCAGTCCAAATCAAAGCTGGTAAGCTAATAACTTTAGTGCTTAAGCTAATGGACAGCTATTATGACTGCTGTGCATCAAGCGACATGAGGCAAGATATGGAAAAAAGACTAATTTATCTTCTTATGAAATAAGTGAGGAGTCTGTGGAGTAATAAATCTAACATGGCAAGATAAAATCAATAAACTGGTATGAGACATACAGCACGTACCACGCTAAAAAAACAAACATCACTTACAACCAGCCACTGTATATCCTATGAGAGCTCGTTCATATTAACAAAAGAGTACAATGTTTCCAAGTCCCAGAGCTGCTATTAGTTGGAATCTGGCAGCTATGCAGCTCTGGCTCTTCATTGATTAATCAATAAGCACGTGCCCTGCTTAGGCCCACGCTCTTCATATGTGCGTGTGAAAATGTGGACATGCGAAAGGAAACATCGATCTGCTTCTGTGAGCATCAAAGGGAACAGACACAACATAAGATGATCTGTCTGCTCCAAGTTTCCTCACAGAAGTGTTGTCAGTATGTGTCGTTTCTGTTTACTGTGGACCCGCCACAGTGGCAAGGAAACAATGTCGTGATTTCAGTCCAGATCATCCTCAGAAATGCACGTTCAGTTTCACGAGTGGGTCGAGGGGGGTCATCGAGCAGAGGTAATCAGAGGAAACTTGACCCCCCACAAAAGGACTGTTAACATGAGATACTGTGTGCTTAAGAAACTAAGCTCTTTGTGTGTAGTTTACTTAGCCAACAAGGGGGAAAAATCTCTGCCTGCTCTTCATGTGCTGTAATGTAAACTGGCGTCACAGCTATTTGGATCTGGACAGCAGTGACAGGAACTTGAAACTCAGTAATGGGTGGAAAACAGTATCTGTATTTCCCATTTAAAGCTGTTGTGTCGCTTGGCTGAGGTGGAGTTAGTGATGCTGAGACAGAAACTGAGAGAAACGCGATCCCGGCCCTGAACCCTCGCCACAGAACAACAGAACAACAATGACAGACGCGGAGGCAATGAGAAGCAACCTGCGCCGATTTCTAGGTCGCTCTAAATCAGGTCAACTGATTGTGTTGCTTAACGAGCACCTCGAGTTTCATTTCCCTTCAGGTCAACAAACGATCTCCCTGAGAGATATCTCTGAGACATCCGGATTCAAGCTCTCGTCCGTGCACTGGGACAGGGAGCAAATTAAGCGCTTGTCAAGCTGTTGTTGATCGGCTTGTTTGAGCTGACTCATTCCAACATGGGGGAATAATGAGACGCCTCCATGTTAACTAATAAGGGAACAAACCGCTGTGTTTCAGCAGGCACATATAGGAAGGTGACACTGCCATCCTCCTGAGGTAATGGAAGGATAATGATGTTAGTCTGGATGTGTGTACGTGTGTGTATAGGTGCTTTTTCATTGAGGGCTTGAAGGCATTATAGCTGTGGGGAATCTGAGTGACAGTGCTGATCTCTCTGGCATTTGCTCTTTTTTTTTTTGTGGATACTCTGCCATTAAAGCTTATTATTCATTTACAGTACAGTAAAGGACAAGACTCCTGCCAGCTTTTCTGTACCGTCTTCATCTCACCTCATAACCTCTCTCCTTCCATTTCCTCCTCTCTCCTCCCGACAGCCCTTCTCTCAGCCATACATTGATCCATTAAGCCGTCGTCCTTACTTCACGCCTCCTGATTTCCCGTGCAAATAACCCTAACTGAGACAATAACCCCTCCACCTCGTCTTCTTCTTAAACTCTGACCACAAGAAGCTTTCTTTACAATTACTTGCAGACTTGCAGTTAGTTTCTTCCACAGCATCGATCATCAAGCAGCCTTTCAGTGTATCTGTTAGCATTGTTTATTTATTTATTCGCATATCTGATTAATGTCAGATAGCATTGTTGCTGTTATATCTCAACAGCCACAGTAACTGCTGAGATATAAGAGTCTGGAGCACGTGGAAACCTCTGGGACTGAAAAATTAAGCCAGTACAGAGATGCAGAAAAACCTTTACTCAACTGGCATCTATAGTAAGTTTTCATTCAAAAAATTTTATGCACAGCTAATCTGATTTTATTGTATTAAGTCATGAAGTGATGTGACGTTACAGGCATAGCTGCTTTAGGGTTTTCACCAGCATCCCTTAATAAAAGCATAAAAATAGCATCACAATTAATTATGGAAGAGCTTTAATTAATAGCTGGTAATGACGCAGCTCCACCCTCTTACCCTGTCATGGACAAGACAAATTGTCACACTTTATGTCCATCTTTTGTATACAGTCTACGGTCCAGGAAATAAATGACCTTCCCGTCAACTGACAGATGCTGAAATTACCGCTTTGAGCCAATGCTCAAACTTCAATACATCAGTTTTTGTTCACATTTAACTGTCTTTAAACTTTTCATGATCCGACTTTATCCAGATGACATTTTCCCCAATGGCTCCCATGCAGTTTAACATTTGGTAATGGTTTTTTGTTAGTGGCGCGCTGGTGCGTGAGACACTTTCAAGGCAGGGCGGACAACGTCAGCTGCTGGATTTAACACTAAAATAGATAAATTAAGAATCAGAGATGTCACAGCACGTACCACTTGCATCCTGGGTGACAGAAAGAGCTATATGGTGCGTGTGAGATGTGTGCGTGAAGTGCAGTGTGTCACTGAAATGTAACAAAATACCGGAAAACGCCACAGACACCAGCACGAACAAAACTCTCACATAGTAAGTGCACGAGTAGTGTATGTGTATTAGAGGGAGATGTAATAAAGTGTCATTCAACACCACAGCCAAGCATCTCTACTGGGAAAACCTTGACCTCCTAGCACAAGATTAATTTCTTTCCGCGGTCAACTAAACCTGTCATGTACATTTAAGGAGTTTAATTGCACCGATTAGTGCATGTTAATTTTGCCAGATTATCGAGTTTTGTTAATCCCAGGAGTGAGCATGGATCCTTTGGGTCTTTTAGGGGATTTTGAAAGTAAATAACTGTTTAACTCGTATAAGCTGACAGAGATTTCATGACATATTCTGCACATATCCTGCATATTCTGTCATCGCAGAAAATCAGGAGCAAGAATAGTCATACATTTTTAAGCTTTTTCTTTCTTGCCAGAAAAAGGCGAAAATTACCAGGGAAACGAGCGAACTGTGAAGATGGATGCTTTATGTGCAAATGCCATACATACCATAGAGACTATGTAATAAATGACAGAAAACACAAGCATGGAACAGAATGAGAAGAAGTTTATAGTGGCAGGAAAGTGTGGTTTGAAAACTGAATACAGCTCTTTTGTTTTTATTGATCCTTGCTGATGCAGAAAATCCCAGCATGAAGAATGAAACTTGGTTATTCTGTGAGTACATCTAATGTTATGCAAATCCAAATTTCAGTACGTGAAAGTAAACGGGCGTCTATCTTACATACAGGTCATTTTGAAAAATGAATTAAAAACTAATATCTTTATTGCTCAAATAGGAATTAATCTCTTTGTTCTACTACCTTACCTTCATCTAGTAGACCTAATGAATGAGTCAGCGAGCACTATACTATAATTAAACCTATTTTTATTCTAAATGACACACCGAAATTGACGCATTGAGGTAATAAAAGACTCCAGTAGGAAGAAGGTGGGTGTTTATTTCTTTTATGTCTGCCTTACGCAATAATAGCATACATGTATTAGACTGATTATTTAATAGTGAAGGTGCATCATAAATACACTAAACACATAGATTTATATGGCATTTTTTTCTGAAATAGGAACAATTCATATTAGATTGATCCTAGTGTCTAAAAGAAAAACAGCACATCCTTGCTATATTTTTGCATTTTGAGTGTATGTGATATTTTTTATAACAGCTTATTCATTTATTTTGTTAGAAAGTCAAATATCTGCTTGCAACACTATTTGTGTACCTTTAGAGGTGCAAGACAGGATATCAGTGCATAAAAATGTGAACTTTACTTGAAAAATGTTATAAAAACTTGTTGCATGATTATCTAACTCCATAAACCTGGAGACATTCCTCGTGGGTGGCCATTAGGATTTAATAATCAATCCAATCAGTTTAAGTCCACCTTTCTCCTCCTCTAATGTCTCTCCTTCTGTCTCTTGTGTGCTGCTCTTTGACTCTGGGACGTTGAGTCAGAATTTGATAACACCATCGCATATCATTACACACAAACACACAGACACACACAGGGAGGGACAGACAGAGCGATAGTGTTCTCATTAAGGTGGGACAACTGAAGACGAGGGCAGCATCTTTTTTTCATGTGCGGACTAGAGGGCAGCGCAGCATCACATCCTCACCACCAACAGACCAGCTGAGTCTCATTCAAAGCCACTGGATGCGCCTCACCGATCACACCAGATAAAACAGACCAGCGTATGTTACAACATTCATAAATGTGTAGCAGTATGTGAGCTGAAGCTGCGAAAAGTTTTTTTTCTGTGGCCTCGCATTAGAAAAAGTTTCCCTCTTGTTCGGATTCTATCTTTGGGTGATGATAAATTCTGTGTTACTCCAAGAAAAGCCTCTAAATTTCCTTTAATGTGAGCGAAAATCGGGTTAAAAGCATAAAATTAATCTGTAGAACTCAACTACTTTCCAATATAAATTCATTTAACTGTGGTAAGAACTTCATAAAACTCATTATCAAGTACTGACTTTAACTTTATTGCAAAATAACACCAAAGTGGATATCCTCTCTGGACTTTCTAGCAAGAGGCTACCCGTTTACAAGGTATTCATTTTATAAATCAGCCACACCACAACATCTTATCCCAACCACAGTAAAAGCAGTATGCTTACACTGTTCAGCCAAACAGATAATTGTTATGCACTGTGACAGTCCAGAAGCCTTCATCCAAAACTTGTGAGACATAATTTACATGAAGACATTTATAAATGGCATAAATGTGTTTTGTTATATTTAAAAACCTGGGTGTCTGGGAATAATAGTCTGTGTATATGGAGTGACGGTTGTGTACCTGATCTGATCACAACTATTTTATAACCAATCAAAGACGTGCACGTGTTTCTTTTTCACTGCAGTGATATGATAAATATCGCCTGGTTTGTAAGAAAACCCTGAATGGACCACTGTTTGACACAGCAGCAGTGTCACCATTTATCCACCTGCCTCATAACCATGAAGTACTTTTTGCGCTTGAACTGCAACTTCTAATTGCGCAAATAGAAGCAGAAACTCTTGCAAGACATTAAACTGATGGTATAACTACAATTATAAACGTAGGTGCTCGTTTACATGTCTACCTTCCCGGTACGAAGTCTGATCTCTCTTATCTGCTACCAAACGTGATGCCATGGGGCTAGTTGAGCAGACTGTAATTATCAAACTGCAGACTCCCTGAGATGCAGAGCCTTAGCAGTGATGGTTAAGCCAAAGGAACCAGAACATCTGGCAAGGGGAAAACAGGTAGCTGTGCTGGCGCAGACGTTGCTGGCTATCTGACACCCCAGCAGACAGATGGAGGGACTGGGCTCGGTGTGTGAATCAGAAGGATGGAGATACTTTGGTCACGTGTCAACAGATTAAGTCAGATGCTCAGTGTCAGGTGTGCAATTGTCTTTTTGTTGTTGTTTAGATACTCATGGTGTGTGTTTTAGAGCTTTGCCAACTATTCATACTGGATAATGGAGCATAAATCCACATGTCACGTTGCGTTCAACCCTTCGCACACTTTAATGCATGTTTCTCTGGTGGAAGAACACCTAGTGGAGAGCTCATTATTAAAAGGTTTTTCCTCACGATATGATTGCAGGGCTCATTGGATGATCAGGCATTTGCCTTCTCAGCTGTGTTTGATGTTATGATGAAGGAGAGCAGTGCTTTTACCCCTACCTACAATCATGTGGTTGCAGACGTCGCAGAACGTGGGCTTCTTAAAGATGTGCTCCATGAAGCAGTGTCCTGCTGAGTCTAACTGCATCGGGTTGCGTGGTTGTGAGCGCGACGTGGGAGGAGGAGCGCAGGGAATAGCCGGAGGAACTGGAGGAATGGGGAGGTTGGTGCTGTGCGGCGGGGCCATCCCAATGTTGCAAAGATGGCCCGTGCTGCTGCTCACGTCTGAGAGGAGCTCCGTCTTGTTTTCGCTGCTGTTCCGGAAGAAGTTGTCGGCGCTCTTGCTGCGGACGCTCTTGGTCTTGAAGGACAGGGAGCGTTTGAGTCTTTGCAGCTGAAACAGGAGAGGATGAGTTCAAGAAAAGTGGAGCAAAGAAGAGAAAAAGACAGACTGCTTGAGAGAAAATGAGGAGACAGAAAATCTTCGAGTGACCAAGTCCATTACTGCAGTAACCATCAGGCAAATCTCATTCACTGATGCCCGATAACATGACTATTACCGTGGTCTCAACTTATCACCTTTCAGTAGAAAACCTTCCAGGTTCCCTACCTGGGAGGGTAATGTGATTTTCTGGTTAGGCCAGTGTATCACATTAACACCATTCCTCACACACTGTGCTGTCATTTCTGGCAGCAGCCCCTATCAATCTCATTATGCTTCTCCTTTACAGTAACGCTATTCATAATGCCCCACGCTGACAAATCATTTAATTTAACCAGTGTGTGTACCCCTGAAACCCACTCAAATCTGGGCTCAGACACATAATAAAGAATTGCTAAGCCACTCTAATGTGATTTTATGGTTCAGCTTCCAGGCTGGTGTGTGGCTATAAATCCCCGATTGAAAAATAGATTATGTTTTCTGATAGGTCGGGAAAGACTCCTAATGATTCTCTCTCACAGCACCGACTCGTCTTTACATCCGCCTTTTGTAAACACCTCTGAGCATTTATTCGTCCTCTTCGGTGTTTGTTGCAAAGCACGCAGACGCAGTCATACGTGGTGCATTGTTTCTGCGCTTGTCATTTTTGTGAACATGCCTGCACAAATTGCTTAGAGTGCTTATCATTGCGGCTTTGTTATGGTGAAGATCAATCAGTCCTGCAAGTCAATCTGGAAACAATCAATTTTAGACCCTTTCTCTGTCATCATCACTCACGCATGAACGCATACACACAGAAGCATGAACCTACAGAACAAATACATCCTCCTGCAACCTGTTACAGCTGTTTTCCTGCTGATCCATGAAAAGAAAAACAGTAGTAAAAGTAGATGGAAAACCTATTTCTACCGGTAAATGTGTAATGATGTGTGATGATAAAGGCCCTCTTTTTTGCTCTACTGTGGCTTTAATGTATATAAAATAAAGCACAGTGAAGGCATGTGTGCATGCATGGAGGAGCTCATGCTGTATTTCGATGGCGCCAAATCTCTATGAGTTCTCAGCTCTCTGTTAGCAGGGAGGGTTAATGGGGGCTGGGTGGAGCACTGCAACACAATCCGCCAAAGCCATTTATCACATGGGATTATAACTCAAATGACTTCAAATACGATGCAGCTTAAACAAAGAGTGCCCTCTAAAAATATGGGTGAAGATGGACTTAACCTGGTTGGCACTGACTTCGTTAAGAGGAATAAAAGTTGTGGAGTGAACAACTTTTATTCACATGCAATCATGACTCTTCTGACGGACTGATATCAGCAGTATGCGCCAGTTTGCACAAGAGTGGAGGCTCACCTTGCGCTTTTGATGTTCAGGCCTCACAGTATTCTTAAAGGAGGGATAAAAACACAAACACAACTTTACTTAATGGTTGTAAACTTGTTCAGCCTTCTGAGGAATTTATTCTACTTATCATGACTGTAAGAAAATTAAAACACTTTCTTTAAATGCCTTTTTTGCTCTATGACAAATCACCTATGATGCTGGAAGTGAGTCTGGTTGTTTGGCAGAAGCTTGGAAATTGCATAAAGTCAGCCAGGAGTCTGCTGAAATATCCAGCGAAACGTGCCAAAGTACGAGTTCCCATGCTGAAATGTTTCAGCTGAAACTAAGAAAACTGAACAACAACTTGATCATACAAAAACCACAACCTCGCTGTCAGAAGGAGACGGAGCATGAGATTCATCTGCCCAGCAAGGGAGTTGTGGTGGGAAGAGCTGTCACAGCTATCCACTGCCATGATCAGTAGTCCAATATTGTACTGCTAAATGTAGTAGTCTGGGGGTCAACATGTGACCCACATAGATGGTAAAACGCCAGAGGCAGCTGCCAGCTCTATCACACAGCCTCATTTCCAAGTAGAAAGTCCAAGCCATGTGCCTTTTATTTATTTATGAAAATGCACATATTTTTAAGACCATATTGTTTCCCGTTTTTAATTCAGTTTTAATTTAAATAACCTTTCCATGCTTGATGTATATTTAAAAACCAGTACCCACAAGAGCTGGACTAAGCAGGTTATTCTCTATTATCTCCTCCAAAGAAAAACATCACAGTACACTTCTCATATAAAACCACAGAGAGCATGTGAGCTGCTGCTGTGAGATTAAACTGATCTCAGCGTTATCTTCTGTTTAACCTCGTTATCTTCGTGGTTTGTCTCCCAGTTGTAAGCTACAGCTCGTATTATTTGTTATGGCTTCCTTAAATCTAATCACATCAGGTTGTTTTAGGATGTTTTATCAGTATGTTATCGGTCATTTAACGGAGGAGGAAATGTGCGGTCTTCTTTCTGGGAGCTCATCCCAATTGAGCCCATTTAAATCTCGTGTTAAAAGAAGTTTTTTTTAGCCTGCTTAATTTCCTTTTCAGAGTTGCACTGGCGTGCAGTGAAAAACATTTTCGTGGTAAAGAAGAAAACAACAACAACAACAGGATAGTCCTACCTTGCTTTCTTGCTGGCTGGCGTTCGCCGTCGGGGATTTGGGTGTCTCATTCTGGTCCCGTTCGTCCTCTTTGCCCCCACTTTCGTCCTGAATTGTGCTGGCCGGCGGAATCATCCTCTCTGTCTGTACTCTGTAAAAAGATACTGCTCAACTGAGTTCGTTTCCCCCCCAAGCGGTTTACATCGTTTCTGTTCTTCTAATGGAAATAATAAAAAAGATAAGTCGTTTAGATCCGTTGCTGATATATTGTGAAGAGGGAAGAAACGAGGAGTAAAACGTACTGAAAAGACACAAGGGTGGAAAAAAGTGGTTTGGGAATCAAAAGTTGCAAGTAATTCCAGATCGGCTTCAAAGTGCCCTGTCCGTCTGAAGGAGGCTTTCGTGTTTATCGTGGCGTCGTGCGTAACTGCCAAGACATCTCCAAGTCCACGCTGTGCGCCGTGCGCCTCGCGTTGTCAATACTTTGAGGGCGGAGAGCTGTAAGCGATCAAGGGAGGGTAGGGCTGAGAAGGATGGAGAAGGAGGAGACACAACGAGTCTGTCCAGATGCACTCAAAGGGAAAAAGCTCATTCTCAAATGGATCATTGCTCTTCTTAAAAGAAAAGTCAAGGACCTACGCTGTTTGCACGAGTGCATGCGCTTCTTTCCAAACCAAATGTTATGTATAGCACACTTGTTCAGATTAATGTCAATAAATTGTTCTTCAGATTGGTCCACCTGCTTTATTTATTAATTCAGTTGACAAAGACAGAGAATTTTCCAGAAATGCTTTAGACAGCAAAACTTCACTCGAGTAAGGCTTGAACACCAACCTAACGCTAACTAAAGAATTCTCACAATAGATTTTTTTTTTTGACTGTGTGATGATGGCACAAAAATAAGCTGCTTCGAATTAAAATACTACCTGAGATATTTTTTCTGCTGCAAAGGAGAAAAATGCATGATTACAGATATACATGCAGTTCCTTTTTAGAGTTATCAGACTTTCTTTTAGGTCAGAAAAACGTCTTTCACCTCATGAACTTTAGTCAAGGTCAAACACATTTGTGTTTACTTGTTTAGCTATTATAGTGAGGACCAGGTTGAGGTTCTAGACCATTTTGAGTGAGTTGGTCCTCACTTTTTCACACTCTCTTCAAAGGCCTGTTTCAGGGTTACAGGTTTTTCTGGGGTCCAGGTTAGAATTAGGTTTATGCTAACTCTTGTAGTTGTATTGTTGGGATAATGGGCTAGTATTAAATTACGTCACCAAATATCCTCACAAAGATAGACAGCCAAATATAAGCATGTGTGTACTGAAAATAGATAGAAGCTTTGTTTTTACCAGCAAAATACTAAATTATTAAGGTGATGATGTAACAGCCCTTGCTGACTTTAGATGAAACGATTGATAACCCTTTTATGTTTGACTATCAGCTTTTAAACTACATCATGGGCCAGTTAGATTAGATTAAAGACATGAAAAAAACCAAACCACTTACAAAACCAAAGAAAAAATGAAGAAATTCATTGTTTCAGGTAAGAAATAGCGCACTTTGTCACATTCAGTTATTGTGTGAACAAAGGAAATAATACTAGTTTGTGAGCTTCAGAAGTACTAGACATCTGTACCTTCATCTAACACTAAGCAATAACATGAATAAGGATACCCCATTTCCCAAAATGTCAAACCAGTATTAAGCAAGTAAATATCCTTCAAGGTCCATCTGTCGCGGATTACTTTCAGAAAGAATAGCCCCAAACCGACACTCACACAATCCAGTATATTCACACACTGGTAAGCTACTGATGAGGAAACTGGCAGTGTTATTACTCTTTAGGTTTCGCAGTGAAACATAAAGCGTTTTACTTCACCTCAGATGGGATAGATGTGATACTCACTGTAGTGATACATCATGATGCCTCCCTCCGGGCTCCCTTGTGATGTGATGTCCTTGAAGTTATGTTGCAGGATGAAGGAGGCAGGTGCCAGACTGCAGCCTCCTCACTCTGACAGGAATGCAAACACCAACACAGTCCCAAGGAGTGAGACTACATATTGATTTTTGTAATCCAGAGAAGAATGGATTCAATCCCAGAAAAGTCAGTCACATTCCTGAAAGGTTGGTTTACCTCCTAACATCAAGATTAATATCGCGTTTTGTTTGTCAAATCTTTATCACCAAACTGTGGATGTATTATTTTAACAAGCCACGGTGAAACAGATTCTTTCTACATTTTGCGGGATCATCCAAAATGAAGTTCAGTGATTGGGCATGCATTCAGCGCTAAAGAGTGATACATCAGAGAAAACACAGAAAAAGGAAAGGGCAAAGATTGACTGACATATGTCATGACACAGTACCTATACAGCTGAGGTGAATGACTGATTGAGAGGTTGTGTTTCTGTAGTTTAGATGGTGTGAAGATGGTCCTATTTGTCTAGAGTTTTTCTATATTAGCCCGCAGAAGGTCAGCAGATTTAACCTGTTTTCAGAAAGAGCAATCAGTCTTAATAAAGAGTGTGATGTGGTTTTAACACTTAGACTCATCCTGGACTTGTTAATTTGTCAAAGGGTATACTTCTGTATTTTCTCACAGTAGTAAGGGTGGTGTAAAAATGACATCAGCTCATTTGACACCGCAAATGAGCTGATGTCTTGCGCTTTCACACGATAACCCACCACCTGGAGAGAACACAAGACAATCCCCCGGGTTAGTCAGTCCGAGCACGAGTCAATGATACATTCAGTCCATGTGGTGTATGTGTGTGGTTATTGTGACTCATGTCAACAGAAAGAACCAAGTGCTTGACCGATTGTGCCAGGAAGCAAGCGTAGAGAGCCAAGCGTGAAAGCGAGACAGGGAAAGAACATTGTAATTTCCTCTCTCAGCTGCTGGTCCGTCAAGAGTGCAAAGAAGGCGTGAAAAAATGAGAGAAATACTGAGCGATGGAGGACGATAGGCTGGAGGAATAGGGGTTAATTATTCCCAATGAAATGTTTCATTAAGGAGATGCAAAGATCTGAGTTGTGCAGTTTCAGGTCCACAGTTGCTTTTTGGTTTTTAAGTATTTGTCTTTCTTGTTATTAATGCATTAGTCCTGCATATGGGAACCATCAACCACATTCTTGCCACATTCTTGCATCACATTCGCCTAATATGTGAAGGATCCCTTGGGAGGGTTGTATCAGGAAGAGCTTCTGGTGTAAGAATATGCCAAATCAAATATACAGATCCATGTGTTGACATCTTGTGGATAAGGCATCAGCCAAAAGAACAATAGAAGAAGTATGCCCATCAATGAGCCACCTCTTTCAACTGTTATAACCACAGAGCACATTTTTATTAATTTCTCAAATGTCTATTTACTTTCTCAGGAAAAATGTAATATTTGAAAGACTTGGTTTGATACTTATTTGTGACCGTAACTAAATCCAGAGTAATACGATTTTATTTCTTCACAAAGATAAAAGAGCGCACACTAAATTTTCATGTATTCCTAAATTTTAAACATGTGTTCTTTTTTCATACTAATGCAACAGCTGATGTTGAGGGTAGGAATAAAAAACATATCACACACATGCACCACATACACCATAGAAATGCAGAATTCTTTTTGGTTTTTTTACAAGTAGGCTGAACCATTACCTGATCACACCTGGCCTCTCATGCATGACGGAGAGTTATAGGATGTTAACGAGAAAATGCATTTTGGGATGTCTTATATTGCTTAAGTAGACCTCCCTGCACATATACATTTCAAATCAACTTTGGTTCCATAGTGTTATAAAAGCATCACCAGTGAAGCTGTACTTGGGTTTGGGGTGCTTTGAAATAATTAACACATGTTAATGTGTATGCTAGAAACAGACTGTATATAAAGGTTGGGCATAGTTTCCAGGTCTGAAAAGTGAAGCTAATACATAAAACTGATTTGTTCACTGCACATTGTTTTGAAGCTGATGGCTTGTCATTTGCAGACTTTCCAGCCTCCAGTTGCCTAGGTGACCTTCGAACATATTTACTACCAGGTCATACATTAATCAGGGGTATGTTTCTTTCTCAATGGCAGAAAGATGCCTGGAAGATGAGAAATGTTTACAATTCAGTTTCTACGGTCTCTAGTCACCACAATGCTACAAATAACTTCGACTGTGTATGTAGCTTAAGTGTTTCTAAGTTGGCCAGAAGTGGGCAGCTCCTCGGGAAATCTGGTTTTATAGTCAGTTAGTTAATTCCATTTAATTCAATTCAATTCAGTTTAATTTTATTTATATACGAACTGTAGGAGCCTTTTTGTGTTGTTACCTTATGTGTGCCACTAGGGGTCACTTTTTGTGTTTTTATGGTATAATATGTTTTATGGTACAGTGTTTAAGGTAGGCACATGTAATTAGTGTCAAGTGTTATTGGTCGGAAGGAGCAAACAATTTGTGATCTCTGTGCTGTTGTGATTTATGTTAAATGAAGTTGTATACTAAGAGAACTGTTGAACTACAAATGCAACTGATGGAAAGCAATAAATGTGTTAAACGGACAAGATAAGTACAGCTGCACTCTCAAGTGTCATTCATGACAGTGGCATCATGTCACCTCCGCCATCGAACACCTCAGTGGCTTCAAGCGTAGGCTTAGTCTTTACAGGAACGAATTCACAATAATAGTCACCGCAAGGCACTTTATATGTTAAGGTAAAGACCCAATAATAATAGAGAGAAAATCCCAACAATCACATGACCTCATCAGCAAGCAATTGGTGACAATGGGAAGGAAAAACTCCCTTTTAACAGGAAGACGCATCCAGAACCAGCCATCGGCCACTACCAGATAAGACAACATGGGACAATTTGAAAATAACACTTGGAACAAGGTAGTTTCAAGCATTTCTGGATACAGAATGAGTTTTTCTATTTCATGGTATTTCAGACGATAAAACAGGATATGCTTTAGAGCAGGTTGACCTCACAATTGAGATATGAGTGTGCAGTGTTTCTCCTTCCCTCACAACGTCTGGTTTCCAAACACATTTTGTTTCATAAAATGGTAACAGCCAAAATGCTCACCTAGAGGCTTTACCATGAGGCTCATATCATGGTGGGCACATCCATGTATATAAAGTCTCTGATGCTAACATGCTCAAAATGCTAACATTAACATTCTAATAATGCACAAAACGTCCACAACCTGTTGATCGTGGTAGCACAACAATGGTTTAATTACATTTTATCAGCATACTTAGTTGGCTGTTTTAACAGTGATTTACATGCAAAAGAGCTTTCATCAATAATCCTCTGGCTGTTCGCATATCTTTATTTAACATCTGTTTGTCTACAATGATTGCAATATATTAATAATTATTTAACTGGAGAAATATTTCTTTACCAGATTTCCATCAGAACCAAAAGTTCAGTAATAGGAACAGGCTGTAAACACCTTATATCCACCAAAGTTACTGAAAACATGACATTTGTGGCACAAATTTGTGGCACAAAAAAGGGCGCAAAAGTATTTATGCTAGTAGTAATTGTAAGAAGGCAGTGTGATTCATGTTAAGTCATAAAGATCTTCATGAATGTCTTGCTATCGCGACATGAATGAGTAACACTTCTGACTTGTTCTTCATTCATGATGTGTCCTTATAAAAAAAAAATCACCAAATATGAGATTAAAACCTCGCTTTACTCACTGAACAGTGAGTCTGATCCACTGGTGCCACTGATGCCACTGGTGACTGGTTCCGCTCATTGTGTCTTGAATACCATGAGGTTATGAAATCCCCTCTCAGACTTTGTCACACTTGCATGTGCCAAACTCCACATTTTGCCTCTTTCTGTTGGGTTCGCAGCTCCTCTGGGAGACTCAACATGTCACCAAGCTATTCTTGGAGTGTAGTCTCCTGCTCACACACACATGGCGTTCACATCAGTTTCTGTGCCAAGAAGACATGATCAGTGTTGTCACATTCAGGGATGAATTGAAGGGCTGATAGACTGAGTGAATGTTTGGATCATTAGCTATCATAACTAATGATAGATCTGTTGTGTAATTATTACTCATTTTAAGATTCATTCCAACTGTGACTTTCTAACAACACAGTGGAAAATTGATAAGAAAATTACTTCCTGGATAAAAAATTACTATCATCGCATTTAAGCTTCTGTACAGTAAATTATTATAAGAGAGATTATAAGCCACTACAAAGCATTTCTGTTGAATTGAATATTTTCAGATCAAACAAGCAAATTTGAAGCCTTCAAATATTGTAATTCTATCTGGATTCACTGGACACGAACAGTAGAGAAATGAAGAAGCAACATATTTGATGAAATTGGAAATGTAAGTCTTCAAAAAGTGATGTGATCAAGTACAAATGAACCAGCATATACAACAGACACACACCTACACATATTTATGCAGACACACACAAATGTCCCAGCATGTGTTACAGTGATGGGCAAGTGGATTCCCCAAGAACCCAGTCTAATTAGCCTATCTTATTAAGAGCCACCCCAAGACTGGTCTCTGCAGGGTACAATAAAGTAATGAGAGCTAGGAGTAGGTGTGGTGTGGGTGTGTGTGTGTGTGGGTGTGTGTGTGTGTGTGTGTGTGTGAGGGAGAGAGAGAGAGAGCTTTCACTTTTTCACAATTGAACACGTGTAGCCAACTTTATCTCTACACACAGTACCTACTTTGATTCAACACAGGGACCTTTGTCACATGATAAACTCCACTTTCTAATAGTATTTCTGTCGTGAGCTACACTGTCATCTACACAACATATACAAAAATATCTCATAGTTCATTTCAAGCATTAGCAGGAGGATTAGCAGGACTGAAATCAGTAAAACAGTTTGTTATTATGGCTTTTACAAACACTTTCTGTTTAAATTATGCTACTAAAAATCCTTTTTGTTTCTGACCTCTTAAAAAGTTATGAAAATAATTTTCATCTTATTAAGTTGAAAATAATCATATGTTTGTTTTTTAGCATACATGGTTAATCATTAGATTGTTTCTCATTCCTTAGTCGCTGTTATCAGGTTGCTTTAAATCACGGTTGGCATCATTAAAACAGTGTTACTTTGCTTGACTTGCAACCAGGGTAACACTGTTTTGATGATCAATAACTAGGGAATAAGAAACAAGCTGGTGAACACCATTACCCCACGCCCTTGTTTTCATGAAGTCCTCACTCTACCTTTAAGACATATTAAGACTTATATTCCTTACTCCTGCTAGTTTGTATCTGTGCACAGCATAAGAAAGAGTAGCACAAATAAAATGTTAGCTTAGTACAAATAGTAAAAATGCAGAAAAGTTGCCCTATGTTGAAATTGAACACTTCTGAGGTTCACTAATGATCTCTTTTTAGAGATAAAAAAAATAAATAAAATAAAACAGCTATGGCTTTATGGAGAATCATATGTTGGAGTCCCCCTTAGAAAAGTGACATCAATTCTTCCACCAAACCCTCAGGAGAAATTAAGACATAATACACCTGTGGCGTGTCCATATGTCCCCTTAAGCGTGCACACATTTATGTTTTGTGAACACCACAGTTGGATATTAATGGCAGGTTTCTAAAACAACAACTTTGCCTCATGTGTCTCTGCTGATTCATGAGTCTTCAACACCTCACAGGATCTCACACTCGAGAGGTGTAAAACTCGGCTGATTGAGATATTGAACATTTTGTTCATTTTACTGAATGCTGATTTAAGTAGGAGCTTTTCAAACTGATACACCGTTCTTGCATCACTGTATTTGATCCACTGACGCACTTCCTGACAGTGTAGCTGGTCTCCAGCTGGTCACTTTTTAGCCTACTGTGTGCCAGTCAGGACTAATGAGACAACAGAGACCAAAAGCAACACAGAACAGCTGATCCCCTGTTTCATTAAGAGGATCACATCTCTGTGAGAGGACGAACAACTGTTCATCGTTACAGTGTATTTAACAAATAATAATCTCTTCCTCAGGTCTGTCTTCCAGGAATGATAACTTATCAAGACTGAATTATCTAGATAACCTCAAGTTTAACTAACTGACTTTAATATTTTCAGTAACTTAGTTAAAGTTACAGTCGTGATTTTAAAGGTTTTGCATTACTGGATATGGTAATTGCATCTATGTTGAAGCACTCACAAGTGAGCATCACACTTGTGCTATCTTTAGCAACCTTATACTTGTATATAATTAAAGGCAGAAAAGAGAGAAAGCTAACCAGTTCCCTTATTAAAGCAACCAGTAAATCTTGGCTAGCCGTGTTATAGAGGGATTAACAGCACAGTTGGAATCCTTCTTTAATGAATCAGGTTGCATGGCTGGACTGATCCCAGAATATAGATAAAGCATCCCACTTTATGCCAAGTGTGCACTTCTACAAGAACTGCATATTTGATGAAGTATGCAACAGTGATCACATTTTTGTCAAAAAGGATGGTTTATGGTCCAGTACTCTTTATCTGTAGTTGTCCAGATGTTCCATTCTGTCTCTGTTATGAAGCAGGAAAATGTGTTTGAGGGAAATCACTAGTGTTTGAGTCACAGACACATTTACTGACCGGCAAATAATGGACAATCATCATGTCAGAGCTGAAGTTTTCTGTAAGGGCTTCTCTAGCTTTTGATGTTTTTGTGGAATTTATATTATAAAGATTATTACTATGTTTTTTTCCTCATATATTTTCGTTACCAACAACAAAATCCCACGAAGCAACACGCTGACCACAATACCAGTGATTTCTCAAACTACTCTTGTTTTCAAAAATATACAATTAAGCTAATAGCTTCCTCTACTCCCTCCACTTTCCAAGCCCTTGATTCATTGGTCAGACCAATCCATCTTTAGAAGTGAATTAAACTATCTTAGCTTTTGTTAAATAAATAATGACATGATGTAATATGTCATGTGTTGTTGCTCTTCTGAGGGTATTTTTATTATGTCCTAATAGCTGGGATGGGCTCCAACCAAACCACTAACCTGAAATGGATAAGTGGAAGAAAATGGTTGTAAATGGATGGACTGATATGAAAACTTTGAAACTAAGGTTGTACTTTTGATACACCACAGTTTTCAAAAGGAATTATACATCAAGAACATATTTCACACATAATGAGAACTGAAAACACCACCACTCTTCATTTGAAATAACATTAACTCAGAGGACCAGGACAAGGACAGAAATGGTCATCATTTTAAAATTTTACCATCAACACTGCTTTAGTCTGTCTCTTAGTATTGAGATCTCAAGTCCATTTTTCCCCACAGGATGCACAGTTTTTTAAATGGCTAAGAAAACATAATATTCCCTAAAATACCTACAATATATAGAAGTAGAAGTAGAGAGAGTAATAAGCCAGGAGTTAAACGATATTCATTGTTTTGAATTATAAACAAGAACTTTAATTATAGATATTTTAATTATAAATTCCACAGACATTTTGAAAGACAGAGAATCACATACAGAAAATTCATGCTTTGAGACGTTGGCCCATATTTACTGGTTAATAAATGTGTTTGTGACTCAAATACTGGTGATATTTTATGACTTCATAACAGTAACTGTTCCAAAGGCGTGTAGTCTAACCACTACGCTATCCACTACGCTATATAAGTTGCTGAATATATATTTATTCATATATATTCAGCAA